>NC_138659.1:6357806-6765757 GCF_964273445.1 Streptopelia decaocto | reverse complement strand
GGCGGAAATCACTGCTCTCACATTCTTTTTCTATTATTAAATGCAATATAATGAAATGCAAGAACTCCTACTAAAATAACTGAAGCCAATCACCACAAACTGCACTACTGGGAAAAATTAAGCAGAATGAAAACAATGCATCAATACAAAAGAGATTAGTGACACACAATTTCTCACTAAAAGAGGAATAAATGTGTATTTAAAGCTCAGAAATTTAGAGCCAGGAACAAGAAGGGAAACACGACACAGAAAGGAAAGGGAAAGAAGGAAGAAATGTGTATTTATCTCAAAATCTTAACTTCAGGGATTGCAGAAGGAGCAAAGAAATCCCAACGCAGCTTCTTCTGACATATATAGGTCTAATGCCACCATTACCTGGCCATATGAATTTGTCAATTTTTGTAGAGCTCTTGCAATCTGACAGCTAGAAAGCTGTAATTTAGCAAGGGTAGTTATTCTCCAGCACTTACTCAGGAAAAAACTGAATTTAGCTCAAGAGAAGAACGAGGCACTGCCTGTGATTGTCCCAAAAAGTAACTGGTGATGTCAAAAGATTCATACAGGGACTTTTAAAGCTTTAAAATCTACAGACACCAGCAGGAAATTAATATTTGTACTTTTTCTGACTAGCCTAATTATAACTTTCCGCCCCAAAGTTACTTTCAGTATTACCTGAACTCAAAGTTTAAATTCACTCTTCCTTCTACCTAAACTGTCATCTAATTTGTTCTCTCCTCTCAGGCCCTACCAAGCCTGGAAATCTCATTTCCAAAACTAATTTTCTCCCTTACTGTAATCTGAGAACAGCCCTCAGGATTGCAAATTTCATCATGATAACAGCAGAAAATACTGACAGGCAAACCTGAATGCAAAAAGTGTTTACACCATCAGCAATAATTGGTGTTTATTTACCTAGTGGTAGCAGCAGAGAGCTGCTTAGCGGAAGGCAAAATAGCTTCATGTCACGGGTGATATTACAACCGCCTCTGTGCATTTTAGGTGGATAAACGTGGAGATATTGAAAAAAAAAAAAAAAAAAACCAACAAGAGTATGTCCAGCAATTAAGATAATTTAACATGGATAATGCAACATTTAAAAACCCTTCCCCATTCGGAATTACAGTGGCTTTCCTCTGCTGTGGCTTAATTCAGGATGGAATTAAATCAGGAAAAATGGCACCGCCAACTCAAAAAGCCTCTCCTGAAACAGTGGGGGTATCCACAGCACGAGATGGAGGGGAAATGCTTCGAATCCCAAAACTCAGAAATCCCCTGGACAGAGCTCATTGTCTATTGAACACACCAGAGAAAAATACAGTGAGGATGCTAAACAAGATTATGATTCCCGTTTCTGGAGCTGGAAAGACTACAGCATGGAAATCTTCATTATCTTGTGAAGAATCTAAGCCCAAATCTATTGCAGAGCTAGAAAGTTTGGTCCGTGGAATTGTTAGAGAACACAACTTGCACCCCAGGAATAAAGAAATACCCTGTTTTGTCATGTTGGAAAGGGGCTGCATATTTACTCCCACAAAGAAAAGCAACTATGGGACAAGACAAGTAGCCGAGATCTCTTGGTTATTTGTAATGAAGAGCAGACATAAAGATATAAAGATATAAAGATATAAAGAACAGGAAAAAGTTTACTTTTAATATGAGGTATCTTCAGAGAGTGATTTATTACCAATGACAACTTTCCCTTTTAGAGCCTAAAGTGTTTTCATTGTTTCAAGAAATTCAAACACAAAGATACATTAAGTTGCCGGTGAAAAGGAATTTATACATGCTCTAAGATTTTGTACTTTACACCGCTCCATTTCCTCTCCCTGCTGCAATTACCTGTCTGCAGAGGAAATAACACACGACACTCTGCGCTTAGTTAGAAGCTTTATAAGAACAATGAATACAAAAGGTAATGACACTTGATTTTTAAACAGATTTTTTTTTTCTTTTAAGACCATTAAAAGACTTGTTGAAGATGGGATTCTGATGGCTCCATGACAGAAAACTATTAAATCCAAGCCAGATTCAGAATATTTCCAACACCCTTCCCACAAGATTTTTCAATAAGTGAGATGTCTTTTGTTAGTAAATATATTCTAGAGCACACACACTGGAACTGGCAGCATAAATGTCACTGCACTCAGGTGATTAAATTAATACTGAAGCTCTCTTAGCTATAGCGTTCTGATATGATATTTCAGTGGCAACTACCTTTAAAATCTGTACTATTTCATGTATGGCCATTTACTCTAAAGGTCCCCAATGTATCAGCCTCAGGTCTAAGATACTCCTCAAAAAATCCTCCAAGGTAACAGATATTGCAGAGATTTCTGTTAGACTACCTGCCAAAAGAAAGTAATGTTAAGATGATGCAACCATTAAGGCTGTTGTTTTTCTGCCATTTGAGTGCTTTGCTGTGACAACTGTAACTTTCATTGAACAGCTTCTTGCACCCGCCATCATCTGGCACAACCCCCAGACGATCCGGCAGCACCGTCCGCGGCCATGGCGCTGAAATAATGGGCGTCATTTCAAACTAAAAGGAAATGCAGCATATATTTAGAAAAAGGATATTGCTTAGCTAAGTACTTCTAAGTTTTCTGCTGCTTTGCTGTTCTGTAACATTTAAGATTTTCCATATAGTTGGTCCTTTTTTAGTTTTACAATGATGTTAAGAACAGCCAATTCCAGTTGACTTAAGCACCTCTTCAGCTCGGGCACGGCTCAAGTTAATTGCAGTTTATCTCGAATCCAAACAATGATTTTCTCCTGCAGCAGACAGGCAAATTCAACAGTATTTTAAAAGTAACAGCGATCTCAGGAGAGGGGAAATTACCACAATAGCATTTGTTAAGCTGGCAAAATGCCACGTGCCTACTTGGACCTTGCATTTTAATAACTTCTTTATTTTAAATACAGATTGAAACCTTTGGATGTTCGCTTTCACCGCCGCTTCATCAAGTGTTCGCAAGTTATCTGTCATAACTAACCTTTAATATTTTTATACAGAGGGGTCATTAAATAAATAAAACCCAAATGAAAACAAAACACCCAACTGCTTCGAAGTAAGTGGAATAGAACTGCTGCTGAAATAGGCTCTGACCACGTCTATTCTTACGCAGAAGTCACCACTGAGAAGTCCCTTTAAAAGAACAATATTGTTTCATTTAGTCCATTAATCTCCATAAGCTGCTGCAGTTGCTGGTGGATAAGCAAATACATGAATTTGGAACGTGCAAACCCAAGAGCACTTTCAGATATTCTACAAGGAAATCCCTCACTAGGAACTAAGGAAAGATGGGTTTTTTTAATGGCACGAGAAGAGTTAAATAAAGAACAGCAGTAATCAGGTACAAGCTCTACATAGTAAAGACAAAATGCTCATCAGCCCATTTTGCTGCAGACTCTTCCTCTGCCAGAATGACACATGATAACATAGAATAAGGTGCAGAGATCTATACTCTTGCTGCTCTCCATACTTTAAACACCAGAAAATAAGCACTGTAAGTGTCCTTTATGCTTCCTTGTAACATCCCCTTCCTGTGCCATGGCTTTTTCCATTGCAATGTTCCTTTTATCCACACACTCGTACCAAGCTCTGCGCAGTCAGCTGGGATTGTAGAATTGAGGTCTCAGCACCCAACCTCCCCAAATGAAGAAACCAAACTGGCACACAGAGTGAGTGCTTGTATTTAAATAATACACCCTATCCAAATAGCTTTTCAACAGTCATACCTCCTCTGGGGTTACCCTCCCACCAGCTGTGTTTTATAGCATTCTCTGAGCATCCTCAACTTCCTCGCAGGTATTTAAAAACCACATTAAACACACATCCCCACAGCATAAATAATGAGATTTATGTCTAAAAAAACCCTCTCCACAGATACTGAAATAATGCAGAAAGTTATCAAGCAGACACTTATTACATGTTTCCACACTGGTTACGTTTCCCTCATGGAGTGAAATTTCAACTAGAATCATTCCCATCTCCTTATCTCTGAAACAAGGAATATATTTATTCATTTACTTTCACTAAGTTTCTTTTAGCAAATAGTGGTTCATTTCATTTACCCAAGGTCCTGAGCTATCTACAGAGAGATCAAGGAGTTTCTTCAGCTTCTTATACTTGTCACCCCACGTCTGCCACAACGTAATCAAGGAGATTACTCTGTTTCAAGTGATAGCTCTGTTTTCCCTAGAGGCAGAAAATTCATGGTTTCTGAGAAGTCCAGAGTGAACGGAGACTAGGAAATTTGGGCTAGAAGGAAAAAAATGTATTTGTCAACAAGATCTCTTTCCCAGCAAAGGCCAAAGCGATACTTTGCAAACCCAGTCCATAACTTTTACATGGGAAACCACTTATATCTGTGTCTGAACTGTCCCCTCCACAAATACAGGAATCACCAACACTCAGCACCTCACACAAAAGTCTCGTTTCCCAGGAACGACCTTTCATTAAGGTTCATACATCGATAAAAATCGGCACTTGTGCAAACCTCACCACACACGGCTCAAGTTGTGCCCTTATCAAACCCTGGAGCAGAGAGAAGTTGCTCTGCTTGGGGTTGTTTCTCTGATAATTCACCCAATCAGACCCAATTAGCCTGAGTTAATGAAGAGCCTTCTACCCTATTAAAGACTGATTCACTCAGATATGCCAGTGCAAAAAATAGTTTCCTGCTGGGGCGGTTTATGATGTTTGCTTTGCAGAGCAGCGGCACGAAGAAAGGACACAGGCACCAGAAAGACACAAGGCTCATAAAATAAATTCCTGAAACTTGAGTCGGCCTCTTCAAAACACTCACCGGGTACGCTTATAATCACGCTCCGTAATTATTCTAATTTGCACAATTAAGAGCTGAATAAACACCATAAATTTAAATGAAAAACCCCAGGCACAGGCTGGCGCTGCTACTGGAATATTTTAAAATCCAAAACATACAGCACTGCTGCTGCTGATTTCTGCAACACGAGAGCACCTCGCTGAAATCCAGTTAGGTACTTACCACTAAATCAAAAGAATAAAAATAAAGCAACAAAAGTGCTTCTCCTACAGCTTATTAGCATTGTTTTCTTCTCAATCCCATCATTTTGTACAGACACAACAGTTTATATGCTCCTGAGGTGCCCATCTCTTGCAACCTCTCCACTCCTCCCAAAATCCCCCAAATTAGAAGCCATCCTATTATACAGACTGCTGCTGTTATTTAGCCAAGCTAAGGAAGGAATCCCAGAGCAGGCTCACAAACAGACTTATAAGTAGCCACGTCCCATAATAGCACATTGCTCCAGAGAAAGGTTTTGGCATTTCCAGGCAGCCACCTCATACTGGAAATAGAAGCCAAAAAAAGCCCAGCAGTAGCCAAAAGCTCTCTGTGTGTGACCACGTTTCTCCTCCTGGGCACCTAACCCATCGCTTTCTGACCAGTTATCTTCCCCATCAGGCAAGATGTGTCTCATACTCACCGCTCCACGGCTTTGCCTGCACTAGCACCTTCCTCATCAGGCTTGCCATACCGGAATTTTTACCCGCGTTGTCTAAACCTGCTCAGGACCAAACCAGGTGGAAGAGTTCAAAAAAGCAAAACCCAAAACACACGCCTGCATCTAGTCCCTGCGTCTCTGCCAGCCCCTCGGCTTTTTCTCCTGAGGCTGCACAGCGTCTGGATGAAGAAGGCTGAAAACATGCACACGTGTGTGCACACGCACAGGAAGCTTGGAACCGAATCAGTATTAAATGTACCGACTTCCTTCTTCATGCTCCAGTATCTCCGCTGTAAACAAGCGCTGCGCTTTAGCTAAGCGAAGCTGAAAAGTCCAGCAGAGAAGGACAAAAGAAGGGAGTGGCTCCGGCAAGGAATAACTATTTTAAATACACAAACATCTTCCCATCAGATTAAAATGAGGCTTTTAAATTAGGCAAGTTCTGAAGCCATTGTTGTGACAGAATAACTCAAGACAAACAGGAGACGCTGTTTCCTCCTCTGGAGAGGTCTCCTGGATTTCCAGTACGAAGCGTCCCGTAAGCTTTCCGAGTGCTTGGACGAAAGACTTGAGAAGTGTTTGTGTCGTTCTGGGTACAGAGGGCAAAGAAGGAGAAGGTTAATGCAGAAACAGGCCCCAGAAGAGGCACCACCAGCTCCAGCTGCTGCACCTTGCAGTGTAGGTGCCAGGAAGGAGCAGGGGAGGGATACTGAGCTTGTGTCTGGGTCAGACCACACGGCTGGGGCCACCAGCCCTGCCCCATAAGCCAGTGACCAGCTCTCGGGGCCCAGGTCAGCCTGGCAGGAATACACGTGTCTGCAGGGATCAGGCAGGAGTCAACCGCATCCTCTCTGACAGTGTTTCATAGACAGCCCGCTTGCCTTTTGAGCGATCTCCGCCCCACCCCACACAGCTTCAGGCTCCTTTAGTCTTCCACAGGTTTCCTCCACCTTTCTAAGGCACTGGCAGATCCACCTCTGAGCAAACTGGAGAACACACCACCAGTGTGCACCAGACATGCCACCAAACCCTTTTGCACAGACCTGGAGGGCTCTAAAAGAGTCACAGAACCATTTTGGTTGGAAAAGACCTTTAAGATTGAGTCCAACTGTTAAACCAACACTGACAAGTCCACCCCTAAACCATGTCCCTAAGAAGGTCATCTCCGCATCTTTCAAACCGCTCCAGGGATGGTGACCCCACCATTGCTCTGGGCAGCCTGTTCCAATGCCTGACAGCCTATTCCAGGATTAGATTTTTCCTAATATCCAATCTAAACTTCCCCTGGTGCAACTTGGGGCCATCTCCTCTTGTTGTTATGTGGGAGAAGAGACCAACATCGTGCACGCTACAACATCCCCACTGCTTACAATGAATGCTTTCTTGACAGATAAGAGAGCAGGCAGGTCAAGGTCTCCTCACCCAAAATGCTCCAAAGTAGAGGACGATGGCTTTGACCACTCCACTAGAACTCCAGCAGGCCCACACACCTGCAGGCCTGCTGCCTCCAAGCATCCTTGGAAGAAACGCGAGGATGGCCAAGGCATCTTTGGTCCACCACCAAACAGCCCAACAGTGCCCATCCTTGGCCAGGACACAGCTGTAGCAGCCACTCTGCTCCAAAATGCAAGTCCAGGGGACTTCTCCACAGCTCCCGCAGCAGGAAAGGCTGAGATGCGGCCTCACAATGCTAGAAACTTCTCCTTATCTCTGAAAGCATACCAAAATTACAGTAGTTCTCAGTCTGGGCTCCTCAGCAGACGGTATCTTTATTGACAACGGCAATGAAATAGTGGCTGAGCACTGTGTGTGGTTTCTCGCACTAAGTCCCGGAGAGGTCAGCACAAGAGGCTGAGCGAGAAGAAGCCGGCAGCTTGGCCATGTTTGGCCCCAAGACGATAAGAAGTGCCTGTTTGAAAAAGCTGCCATCTTACGCCTTTTCAGACAGATACATATTATTTATCTTCCTATCAAAGACCACTTATCTCATAAAAGAACTTCATTACATCTAAGCTGAAACACTGAAAGATCTGCGACTATTCAAACATCCTTTTTATTACCACATCGCAAAGTTGGCTACTAAAAGTTCCCCCATTTTTTTTCTTACTCTCTTAATACAGCAACAGCAGATTCCACAGTCCACCTCTTTCCCTCCCCTTTTCACTCTTTCAAGATACACCAAATTCTCATAAAAGTAAAGTAAAATTAAATTGCTGCTACCCCTCTGGGCGTGTAACTGCAAGGTCAAGAGGCTGGGGTCAAAAGAGATATAGAGCTGCTCTTAAAATCAGAGACTCCACATCAATCTTCCCAGGAAACACAGGACAAGTTTCACAATAACCCTCCACACAAAGGAGAGAGAAGTTCAATTACGGACAAGCAGGGGAACACAGGGCAAGCAGCACACAAACCCATCAGTCTTCTGCCAAAGAGCTTCTCCTTGTCCCACTGTCCAAGCTTAAAAAGTGACACTTGATTAAAGAAGAACCAGACACTGTTTCAAATCTGCATTTCCATTTAACCAGAAACAACAAAATATGAGTTCGCACCCATTCAGACTTCAGACTGCCCAGCCACACAGACCTGTAACACACCACAAGACCTGGACGCATACATGCGTGTAAATGCGCACATCAGGGACAGCGTAGGACCATCCCCAATCTCTTGTGCGGCCCTTGAGAGGTCAGGAAGCTCACCTGGTGACCAGCACCGACATCATACAAGTCCTGTTTGGGAAACGGATCTGTACACATAGAATCATTTAGATTGGAAAAGACAAGATCATCGAATCCAACTGTTGTCATAACACTGCCAAGTTCACAACTAACCCATGTCCCCAATACACCATCTCATCTACGTGTCTGTTCAGCCCCTCCAGGGATGGTGACTCCACCACTGCCCTGGGCAGCCTGTTCCAATGCCCAAGAGCCCTTTCCAGGAAGAAATTGTTCCCAAGATCCAACCTCAACTTCCCCTGGTGCAACTTCGGGCTGTTTCCTCTCATTCTAACACTTGGTACTTGGGAAAACACCCCCTGGCTCCAGCCTCCTTCCAGGCAGTTCAGAGATCAGAAGGTCTCCCCTCAGCTCCTGTTCTCCAGGCTGAACCCCCCAGGTCCCTCAGCCGCTCCCATCACATTTGTGCTCCAGCCCCTTCCCCAGTTCCGTTCCCTTCTCTCAACTCGTTCCAGCACCTCAAAGCCTTTCTTGGTGTGAGGGCCCTAAAAGTGACCCCAGGATTCGAGGTTTGGCCTCCCCAGTGCTCAGTGCAAGGGGACGGTCACTGCCCTGCTCCTCCTGGCCACCAGGATGCTGGTGCCACCAGCTGGCTCATAGTCAACCAACACCCCCAGGTCCTTTTCCACCTTGATAACACAAGGTTCACCGAGCCCAATACACCAGCTAATGGCCTTAATACAAGTGTTTATATGCACATCTACTGAAAGACTTCCAGAATTTCATTGTTCGAGTGTAATGAAATCACTGCTACAGTACAAAACACAAATCGTGTCTTTAACACGCATCAGCCGAAGGCGGCTTCACATTAATGTCCTCACCCCTGCCAAGTACTGAAACAATTACCGCATTAATATTAATGGGGTTCCTCGATGGGATGATGCGATTATCATGGGGAATCTCAGGAGATGCTGCGAGACTCTGCACAACGCCTCAAATTTGTATCAATTTAGAGAGCGATCACTTGAGGCAGCAGAGGCTCTTCAGCCTGGTGACCGAGAGGGTTCCACGTAATAAAAATAACAAGTCCCAGGATGAGATTGCTTGGGAGCGAGGGAAAGAAAACATCGCCGCTTCCACCACCGGCACTTGGAGGAGTCACAGCCCTTCACGTTTTCAGAGAGGAAAAGTAAGAGAGCAGCCCTACTGCTTCTCACACCCCACGGGGAGAAGAATAATCGTGGTATCTATTTAAGGTCACATAAAAAAAGCGGAGTCTGGTCAGTTAAGCCCTTGAAGAGGTTTCTGGGATAAACACTAACATTTGGAGATAGGAATGAGGAGAAGGAAGACCAGCATGGAGGCTTTTGACCAGCAAAACTGTGCTTAAACTCTTCCACTCACTTTGACTTTCAACCCCACTTCCCCAGTATTGGGGGCTTTCGCGTGTTGCATCCCAAATGTAACGGTATGTTTTACACTTCTGTGGTGAAAGCCAATTACAGCTCCTCAGCTGGTTCCAGAAACGCAAGGAGCCGGGCAATCTCCCGAGCTGAGCCCGCCCAAATTCAGGGCTTTCTTGGCAACCAGCACTTTCAATTAATCTTCAAAGGCTGGATGGCTTAGTGAACAGCTTCAAAAGGAGCACCTTAAGTCTGGCCGTCTCCCCTTTTCTTACCATAGTGATTAGATAAAACTATAGTAAAAGCTAGTTCCTAACTAACTTCTTAAGGTCAATCATATTTTTAACATATATACACATATATATGTACGCACATCAAAACAGTACTTAGAATTTTTGCTTCAATTACAAATACACTCAAAACCAGAGAAATTATCACCTTGGGTAGCTAGGATCCCAGTCTATATTTTATGTTTGCGATCTCATACTTATGACACACAATCCCGCATCGAGACATAAAGAGGATGTTGTGATTTCAGGTCACATTTGTACTAAGCACCCACTAGCACCTCCAGTTTTACAGGCTTTACCAAAAAGGAAGGACATCCTCTCCCCACCCTTGAGTACCTCTCCTTCTACAGACTCTTCAAAAAAAGGAAAAAAATTAAAAAGTTGACACCCAGCACAGTGACCTGATGTTTTCCATGCCCTGGCCCTCTGATAAGCACACAAATGCCTTCTGCTGGGCGTTTTCCCTGTTGACCTTCCTGACCAGGAACATTAATGCTCAGAAGAAAACGGAACCTAATGAAGTAGGTAATGATACTAAATATAAGCAATGAGTCAAATCACTTTGTTTCTCAGGCGCTCGACTTCGAAGTAGTTTCAGAAGTGCACAAACACGGTCACTGTGCAGACCTGCATGAGCTGAGTATTCATCATATTAGAGGTTTTTCTGTTTGGTTTTGTTTGGGGTTTGTTCTAAGTTAAATGTGTTCTTAAAAAAAAAAAAAATTAGAACTCTGTGAAACAGCTGTAGTTCAGGCAATTCTTTATAACAGCCATTACAGAATCACACAGAATCGACTGGGTTGGAAAAGACCTCAGAGATCATCGAGTCCAACCCTTGGTCCAACTCCAGTCCATTTACTAGATCATGGCACTAAGTGCCATGTCCAATCTCAGTTTAAAAACCTCCAGGGACGGTGAGTCCAGCACCTCCCTGGGCAGCCATTCCAATGCCTGACCACTCTCTCTGCAAAGAATTTCTTTCTAATATCCAGCCTAAATTTCCCCTGGCAGAGTTGAAGCCCATGCCCCCTTGTCCTATTGCTGACTGCCTGGGAGAAGAGCCCAATCCCCACCTGGCTAGAACTTCCCTTCAGGTAGTTCTAGAGAGTGCTGAGCTCACCTCTAAGCCTCCTCCAGACTAAACAACCCCAGCTCCCTCAGCTTCTCCCCATAGGTCTTGTGTTCATGAAAAAAACCCATCGCCAGGGACCATCTGAAGAAAACGTTATTACAACTGGCACAAGTAAAGAGAAAGAAGCACAGCAAAAAGCACACAGGACAGGGAGTATCCAGGAGCCCGCTGTGATTCCTTTCAGAGAGCTCCTGCCATGGGTTTGGCAACTGGTCAGGCAAGAGAGATTAAAAGGGCTCGGATGGTCCCGGCCAAGCACAAAGCTGAGCGTGAAACGGGGGAATCTGCTCCCCAACTCCAGCAGAAGGACGCGGAAAAGTGCAGAGCGTTGAACCGCCCATGAAAGCCAAGTGTTGAGGTTGGAAAAGTGACAGAAAGCCAGCAGGAGATGCTCCCCGCTATGTGAAGGACAGGGGAGGCTGCTTTGGAAACAGAAAAACACGCTTTTTTTAACAAAAAGAGATTAAATATCTAACGGACAAGTCAATGGACGAAATCAACGATGCATTAATAGTTTTGATCATTCCCAAAGTATTTAACACAGTCTGTATTCACAGGCTTCACTTAAAAAAACCCCACACACAGATGAAAGAACTGCTGGGTTACTAAAAAAATAACATTCACATTCACATGCTCATTTTTTTAAAGTTTATCTCTACAGATATTCACCAATTCCCCACCTCCCACCCCTGCAAATTGTGTCCAATCTGGAAAAAGTCATCTAATTCCAAAATTCAACTTTATAAGCCTCTTCAGTACCATGTCTCACTGCACATTAACTAGGAACGCAGATAGCCGGGGAATAGAGCACTTAGACTGTGTGGGAGATCGCTATAAATTTGCCTCCAGAGACGGTCTTTTTTTGGAAGCACAATTATATTTATTTTCTATGTCTAAATGCCAATAGCAGCTCCATGTCTCTGGTTTGCTTTAGCAAAATTTGAAACATGGGGACATTATCAGTAACCACAGGCACTGTTAATGCTGCCGTGAGTGATACAACAATGATGCTTTACAAGACATCTACAGCGAGAGGGGGTGTGTGAGAACCATACAGACTTCCAGAAATGTGCTGATAAAATGACATACTGTCTTCTTGAATCCAAGATATCAAAAAGAAATGTCTCTAATAACTCTTGATAGGAGAAAAAAAACACTGTAAAAAAAAAAAAAAAAGACGCAAACACAGAGTTGCCCTTTTCGGTGTGCAGCTTGAACTCTCTAAAACAGAGCCCATTCTTTTACCCACATTTTAGTGTCTGCAATAAATTGAACTTCATACCAGCAGCTCAGCAAGTTTTCCATACAGGGCTGAGGTTCATTCTCCCCTCAGTCAAGTTCTCCATGGCCGCAGAGGTCTGAACGTGAGCAGTAGAGTCCTCACTGAGGTTTCCAAGATCCATTTTGCCTCAAATTTTTCAAACCTCATGCTCGTTCCCCAAAACAGGTCTCCCTTTCCCCAGCAACCAACCTCCTCTGGTGTCCTGCAAGGGTAAGGCAAAAAATTCCCCCCAAAATATAAGCTTAACTGTGCCTTTAGCACAACACCCAGAAAAAGACAATAAACTAAATTCAGAAGATGGGAAATCTGAAACAGAAGATGAAAAAGAACTGCACAAATGATGCCATTGCCAGTGAAGGGGCAAAGCCTCTGCGGCCAGCACAGGTGTGTGCGCCAGCCTGGCGGATCTCAGCAGTGAGGAGCTGTCAGCCGCCTCATTGCCCCCGTTAACTGCTGAATGAATAACCCAGACAAACGGGAAATTTATTGGAAACCAAACAAGAAAGAACCGGTGGTTCGTTCTGCAAGTTATGGTGCTTTTAAGTGAAATGAACAATAAGGAGATTACAGCTTCCTAATCAAACTACACATTTGAAAGCTGCAAGGGAGAAAAGGGGAAGCCTGGGAGACTGAGGATGGGAAGACTAAAAAAAAAAAAAGATCAGGTATCTACAACAGATTAAATGAGGAGAAAACAGAAGAAATGTGTGCTTAGGTTTTGTCTTGATACTCTCTCCTGGTCCTCATGCAGGATTTTGCAGTCCTTAGCCCAGTGTAAACAGACGTACACCAACTGGAAATGGACACAGCATCTCTCTAGAAAAATAATCTCAGGGTGTGTGGAGGAGTCGGAAGTGTATTCCTATAACCCTGTGTTCAGCACAGGGAGAAAACGCTGCCTGCGCCTGTGGAATATCCATCTCACTTGTGGTTGCTGTTACCCAGGTCTTGCTGCTGGCTCTGCTGGGAGGAGAGATTAATGAATTTGTTGTCAGCATCAGCGCAAAGAAAAATGCATCAGTCCTTGCCTTACCCTGTGCCCTGCGTTCCAGAGGAGGATCTCCAGCCAAAGGATGATAAAAAGACAGATGATAAAAAGACAAAAGTGTATCCTCACACACCTGACTTACTGGTGCTCTGCATAAAGAGCACATCATTCACTACCATGCTAATAAATTACCTATTTTATTGCAGGATATTTTCAAGGTAAAATAACAAGATAGTGCTATTACTGTGTTAGTAAACCTTATCTTTATAAAAAATAAAACATGCAGTTAAAGTAACTGACAGCAGTTGGAGCTTTGTCTACTCTGCAAGGTAGAAGAGACTCAAAGGTCTCTCTCCCCCATTCTCAGTCACCCCTCAGTGATATCAAATTTGCTCATTTGCAGCTTTATTGATAACTCCTGAACTCTGGAATAGGTTTATTATTGCAGGCATCAATATCTTAAAAGCAGGATGCAGATACTAATTTTTAACATGAAGGTTTTCTTTACCTTTTAGGAAGCTTAACCAACCATTTTTAAAAACCTTTCTCAATGCATAACAACTTATCTCCCTCTCACCTGTTTAAAATGCTTCACGTGGCTCTTAAAATATTAAAATACTTCCCTAAGCCTTAAGGTTACGTTCTAAAAACGCAAGAGGTACAAGCCCTTTCGCCTCCCCAGCTCCCATGCATGTTGCCTTTCCAAGTGACTGCACCCTTGAGACAGCTCATGTCTCCTCCAAAAGGAAAGCGTCCTCCTCTCTGGTGCATCCCACCAGCTGGCTCAAGTCCCTCCTCAATACTGGAACGTCCCTCCTTGCCCAAACCTTCAATAAATGGGATTACAGAGCTCCAGAGCCAGTCTAAACAGGGGAAAAATTCTGGTGAGCTGCGATACTGGGTTAGGTATATTATGAAACCGCCCCAGCATGAAACAACCAGAACCACGCTCAGGACATGGTTCCCAAAGGGCACCATGTGTCTGCAGCAGAGGACGGCGCGGAGTCGCCCTCCGCCTGGATCTGTCTTCCCAGCAGGAATTTGGCAGCAGCAGAGGCCGGGCTGCCAGGTCCTGCTCCAGAAGGATCATGTCAATCTCTGTGTTCCTTCTCCCTGGATCTCCCTCTGCTCGCACTGCAGACCAGAGATCTTTAATCACTGTGACTACGTACAAGATGGGACGTGGTTGCCGTTGGCAGACAGCTGCCAGAAACCTGCCTTTCATCCCTAAACTCGAGCACACTTGTAAGGAAAACAGAAGAGTCCAGAACCACATGAGAACATTATAATTTGCTCTCTGAAATAGACCTAAGAGCCCATGGCAATCCATGCGCAAAGGAATGTATTTTTCCCCCCTCGCAAAACATCAAATGAGAATTTCAGTTCCACGTCATCATGGGAACCAAAACTACTGTTTTTGAAGAATGATGGATTTATACATCGGTTGTGTGAAAGCCCAAACCCGCAGTTTAATAAAGCGATTGTGTTTCCTTCAGTGGAATACAAAGGCGGTTCTTTTCAATTGTTTTACACAATTCTTCCTCATCTGCTTTCCCGAACAGATCTCTACGTAAGCGTGCGCACACCTCTGCCATGGGGCAGGCACTTGTGTCTCAGAGCAGGTGAGAGGAAAAAAAAGCTACAAGATACTGTAGCCCAAAAAAGCAAATCGCATCTTCACACCAGATTCCAGCTGTGTTATGAAATAAAAATTAGCAAATTTATCCCTCCTATGTGCTTGTAGTCCTGGGCTTTTGTTTGTGCTACAATTAGTGGTTACCTAGCAAAAAGAAAACCCAACCACCTTCCTCTCTTTCTTCCTCTTCAAAAGTTTGTCAGGAGGGGATGAAAGCATGAATCAGGGTAGTACTCATGAAAGAGATGCTCATTTTACTGAAGGCATCAGGAATTCTTTGTGAATGAGCAATGGTTACCTTGTTTATTGCAGCAGAGTTGACTCGACCGCTCATTGCTTTCTTCTGAGTGTCACCGTGAGTCAACAGTCGGCTGAAAAACTTCAGGGTGTAGGTGAGTGTTATGCCGAAGTTGCTCAAGTTTTACTAAGAGAGGGTAAAAATCAGACATTTGACAAGCTGTTGGACCACTACCAGTGGAAATAATACGCAGCCAAAAAAATTTCTTACTGAGAGGGTAAAACAGCTCTGGGATACCATTTACACAAAAGCAAAAGGCACTCTGGATTCCAAAATCAGGGTTTCAAATGCTATTTCAGCACCAACCAGTCAACAACCAGCTGGAATAATTTGTGCAAAACGGTTTTACGTAAAATGATCTTTTTAAGGGAACAGCAGCAGAGTGAAAGAAAACCAAAAACACCCTTGTGTATTTATTTCCCTGGATAAAGTACAAACTTGGTGGCTGAATGGGGAAACAGTGGAGATTGTCCCCTTGGCACAGAGAGAAAAGAAGGCTTGACCTTTAGTGACAGCTGCTGAAATCTTTCTAATTTTCCAATGGACTGAAAAAGAGCACAGGTGAAAAAGACATCCCGCAGATCATCACCAAAAGGAGATGAATTTTGATAGAAAACAGGCAAGATGGTACATTGCTCCACATGGGGCATGGGTAAGAAAGTGGGGGACACGGGGCAAAAAAAAAGACAGGTTGAGATACACCGTGAACTATACAAGATGGAAACGAGAGAGAAGGAAGAAGAATAAAACCAAAGTGGTTGTTTTGGGGGTGGGGAAAGAGTTGAAATTCAGAAGTGGAACAGATGAGGTGCATGTGACTGTTTCTTTCCTATAAAGCCATATGGGACAAGACCATACAGGTATTTTTCACCTCAGCTAATAAGCACGTATCCTCAGGCTAGTAAGTGAAAGGTGTATTTTTCCAAAGACTTGAGGAAACACAATAAAAGGGAATGCTCACTTAATCTGCGGTGCAGTCTGAATCCCCGCTTATAAATGGCCAGGACTGGAGACAATGAGAAATTGCTGGATTACACAGCCCTCTGCAATGCAGTCAGCAACAGCTGAGGGGTAAAGTTGGAAAAACACCAGCGGACTTAAGAGTGCCAAATTAAGTTTGCTTGCACAGTTGCTGCTAATAAAAACCACAAAGCCTTTCTCTCTGTCCGCATTGCCTCATTCATACCTCTCCGTAACGCTGAAACAAAACTAAAATCATAGAAAATAAATCCTGTCTCCAACACCATCAGTCTTCCCTGCGGGCGAGTGAATGGAGCGGCTGCAAAGCCGGGTACAGCTTCGTGTATGATCCTTCATCGAGGATTTTTGGAGTTAATTCATTACTCCAAGTGCCAAAGACAGCAACTTGCACATCCCAGCAGGAGAGGCGCTTCGGCTTACAGCAAAACCTGTAATTTCAAGCCAATGAAGTCATGACACAGAATCAGGCAGGAAAATATTTTCCTACTATCTCACGGATAAACGAAACTTGCTAAAACTTATTAAAAGTCCTCTGCTGGGAGCTACAAAACGGCTTCTTCGTTTTCTAGAGCTGCAAACTCCACGCCAAGCACGAAGGGTTGTTCTGTGAGTCAAAGAGAGCAAATGTAAAGCGATAATGTGCACTGAGCTACAGAAGCTACTCTGTCAGAGCTCGGTAATTACATGAACGAACTGATCTATTAACAGCGAGTCTAAATACAGCCCCCCAAGGGGCTACAACTCAATCAAGAGTATTCCGAAAGGAAATGTTGCTATTGCAAGGGAACTGCTATGGCAGAAGGGAAGACGAGCCATGTGGTTATCAGCAATGAGAAATTACCTACTTATGGAATAATAAATTGTGCTTTAAAAAAAATAATAGTTACACCACAAAGAACTTCATTTCACACAGGCTGCATTTAGAAGTACATCAGTTAACTCTAATTTGCCTTTCTACAGCACATTAGTGATTGAAATTCTCAGCTTGCATCTAAATCGAAGGGTTTCCCAACTGCATTGGCAAAGCAAAAATCACAGCGCTGCACTTCTTCACAGCGTTATTGCTGTGAAAGCGATGCTGACTTCAGAAGGCAGCTCCTCTTGCGGTAAGGAAGACGTGTCAGTGAATTACCCAGATCAACAGCCCTTCCACAGTTAACCCCACCGGCCAATCCTCCTCCGCACGGGGAGAATTACTACTGGAGCTCAACGCATTTTGTGAAGCAAACTAATCCCAAGAGCCGCCTCATAAAATTCTCTTGTAGCCTAAAGAGTCATTCTTCAAAGAAACACGTGTTCCTGACTGTTTTCGTGGGTGACACTGCAAAACCAATACCTACCTTCTCAGGTCAAGCTTACCAAAATTAGTCATGCAAAATATTTGCATGTTTTCTACAACTTCCGATAAATTCAATTTTATCTCAGTTCTACACTTAAAGACCACGATTCTGGAAAACAGAAAGAATGTGGGGAAATACTTAACTTTTCTAAAGAATATCACTATTTCTTCTTTTTATGAGTAGCCAGTATGCAGATATCATCAAATCCATGCACAGCTATCATCCCAAGGCACAACGTAGTGTTCTTTCATAAATAACAATCCTACTTGCATCCTGGACGTGTTATGGATTGCTCTCTTTCTCTAACAGCTGTTAGAAAAAAGGAAATGTTTCTATATTACTCACTTCTCCTCATTGCAACAGGGAGAAAGAAGCAAAGAACCTCTCGGGAGCTCCTGTATCTATATTACATGCAATTCAACACACAGGAAAAGCCCCTTAAAAAGGAGAAGGATTATTTGCATGTAGCAGAGATCAAGTCAAAGATCAAACATGAGGAAGGCTGCACAGTCAGAAATGTGACGCTGCATTCCTTGGAAATACCATCACTTAATTACCCCTCTCTTCAAGGAACTAAGCAAAGCTGCAGCACCTGCAAAGAAGATGAACAAAAGGAAAAAGGGATAAAGAAACGAAGGTGTGGCAAACAACAGTCAGATTACTCACAAAGAACCTATTGTAAATAAACATGCTTTGTTGCCTGCTTTTTATTTTGCATCTTTCACATGCCTCTTTGCTTATATTTGTGGGTATGTTTGTTTTTTCTTTATAAAAACAAAAGGACTGCACACAGCTTGGGCTATGAAAGTGTGATATTGTATGAGCAGCGAACGCCACAGGCCACAGTCAGCAACCTCCAGCACCGCTGGCATCGGGGGTTCCACACTATGGTACTTTTGTTACCAGCACTCAAAGACATCAAATATTTCTCTCATTTGACTAGCACATGTTGCTCTGGTGTACTTACATTTTGTGCAGTCTAAGCTTTCAGTCTGAAATAGAGAAGAAGTTTTTAAAATGTGTATACTTGTTTGATCCTTCAGTCTCCTTTGGAAATACATTAGCCCACTGTGGTAAATGACCTGTAACAATTGCTCTGACAAGATGTTAATTTTCTAAAATTTTTATCATCGAATTTGTAGTGAAGCAGGATACTTGAATTATAAATCATGTCTTCTTGGTTTTTTCTTCATGCAATGATTTTTATCAGATTTGCTCCAAACAAAAACACAAAGACGACAGAAAAGCCCCACAAGAATACATTTGCGAGATCAGATAGGGAAGGAGCAACAACATGCCTTAAAGGGAAACCTTTCCATTTCCCACATTGAGCAATGCTGATTGTAAATAAAAACAGAAGTTTAAAAAAAGAAAAACATTGCCTGCCATACACTGCCAAGCATTGATTGACATGAGCCGAGACCAGTAAGTGTTGAAGAGCCCAAGTTGGGGTTGCACCGCGGCAGGAGGTGTGTGCAGGGGAAGAAGCCAGCGCTCCGCTCCTTTGTGATTTCGGCGGAAAAATAACACCCAAAAACCCCTTCCTTCCAAACGCACTCAGTTACAACTAATGTTTTGAGTAAAGAGAATTACAAAAACAAGGACCACTCCTTATGTTATTGAGGATCCACTCCTTATGTTATTGAGGATAACAGTCTCCACGCACTTATTAGACACAAAGAAGCCACAAACATAAATTATGCTTTCATTCTGCACTATTTTCCTTTTCTCTTGAGTTATGCTGCACCACCATCCAGGGCTCTTTGGGACTCTCATGCTGAGATCCAGGAGACTATCTTACAGTCCCGAAGATATATCCTGCAGTTATTCCTGCAGCATAACACAAATCCTCAAGCTTCCAGTGAGTCATCCTTGTGCCAAGTCCAACACCAAATACACTTTAGACCCCAAACACGTGTAAAAGTCACAAAGCAGGACACAGGGATGCAAAAGCATCTCATCTACAAACCTTCTGGGACTACTGCCAGTTAAGAAATGATAATAAGAAGAGTTTTATTCAGCAAGGAAAATTAAATTTGGTTTGCAGGAGGCCTTTTTGTCTTGTTTGGTATTTAGGCACTAAATCCAGACTGGGTTTAACACATCAGACTAAATCCTGCATGGTATTGTGTTCTTAACGTAAGGAAAATCCTGGCTTGCAAACCAAAAATCAAGATAGTTGTGTGAGTGTAAAACAAAGGAAGATGAGGAAGAGAAATATATATGAACATTTCTCTGATGCTAAATATTGAGACAACTGTCAAGGGAGTTTCTGTTTCGGTGCAATCCCTCCTCGGTGCAGAGGAACACTTCAAAGCTAAGCTACCACTCGCCAAAATTCTTTTATTAAATTAGAGCAGATACTTCGAAACGAGCTTCAAATTCCAGAAACTGGCCCTGAAGGCTCTTTGTAGAATCACTTCATTTAGATAATCGATAAAATAGTAAAACTGGAGAAAAAGTGACAAGAGCGGCAGAAAACTCCTACTTAAAGAACCAAAAAACCACAACAACAAACAGCACAAAACCCCACACTTTATCCTTCAGAAGTCATCTCTGCCTGCCCTGAAACAATAGGACTCTGTTCTCTTTGTACTCCTGACATGTTTTATTTCAAGCACCACACCCAGTTCTGGGAAGGGCACTTCGATAGCCACTGATTTGTTTGCAAGATGGTGCAAGGTGAAGTCAATGTTAACAATCCCATATCCTGCCTTCTTTTTTAATTAAATTTCACACTAATAAACATGGAGACAAAGTTCCCTTGTACATGTGCTAAAAGGAAAAAAGAGTGAAAGGAATAATAAGTTATCCCATGCTAGCCAGTGATTAAAAACCAAAATAATACGGAGTTTCCACCACGCCGTCTCAGCACTGCACCTCAGCCTAAATTAGGACAAACTTCAAAGCAAAGAAGAATTCCTTCCTCCAAACATTTGAGCCCCAGCCTTCGCAAAATGTACAATTAACATGTTCCCCAGTGAAGAAGGGTTGGAAGTCAAAAATCAGATTTTCTTTGGTGGTTGTTGAGCATAATACCCTGAGCTTATTTTCACCAATGACCTAGATATGATAGACAAATTACACTGATGCAAATCCAGCCTAAATCAAAATAAACCAGTTTATGCATTTGGGGCGGGGGGGTAGCGTGTCTAATATATCTTCTAAGATGTATGTTACATGGTACATCAGGTCCTTTATCTAGACTGAGGACCTGAAGAGGACAAGTAGATAACTTGTTTTAAAAAGTCTGTTGTGTGTTCTGACCACCGAGCCGGTCGCTCGGCTGGAACAATAAAAGGATTTCAGCCAAATGAGCATTACTTCCTCCAGACCGTCTTTTAAAAATTAAACTCCGTAAAGATAACAACAGTCATGCTCGGAGCTAATTATAGCAGAAACGTTACAGTGGCTGAAAACTGCTAAAAAGAGGTGGTGGGATAGGAAGAATGTAGCTTAGAGGGGGGAAAAAACCCCCAGGGAAAGGCAAATCTGTCATGTGTTTGTCACACTTCGCCTTCACGCAACACTTGCAGCGAGGTAGAAAGTAGAGTGAGCTTAAGGGCTCTGGACAACACAAGTCCCAAACCCTGAGAAACAAAGACAGACTGAAACCCCACAAATGCTGCAACATGCAAGAAACCAGCAGAAGGCTGAGTAATGTGCAAATTAAGTGGAAAAACTGAGGAAAGCTTCTCACCCTGCTTTTTTTCCCAGCTGAGACACAAGGGGAGGACTATCCCGCTCCCACACTTGTGCCTGACTTGCCAAAGCCCAGCCTGGACAGCGAACAGGTACTAAGCCATTTTATTTTAGGCTAAAGAAGAAGGCTGCCCTCAGGAGTGTTTGTAGCAATAGAAACAAATAATAATCCTGACAAAATCCCAAAGCCAGCGAGCCCCATGAGGAGCAGGAGAATGTGCTGCCAGGCTCCCGAAGCAGCCAAGGAAGAAGCTCATTTTCACATGTAATCTGCACTTGTGTTTTCTTTTCCTTCTAACCCTGTAATCAACTGGTTAGCTGCTACTTTGACAGTACACATACTACTTTTTTCCTTCTGTTCCTAACCTCTGGCTGGTAAACAGGTGATCCAACAAGGGCAAACTACTAATTTCTTTGGGAGTGGCAAATCGATGAATGGAGTAAAATTCACACCCCCCTTTGCTCGGCATTAAAACCAGAGTTAGTACCATTCCTCCTAGCACAACTGGCTGTCCACAGAAAAATATGCAAAGATGCTTATTAATTAAGCTTTCCAGTGCAGCAGAAAGTTAAACCAGTGACCTACAATCTTCTCAAATGAAGCTGAGGACCCAACATGGGCTGTGATGTTCAGGATGGCAGCGCTGGCCTGTACCTGGAGGATGCAGCAGAATCCAGGAGTATGAAGCGACTGATGCTCTCTCCCCAAAATGCCATTCTTCCTGCACGTACAAGTGGCTGAGCATTAATAACTTCTCAAACCCACACAACAAACCTGCCCTTATTTAAAATATTCCTCACAGTTGCTACAAGCCAGCAATAAAGTAGATATGAAACTCTTGCAAAAATCACTGTAACAAAACTGTCAGTAGAAAAGATATTGCAAAGCTACAGAAAACGTTTCACGCTTATTCCTGCTAGTTACACACAGCAGGATGATTCTCCTCCTAACATTTGTAAAATCAGCCTGTAAAACTGGAAAATAAAGTTTTGCCACCTGTGAAATCAGCACGAATACCAAGGACTCTTTAATCTTTCCCAAGCTGAAGTGAAGTGCAGCTCCACACCAGCCAGGTTACACGAGCAGCAGGTTTGGTTCACTGAGGACACCTAAGCACTCAAACAAGCATGTGTCTCCAAGCTGAATCACGTCACCATTTCTTATTCCCCATGGGTAGGGAATGGCTCAACTGGCTCACCTGGTCCCTGCTCTTTGTCTCAAGCAGCAGGTGCGGCCAGGTGGACTATTGGTGCAAGCCCATGATAAAATGCCGTTTATCTTTGCAAACACTAATATTCATCAATTCCTCCTGCAGATAAAACAATAAATGTTTGCTTCCACAGATGGAGAGAGCGTTATTTAAACCGAGATACTATTCTAGTAAATCCGAGACAGATGGGCCAGGATTCAGGGACAAGTGAAGTTGCTCTGTTGATGGTAAGGGAATTAGAGGGACAGAAAGGCTCTTGCTGGGAAATGAGGGGTCTGCTAGATTTGCATTTGCTTCATAAAGAAGGTGAATGGTCTATAAATACACTTAACAAGGTCAGTGAGCAAGAACAGTTTGGAAGTTGTGGGTCAATCCCAAAAGAGGGGTCCCAGATTCCCAGGTAAGTGTTCTACAAAGCACCAGCCACAGAGTCCAGCAAGCAAACCTGAAATAAGGTTTTGACATATCTTGTTTATCTCTTGATGTCAAGAAAGAGGGTTTGGGGAAAAGGAGGAAAGTGGAAGAGAAAATACTCTGATCTCTCAGATCATAAGAAAAAAAAAAGGAAAAAATTATCCCAAATTAAATTTGAAGAATGTTGTTCTTTTGCATATTAATAGTGAGAGTGTTTGTGATCCACCTATGCCAAGCAGCCATGGAGCAATGAAAATTTTTCTATCATATAATCAAAATAGCGTTCAAATAAAGACAGGATTAAAACATATCCTCGTCTCTAACTTGGCTACAGGTTACTGTGGATGGACTTCCTTTTGGTTTTTATCCAGCAAAGAAAGAGTCATAGGTGTTAACAGAAAAATGGACCTGGTACCCTGTGAGCAAGGCAGCACATTTATCCCCTTCAGCAAATGTTGACAGAGCCATTACTCAGACAAGGCTTCAGATAAAGTCACTGCTAAAGTCTTGAGCCCCAACAGTGAACTGCGGGGTCTCTGCTCTTGGGTCACTTACCACAGCTGAGAATGCACCGGGGAAAAACACTAAATAAAAGGCAAACTTGCATACACTATTAGCGCAGAAAGTAGATGCACACAGGCTATATTAATTAGACGTTATAAAACTGGCATTTTTTCCAACAAGCCTGTGTATTTTAATGGTGCTAGCTGAAAGAAGGATCAGATTCACAAAGCTGCAGGGCAAATGTGAAGACACAAAGAAACCAATCGTATATTTATTAAACTAAGGCAGTTGCCAAAACTTCCTTAAAATGTCAAACTGGACAAATAAAGCTATGGTAAAGTCTAACCCAACCAACCAAGTTTGATGAACAGAATCTGTACAATTTAGGCATGGCAGCAGATGCTGTGCATCTCCTTTCTATCACACTGTCAGTCTGCTCTCCAATTATGTATCTTTAAAAACAGACATGGGTGCTCGGATGCTTGCACAATTTCCAACAGGACATTTTATTTTTCCACTGGAGAAAAAGCTTTGAGCATGATAACAAAGCACTTTCTGCCTGTTTCTCACTTCAGCATCACCCTGAGAACTTCAGCCTGGTGATAATAATAGCATCAGTGTCACTAAAGGCTTATAGTTTACAAGAGGAAAGACAACCCCATTTTTTTGTATGTAGATGTATTTGGAGTAAATGTGGAGGAAGCTGAGATATTGCAAGTTGAAACTGAGGACAGAAAAACCTGGAACAACTATGTATTGCCTAGCTTAAAATATGCAAAAAATGTTCCTTCCTAATGGTCAATTTTCTAATCCAAGCAATGAAGACAGAAGTCATCACTGCTACTTCGCCACATCAGAAAAAAAAGGACATCTAATTCCAACAGGAAATAAAGGTCAAAAACACTGAAAGAAACAATATTTGAGATTAGGAAAAAATGAACATTTTTATAGGTATTGCAAAAAGCAACTTTTTAAAGCATATTCTTCGACTCCACACAACAGCCACCAAGGCACCTACCAGCATCCAGAGGGATGGAGCCAATGGGCAGTGGCTGCTTCCTACCCCAGCCATTAGGAAACTGGGCAGGTTTAAAAGGCTGTAATATTTGTATGCATTTCTGCTTTCACTGCTTTTATATGGCAAAATTACAACTCAAATAAAATGAAAAAAAAAATGATGACAGCTCAAGTTTAGCAAAACAATCTTCTAAACCTGCTTTCATCACATCTCCTCACTTAATGGTTGGTGTGACGTGCCAGAAGGGAGATTCTTCATGTAATTATTGTGTCTCCTGCTGCTTTGTCTTCCGCATAAACACTTAAAAAAAAAAACCCACATAGAACTGCTTAAAATGCAAACACAAAAAGCATTTCATCTCTACAGCAAAACCTGTTTCTTCTGGTCATATCAGTATTTTCATTAGAGGTTCTTTTAGCTGCTACCTTCCAACTTTGCTGCTTGTATCCAGGTTGATTTTGAAACACTTTTAAATTGCATACTGGGTCACAGGCTTAAGGGTTGCTATTTTTCATCCTACTTTTTCAAAAGTTTCTTAAAACTTAGAAACGTTTTTATTTTCCTGCAGCAATGAACCTGTTCCTCTTTGCATCAGACTGAAATTCCAAAGCCCTTTTGTTTCCTTCCTCATTTGCACACAATCCTCCACCCCCGCTTTTTTTTTTAAATAGTGCAGTTCTGGGAATACATAATTTCTTAACAAGCTGCCACCGAAAAGCTTAAAGATAGAAATATGATTGTCATTTACTAGCAGCCAAGCAGAAACTTCAAAAACAAAAAAAGAGGAAAAAAAAATAATCAAAAGCATATCTAGATTTTACTGTCTATCCTCAGTACTAATGGATATAATCACTGCAATAATGTCATACATTTTATCCATGCTTTATTTCTATTACAGAGGTTTCGACAGCAGACTTTGACAGTTATTAAATTATTCTTCTGCAGTTTTCTCAGGTCAGTAAATTTAGCTACTGCACTTATTGCATCTCATTTTAACAAAATGTGTGTCCCACTCAAGCCCATACAGCAGGCAACAGAAGGGATGGGAGGTGAGGGAAACTGAAGGTGGAAAAGAGATAGGTTAGGAAAAAAAAAATCAGTCTACATACTAGAATTCATAATTAAGTCAATATTTTGCTGGGAGATGTTAATATGATTTCGAATGCTCCCCCATCCTTCCCATAGGCAGCTTTCCAGATCTCTAACCCGAGTGTCGCGTCTCCTCTACTCGCTGACAACCAGCGTGGTGGAGCGTGAGACGCAAAAAAGACACTCGAGGCAAGATGACAAATATCCGGAGCTACCGATGGGAAAGAAACTCAGGCAGCAGGAGCGTTGAAAGAGCTGGGGTAATCATGGGCAGCATACAGAACAGAAAATTGTTGTGGAAAACTCAGCCAGTAACTAAGAGAGGGCTTGGATGCAAAGGAAGATCCCAGGGGATGTGTGTTATGAACATGCCCACATCAGTACAGTGTTTTTTTGGACATTTCTAGAGAGTTGCTCATGAACTGCAAGTGAGGAAAAGCAAAAGCAGAATACTGAGCTGCAAGACTAAACCCAGGTGGTGTAACAACCTGAAGCTTCACCGGCTTCTAAGCATCTGGAAGTAGTTTTGGTTTCTCAGCAGATTCCCTCATTTCTACCCATTTCTGCACTTTAACAGTGTCCTACTCCCCCGTTCTAGATTCCCTCAACCTTCCAGTTACAGCAGTCAGCAAAACTTACATATTTACTTATAACTGTAGGCAAATAACAAACATACCAAACAAAACCCTACACAGTGCAAGCCTTGTTTTTCGAGGTGTTGGATGATGGCTACAGCAAGTTATGGGTCAGATCCTTGAAAGATTTAAATAGAATAAGATGTGATTTTTTTTTTTCATTTACTATCAAATAAAATTAGAAAAAAAAAAGTCTCAATATTCCCCAAGAATTTTGTGGAAACATCCCAAATGCAGCAAGAGAAACTGCTGAAGCAGCATAAGCTGCAACATTAATTTAAACTAGAAATAGATATAAGAGTTCTTGTAAACAGACCACGCGTGGATGATGGGGATAAAGGCTGCTACAAAAGACCAGATATTATAACTTATTGAAATATTCAGCTGCTGGGGATACGAGGGAAGGAAAAGACATTATTAAAATATTTATTATGGTAATACATAGAAATTAATTTGAAAAAAAATCAGCTCCCACTAGACAAGCCTTATAATGAGTTTATAGCCTGAACACTGATGCTTTGTCAGATTGAGCATAAGTCGCTTCCTTTGTATTTTATGATGTGATGTAGCTACATGCTAATTTTTTCTTCTTTAAAAGACATCTCCTTCAATATTTTATTACCAGACAAATAAGGCTAAGAGACAGAAGTGCCAGCCTTTGAAAGGCAACAGGATTTAAAAATGAACTGAGGGGCAAAAATGTCCAGTTATCTGTTAATACCAGGCTTTGTTTTCAAGAAAGTTAATGTCATTTTACAGCTTAGAACTTGCTAGCGTTGGGTTACAGAGATAACAGGATTTACATGATCATGACAATTTTTAAAATACCACATCACTATTACTAAATTTTACTTGTCCTGTAGACAAGTCAAAGCAATTTTCTACTTGTCAAAGATGATAAATCAGTTGTCTGCTGGCACTGAGAGGTAGATTTGTCAAAGCTCCCTTAAAGTACTTGGGTCTCTGCGTCCAGGCTGCCTGTGAACTCCCGAGAGCAGAGTAACACAATAGAATAAGGGGAGGATTAGGAAGAGTTTAGATTCTTAGGGCTGCTGCCCATTTCCCCAGCTTTCTTGGTATTTTTCTTTCTGCTTTACCACTGAAGTGGTTGCGCAGCATCCAGCTGCTGGGTTTCATTCTAGCACATCACCCACAGGATTGCAGTGAAAAGCAGAACAGTTAAAAAACCCCAAACCACGCACTGCATTTGAAAACACATCATTTTCCTTTCTACTACCAACGTCTCTCTCCTTCAAGTGGCACACCTTAAGAAAGATGAAATTAAACTCCATTTCTTCTACCCACTCTGTTTGCCGCTACAAGGTACTCAAAAGAAACAACTGGTATTTGAAGTGAGGGGGGGAAAAAGTAACAGATGTGTGAATGGAAGCACATACCTTGTGCCTACCAGCCAGAAAAAACCTCTATTTACTTACAAGAAAGGTGGAAATGTTCCAGTGAAATACTTTAAGCACTGATGTTAAATAAGGTTGACAAGACATACAATGCAAATTACTCCCTTTTTAGCCCTTCCTCCACAAAATGGATTAAAATTATGTTAATATGCTGTTTGGCCTGTACTTCTAAACCAGATGAAATTGTGCTTAAGAGCCCATGCAGGTGCACTTCAGACAAAGACTAATTTGGAAAAATAACTAGCTACAGATAAAACACATGAGAAATTAGAAAGTGCAGAAGAATAAATGCTTTTTCCTACTACCCTCAGAAGTAACATCACTTTGGCACAGTGCTTCTCCAGCAGCAATTCCCCCGTGCTCTGCAGCAACCTCCCAACGCTCTCAATCCAAAGACCAGACAAATGCAAACAGCAGCTCACATTTAACCAGCAGATATGAAGAGATGAGAAGCCTCAGAGTGAAGCCCAGAGGCAGCATTTCAAGTTGCATCCTTCGCCCAAGCAAGCCAGTCCTTGGTGAGGCCTCTCCAGGCACCACGAAGAATCATTAGACCTTCCATATGGATTTTGGAGCAGCAAGGTGGGTCCTGGTGTTGAGTTTGGCCTCCAAGGCTTGTTCTGCTCCATCTCGGGACACTGCAGCTAGTGCTTCTGGCAGGTCCCTCGATTACTGTAAAGCTCAAAGAATTAGGAGAAGCATCAAGAAATTGGTTTTTTATCTTGCCGTATAAAACGTGGGCTGCTTCACAACAAATAAAAGGCAAGTCCCTACTCATGAGCCTGTTCTTCCTCGGAAAACTTGAAAAGAGTAAGTTTTTGCATCTTATTTTCTCTCTCTCTCAGCAAGGAATGCCAAAGAGCTTGCAGGTTTGCTATGGAGGATTAGCAACAGTTCTGCTGTATCCTAAGATCGCATTTGTACCATTCCTCTACATTTCCACATTAAATCCTCAAGCTAGAAAGACATCATCAGACATTTTTACATCCCTTGGCCAGCAACGTAGCTCATACTTATTCCCAAGCTGTTTGAAAGCACATCCTCCTGCATATTACTCTGAACACACAAAAAATGAGGAAAAAAGACATTTCTGACCTCTGACAAAGCCTGAACAGATCGCCCAGCAGCGGGATGCAATTCACTCCATCCCCATTTATCCGGGGGGCTGAATCAGAGCTGTCTTTTTTCCCCACTGTAGGGAGGCAGGGTGGAAATGATGACAATCTGGTCTAGAAGCTACAAGATGAACTAAGACGTTTGGTATTAGCCTAACGCAGACACAACTCTAATTCTAATAAAGCCACTTATTGGAACTGCTAAGTGCAGTTGTTCTTCCCCTGTCTCGCCACCCACACCATCCTGAGAGCAGCAAGAATGAAACCGAGGGGTGATGCAGAGAAATCAAGTGGGAAAATGAAATAAATCATCTGGAAAACAGCTGGCTGGTAAAAATGGTCAGCCCTTAGGCTGGAGAGCTACTCTAGATCCTGCTGGGTTACATCACCATTAACTTGAATCTAATTGCCATCTGGGTAAGCAAGCTACATTCTAAAAAACACATGTAAATTAAACTGCAGTTGTTTCCAAAGATAAGCTGTCACTGGAATAATACTCTTGCCAGAGAATCTGGGGCAGGGTTGCTCAAAGTCTTTAGAGGCAAACAGGTTTTCTTCCCTAGAAGTGCTGAGATTTCTTCAGAAACATTCATTGAGGATTTCCTCCTGGCCTGAATAATTCATGTGCCTTTATACTCCTAACATTAGAGAGACACAATTGTGAACAGAACAGGAGACAACTCTTCAATTTTCAAAGTTGCTTCTAATTCAGGCTGCATCTGTACTATTAAGGCAGGGGGAAGAAGAATCATACCAGCCACTCGCTTCCCACTGTTGTCAAATGAAAATTGAGCAGAGCACAGAGCCAGCCAGTATCTCTTTCAATCCCGAGCCAAAAGCATTCAGATTGCAATATGGGTTTGAAGAATACAAAAGGGGGGAAAAAATGCAGAGGAATAATACCCACGATGGCTCATCAGAATATTAAGGAGATTGCAGATTGTCAGAGCTCTGGAATCAGATGCTGATAATTCATGAGAGCTCCTGCTCAGCTTCCAAGCAACAAGATGCATCTGCACGTGTTGGGGAACAGATTTGCATTTGTTGTTTCCTATCTGCTGATAAAGGGTAAGATTAAAAAAAAAAAAGTATAAAACTTCATAGCTTTCCCTCATGAGTGCCAATGTTTCACCCGCCCTGCTGGATATTTCAACCGGAGAAAGAGAACAGCCTAAAAAAACTGTAAACCACTAAAAAGTCTTCCACATGCCATGGCTCTGCACTAGCACAGCCTCCGTACCCAGCTTGCTTCCAACAAAAACAGCAGCGCCTCCCTTTCACCCACTGCCCTGCTGGCAAGAAATGTGGAGAAGTAGCTGGTCTGTTCAGCAACCTACTGGGCAACACGGCGTGCAGCTGGTATTTACAGCGTCTGCAGAATTCTTCATTTTCTCACCAATCGCATGAGGTTCATTTAACCGCAGAGTCCTGGTCATGCTCAGTCCAATGCCCTAAGCAAGCCTTTTGAGGCAAACGACTCAAATACAGCTACTTTTAGCTACATTTTTAGCCCCTGGGACTCTTCCTTTTACAAGTACACCTCCACCTTGTGTTCATACCAGCACACATAGCTGTGTCCAGTTAAACCTGATACAAGGCAACAAGGAAGGGAGTGAGGATTATTATTTATAACAGCGGGCTACAAGAAGAGTTTTCTCCTCCCATGCCTTGCTACCTGCACCACCAGTAAACATCTCTTGCTGGTTTAAGTTCTTCATTCATCTTCTGCTAAAGGTTTTCCTAAGAGAGTCAGAGGCACTGTACACCCAGCACCAGTGAAGACAAGTTTATCTCCAGATCCTAGTGGGAGCTGGATGTCACCTCCATTGAAATTCCTTTGATGTTTATTCACACACACAAAAGCTTTTTCCCCTCCTGGTTTTCTTTGCTGTTTCAATCCACAACTGGGCAGTTACAATTAATAGCGTGCTTATTTTATCACAGAAACAAAGATCTGGCTACTCTTTCCTGGAAACCAAAAAGCCATCAAAGTTCCGGGAAAAGGACCGGTGTGGATTTTTTCTTTAGGGTAAACCAGTGTTTATACAAACACAACACCCACATGGTGGGTGGGAGGAAGCAGCAAGTTTTATGATGATTACAGATGCTAAGCTATGTCCACTTTGTGAAATTACAGAAGTGAATGATTCTTTTCCAATGATATGTAATACCTTGAGGTATTAATCCCTCCATAAAGCTTAGCTGAATGCTATATATCTGCTGAAAACTGCACATCTGCATCACATTAACTGGTTTTTAAGTATCTCCACAAATAAGTAAGCACATACATCATGCCCCAGATACAAAGCAAAAGCACCACTAATTGAAGAGAGACAGAGCTAAACCTCAGACTGAATCACCAGTAGTGGAAATTACAGAAAAAAACCCACCAGGAGCAATGCAAAGGAAGAATATCCCCAGATTGAGTAAAAAGAGAAAGAACTGGGATGTTCCTGAAGTAATAAGCACATGACATGCTGCCGGCCCCTTGCAAGGACACGAGGCAAACACGATGCCCTTAGAGTCACAGGGCTGACCCATTCAGTCATGAGTAATGAGAGCTCCAAGGAAATAGAGGCATTTCCTTCCCTAATTCTCCAAACACCCACCTCCTGGGTCTCAGAATGATTAGCAACTCTTAGGGAGGAAAGTACCTAAGAGTCAGTGGCATCATCTATCCTGGGTGTAAGTGGAAGGCCACCCCATCAGTCAGGTCCAAGTTTTCATGTCCCAGTATTAAGAACTGGCTAGTAAGCTTCCAGCATTTCTCATGAAAGGCACTTCCTTTTGGAAAGGAATGAAAAAAGAAGACAACCTTAAAGCGATGAACACGAAGTAGGTCACCAAGAAGCCACATCAATAAAGCCTGGAAACAAAACAGGGAGGGATACTGTGTCAGCTACAAAAACGGGTGGTTATTAAAAATGGACATCAAAAGTACAGCTAGAATATTTCACCTGGTAAGCCATTTCATGGATGAAATATAAATACAGAGTGATACACTATAACTTTCCCTTTGTAAGTCGCCTGCAAAGCTGCTATAGTTTTAAACATAATTGCATGCTTTTTAGACCTAACTCAGGATAATCATTCTAAACTCCATCAACAACAACAGCAATCTTGACAGCAAAGATTTACACTATTGGATATCCACCCCCAAACACCCCCCTCTTGCCACAGTTTCAATTTAAGATTCAGCCCGAAGTTCTCTTGGAGCCATCTAGGTACAGATTGATCTGTCAGCAGATGTGAGGCTTGTGTTCTACAACTGGTTGGATACATCAGCCAGGAGATGCCATGGTCTGGACAGCATCTCGGGTGACCTCCTACCTGAGGTCACCAGCCTGAACGCACGGAAAACCATGGCCCATCAGTCCACTCTCATCTTTTCTTCCTAAAATGTTAGAGAAACGCCACAGCTAATGTAACCCACAATCACAGCAAGTTGTTTCTCAGCAAGGAAGAAGTAGGTTAATTTAATTCTTGACACCTGTTTATACACCACCTACCTATTCATATGGGAAACTACCTGAGCTCTCCTTAGAGCACCTGCTGTGTCCTGGGCTGGGCTGGTTTCAAACCCATTAGGAGAGAGACAGACCACTGCAAGGAAAACAGTTACTATCTCTTGGTAATAACACCTATTGCATTGCAGATTCTTCACATAAACAGGTCTTATTATATTTAAAAATATATATATATTTAAGTCAGAATATAGAACTAAGGAGATAGCCTCCTTCCACTTGCTTATGGATAATTTACAATTGCTCAATGGCTCATATCTGTAAAAACTATATATAACTGGCTGCCTTCTCCTTCCAAGCATCAGGTTAAAAGTGCTGCGAGTGCTATTAAACCCAAATTACAAACGTACAACTTGAGATGAATAAAGCCAGGATCCAGTAAACTTCGAGATACCAGGCTTCAGGTGAATGCTGCTCTTACATTAAACATACATTTCCCATTGATAGCCACACTGCATTTTCAGGGACTTTTCTATTTTTACCCTTTTCTATTTTTTAAACACAGAAAAAGCAATGTGTTCTGACAAAGAAACAGCAGGAAGCAAGTTCTGCCAGTATAAAGATTAATGCCTTTTCATAGCACTTATATGTTTAACTCTTATTACTGCATTCCTCTCATTTTTTTTTCCACCAAAGTTTCAGACACATTTACATTTTTAAAGCACAGGGCTAGAATAAAAAAAATACTTATTTCCTTCTTATTATCTTTCCTTTCTGCTATACATTCATCATTTTGGTGAAGAGAGGCTGTTTGCTTCACATTCCTGACTTCCCTAAAACACTTGACTTCTTCCATCTCTACAGCTTGTCCAGGCTGACCAAAAAAAAGAGGCTTTCTTCCTTAATTTGATGTAACGGTTATAATGATTTGTCGGTTATAAATTGAGAAATTAGCAACCACTGGAATCAAAACGAGGACAGCTGAGTTTGAAATGGTCTCTGTTCATGCTGCTCTGCCACTGCTTACAGAAAACTGACATAAACATTTATGGCAAGACCATAAAACAGTTTTGCTACCTTACTACATGGGATATAAAACTGATTACCTCCAAAGAGTTTAGGCTATTTGAAAACTTGAGTGAGCAAGGCCTTAGCTAATGGAAGGAGTTAAGGAAGGACCCCATGAAATCCATTCCACAGGGGGATCAATCACCCTACACCTCACCAACATCCCGAGCAAGTCACCCAATGAGCCTATGCCATCCAAAAGACAAATCTTCTTAAATCAGGCTTAAAAGGATGTTGATTTTTTAAATTATTATTACATTTATTATTAAATTATTATTATATCTTTAAACACCACACCTATTTCTGTTTTGGTGATACCACTCCATTCCTAATGATTTCTTATTTTCCAAGAGATCTATCAACTACCCACCATCCTGAACACAAAGATGGAAAATAATTTACAGAAATGTACATCAAAATAGCAAATACTCAGTATTATTTGATGAGGAAGTTTAATGATTTCCTAGCAAGTGTGAGCACATTGTGCTTCTGGTGCGTGATGTACGTGTCCCAGTATACTCAAGCAAGCTAGGAAACCCAGCAAAGGCAGCAGCTTGGCTGTACAGCCTGAGGTATAACCTCATCATGTAAATAAACGTTTTCAGGAAGTTTTTCATCTCTTTTTATAGTGCCTGCTCTGCTCTATACTCCTGCACATCAAGATAAAATACCTAAGATGGAAAACTACTATGGATCAGCCAATTCTCCTGGCAAAGCCAAGAAAATATAAAAGCGTTACCCAGTGGCACAGGGTCACAGAGCCCATGGAAAGGATGTCAGAGCTTCAGGTGGTTTAATAATTTCTCTATGGTTTTCCAGTCCCAATCTGAGATATGTTTTCCTCCCACATTCTACAGAGAAGAGTTACCTAGTTGGAAATAATGATGTAGTCAAACACCTGGTCCTGTCCACAAATTAAGAGAAGTTAATCAGTACCAGCTACCCAAACTCCTTCATACCAGCAGTCCAGCCTGCTATCTCTGTAATGAGACAAGTTTATGACATTTTGAAGGTCAACAAAACTATATCTTTGGGAAAAAAAAAAAACAAACAAAAAAAAGGAGTCAGCAGACATAACCACCTGAATGAAAGGTCTCCCTCTGAGAGCATCTTGCGCCACTGACCTGCAGATCTGACAGCTAATAGGAGATTTAAGAGGATTATTAATAGCCTCAAGAGGATCCAAGCAAAGTAGCAGGCTTAAAGGTATCCCAAATGCGAAGCAGCACAACTCAAAGTATGCAAGCAAAGCACTGTAGAGGTCTCGGGAGATCTGACTTCTGCTGCCAAGCTTCTTGTATGTCCTTGGACAAGTTATCTGACCTACTTGTGCCTCATTTCTTCACGTTCCCAGCTCACAGCAGCACTTTCCAATAAAACCATTAATGCTTTGGCCGCACTCGCATCACAAGGCGATGAATGGGCAAAGTCAGTGAAACTGATCCCTCTGTCTTCTACCCCAATGGGCAGCACGGGAATTGTTAATAAAGCCATCAGCATTTGCCATGACGAAATGGTACACAAAACTGAAGCAAAGCAATCATTTAATTCCTTAAAGAGATTCCAAGGCTGGATTCAGCCCTCCCAGCCACTGCCTGAAATCCCTGGCGCTACACGCTGTGCTGACTGGTGCAGCACCTGTAGCCTGTCCTGCTGAGACGGGTATCAGTGCACTAAAGTCAGCTAAATGAGGGTATGAATTACCTCCGCTTATCTCAAGCCAAGCCGCTGACTCAAGTAATGAGAAACCAAAAGGGGATGTGTTTCCTAAGAGGAAAAACACAGTTACACTGTTATATTCCATGAAGTCACTTTAAGCCCTTCCGTGAAGAACACCCCAAAAACTGGATATGACATACATTTCTAGGCTGTCCTAGTTACTCAGCCTAAACTCAGACACTGCTGTTTTAGCGTTGGGGAACATCAGACCTCCTGCAAGAGGGTATGAAGATATGAAGGGTGCAAGTTGTCTCAGGGCCACCCAGGGACAGCTCAAAGCCCTGCAGGTCCATGCTAAAAGCACGTCCTCCCTTTCCTTCTCACTCCCACCCCACTAAATACCTTGCAGCTGATGAAAATGATGAATCTAGAGGTGCTGCATGCAGGCAAGGCTAACCACTTCGCATCTGGTGAGATAACCCAGTGCTGGCCAACCCAAAAGTGCTCTGCTGGCCACCAGGCCTGTGCAAAGCCATTGCCAGGCAGAGACGGGGCAGTGCAGCTCCAAACCTGCATTCCTTGAGCATGAAGCTTTGTCTAGAACACTGCTAAATTGTCTTTTGCTCCTTCATGCCAAAAATAAAAAACCCTAAAAACAGTCCTCACACAAAACCTCTTCTCTCCAAGCCCTGGATCATGATGGTGGGCATCCAGTGTTTGTCATAGATGGATAAAATCTATGCTAAATATTGCTTCCTAATTAGTTTTTCCTTGTCAGAATCTTCATGTCAAAATCCAAGTTCTCATCTTCTTTTCCAATATCCTGCCTCCCAGTACCCTGCTTAATTTCCCTGGTACCCAGGGTACAGAAAGCTCTCTCAGAATTAATGCTACAGCATCTATGGTCTATCCAAAAGTCTATTCTATTTTTTGTTATGCCATCTAGATTGAGAAGGAGACCAAGGTGAAGAGGTTCTGCAGAATGAATCCTTTGGGCTGTTACACAAAAGCCTAACATTGGGAGGGGTTAAGTCTCAGAGATGGGTGATCATTTTTAGTCACAGGTTCCTAAACACTTCTCCTCCTCTCACCACAGCACTGATCTCCATATAATCCTCCTTCCACTTCCAAACACATTTGCCATTTTTCATCTTTGCTATTTCCTTTCTTCTCCGGTCCAAAGGGCAAGCAAAGCAGCCTCTGTCTGTAAAACACCTAGAGCATCTACAGCACAGGACTGTGTAAATAAAATGAATTATCTTAACACATAAAAAACCAGGGCATTTTCAATTAAAACCACTAATGTCCAAGAATGCAGACACAGCACTACAGGAGGGGAAAAGGTGCCTGCAAGTTTTAATCAAGCCAGAAACCAAGAGAGAAGCAGATGCATTCTTATGCAAATCGACACCAGACACATTGCACATCTGCTGAAATGGGTGTCGCTTTCCCACAGTTTGCAGAATTAATGTGTTTAACTAAGTGCCTGCCAGTGCTTGCAGTATAAGAGCTAATTTTTAATGGGGTATTCCCAGCTGTTAAAAAAAAAAAAAAATCCCTTTAGATAATAAGGGATCTAAATCCAGGACTTGGTTTTACATTTACTTAAGTGCAAAGACCCCCTTCTTCACCTCCAAGAGCTCATTACTTGCACCACTCCAACTTGCTCTATAATTAAAAATAATCCCAATTCTTGGAGAAGAGCCTTTCTACAGTTTAGTGACCTTTTGAAACCCCATTAAAGAGAATTAGCAAAGGTTATTCCCTCCTGATCACTTTCATAAAGGCTTTCAGAGATGAGGGGGTGTCAAAAAACACAAAGGACTCCATGAGAAGTTTACAAACCAAAGTGCAGTAAATTTTCTTTTCACTTGGTTACTTTCTTTGCAGACTCAAATTGTATCTCCATCATTACTATGTGCCTTTACAGAGGATTTCAAAAGAATTCAGAAGAGAACATAACTCTGTGACCTTGGAGCGAAGAAGGCGTATATGCCAGAAAACGCTGAAATCTCAGCTATTTTTTTAATAAAAATCTATAAATATGAGTTGAAAGGAACCCATGATCTCATAATAAGTCAATGGGTCACAGTTATGTTCCTCTTATCTTCTCTTTTTTTCCTATTGTTTAAAAATAGGAAACCGCACCACATGAAAATGTTCGGCCAGAGATAAATTGTGTGACTGAAATACAGGAGTCAGGAAAGTGGTGTTTTAAAATAATGTCATCCTCATTTTCCCCAGCACATTGTAGTATTGTTGATCCCTCCAAATATTTAAGTGACTTAATAAATTAGTAACCTAGGCAACATTTGCAACAACACAGCCAGCTGAAAGAACTCAGCTAAAAACTCCTTAAAAAAAAAATCCATTTAGTATAAGTTAATGTCAGTGTTCCTTGAAAAGAAGAAGGCAAACAGTTGTAATGTCAAAGGGCTAATGCTGCAATAAAATTGGGGAGTAAAGCAACCAAGAAGAAAACAGGCTATACCCAGCCCTCTTACACTCCAAATCACCACTGCAAACACACCAGAAAGTCAGCGGAGATTCAGTAGCTGCAGTAGCACAGAGGACCCACAATTCACACTTAACACGCTTGTAAGAATCCTGTGCAGTCAAACAGAGCTGTCAGACGAGCTGTCATACAGCAGGTGTGAGCGGATCACCTGTAAGAGCATCTTTTGATGTTCCCCGCTGCTGGCTGGCAAGGGAACGCCGTATCGCTGCCCACAGCACACTTGGCCTTTTTTCCATCTGTGGCAAATGTAGTCACTTAAAACCTCGCTTTTGATTAAACTCTGTCTTTTACAATGGGGCACCAGCTAGAAATCATTGTTATCTATCATCTTAACAAAATGAAAAGAAGCTTTATGCCTTCATTATTTAATGTTTGTAACTAATAGGCTGCAGCTGTACCTGAAGGCCATGATAAGGTCGGATATCACTACAGTAGGCATTGTCCAAAAAGACAGAAAATACCATTTCCTGGCCCAACAAGGTTTGCACCAACTTTCTAAGCGAGTTAAAAATAAGGCTATTGATCAGAAGAGAAAGAAACGCGCATGAACACTGACCTTCTCTGCTTTCCAACATGAGATACCTGCACAGAGGTGCCATGCAGCTCTTCAGCTCCCTGCCGGCTTCCCAAGACTCTCACCTGCACCTTCAGCTTATCTCACGTTAAGTCCTTCCTTACAGTAAATTACCTCCTACAACAAATCACAGCTCCGTACACACTCATAAATGCGGGAGTACACAAAATGTAGCCTATCTGCACTTATCTCAAGAAGGAGAAGAAAGCCCTCTATAGCTCTAACAGCTGTCCCTCAACTATCAGATCGCCTCACAACTGCCATTTGTTACAAAGCTTCTTTGTTGGGTTTTTTTTTTGGTATTAAAATCCACCCTTCCTACCTACCCTTTGTTATACAGCCTCCAGATGACTTTTTACCTGAGTTTCTGAAGATGAGCGATAAGGCTCAGCAGCGGGAAGGACGGTGTTTCAGGCGTCCTTCAGCAGCTCCTGTCCCACCGCAATGAAGATGCCGCCACCTGGTGGGATCTCCACCAGTTTGGGTGGGGATCGGGTCCGGGCGGACAAGTTTAGACCCCAGGGAGGGAAGGCTGACCCCTGGGAAGGGTTGTGGCTCACACTCACCATCTTCCCATGGACATCTCAGAAAAAGCTGGCTGGCAGCACAAGCGTGGCTGGGAGGAGAGGATTTGCTGACAATGACAAGATGCTGGTTCATTAGCAAAGCCTGTTGGTGCTCATCCAAAGAAATATAGTTTGGAAATGGGTAATCCTTGCACTTTTAGGTACAACTGCAAGCAACAGAGGTAGGTAGCAAGCTACCTACAAAGCCATAGCGAGGCAGGCTGTAAAGAACCAAAAAAGCCCGAGAACAGAGTTGGAGTCACTGATATAAAAGTTCAGCAAGGCAGACAATGGATTGCTGAAATGGGAAATTGGGGTTTTGGACTGAATTTCACATGATTCAGATGCTTCTCTTCAGTATTTGAGCCACTGCTGTTTTTTAAATCTCCACAGGACACTATGTGCATCGCTGTGGCTTCAGTCCTGAGAAAAGTCTAACGCTTTCAGAGGTCCAGTACTTAAAAGCCTGGAACTCAGGTCTGAGGCAGCCAGGAGACGTTTCTGTCTGGCTGCACGGGGTCTGGGGCTGTCTCTAGAGTCAGGGCCAGCAAAGCTCGGTCTGCAGATCAATACCCATGAAAAAGCACGGAGCGCTTCAAGCCTGTGTTTGAAGAGCCTTCCCTTTCTGCCAGGAGAAGCGGGGGCAGAGGCTGACTTGCAGTGAGGAATGGCTCCAGGCTGCCTGCCGGACTGGAGAACAAGGTGATGAAAACGTCCACGTCCCATCCCCACTTGAGTTTGTACAACTACTACCGGCTTTTTAGCACCACTGCTAAAAGAGAAAGACATTTCCTAGTCCCGATAAGGCCCCAGAGCAGCAATGTCCATTCACAGGATTAGCATTCAAGAAAGAACAGCCTCTTCCCTGTGCTATTTTCTACTTATTTCAGCAACTCCTATTTTGAAATCAATCCTTTTTAGCACAGGAGCATTTGCAGAGAGCTTAGAGCAGGCGCACCAGAAACTAACTCGACAGAAGTTTAAAACCTGTTTAGACACAGACTGTAAGTCAGGCAAAATCCGATTCTGTCCCCATCACACGCAACATTTAACACCAATGCTGCGATGCTGCGTGTATAATTCATTGCTCCAAAATCCATGGATGTTCAGTCAGCCACACCAGGCAATATAATTGCTCTGTTTTCACAGTTAGCACTGAGAATGCTGTAAATTCAGTTATTTCCCTGCGTCCTCCCTGCAAACTCTGTTTCAAAGAGCAAAGAAAAAGACCCTTAAACACTGGTGGATGCTTTCAAAAGTCAGTTATGCCTTTTACAGAGAAAGAAAAAATAAGTCATAGCATTAATCAGGCAGGTAATCTCTATCCTCTTACCCATTACACACATGCTATGAGCCTGAAATGAAGCCACCATCCAGAACACATGTTGATACATATTTTACAGAAACATTAGTTGTGTGTCAAAACTAGTTCTTGGAAACATCATCTAACAACACTCACATGATTTGTGTTTCACAAGCAATTAAACCTGTCACTCCGACAAGCAGATTTGCTGTTCCTGTTCACTATTCAAACATTGGGCTAGAGGAAACTGCTTACGTTACAAACTCTGTCCTTCTGAAAGGAAATGGTATTTCCATAGTTTGATAATGTCCTCACTAATTCAGTTAACCAGAAGCTGCCGAACCTCCAGAACACAGAATGAAAAAGCTACACTTGGAATACTGCAGCTGACGCAGGAAATGCAAAAATAGCCAGACTATGATTTAGATCTCGTAGTGAAGTCAGACAAGACCTCAGTGTCACACTGAAATCACATCCCAGACATTGCAAAGTCCCACTGTGCTCTCATCACTGTCATACTGCTGGCAAGCCACAGAGACCAGTAATGATGGTACTTTACTACTAAATTCTTTTCTCTTGTGCTTAAAAACTAAGTTTTACAGGCTCTGCAACCAGACCAGCTCCACTCATGCCAGTAATTACCTCCTTGGACAGAGCCGAAGTGAATGGCACACCAGTGCTGAACAAAGATGCACAGAAATAAACAGTTGTCTTTAAGCGGCTCCTTTACATCCAAATAAGTGTTTCCACTACTTAAGACACTTTTCAGACAGTCACCTTTCCTTTGGCACAACTCCCCAACGCAGAGGTCCATGTTTGTAAAGACAGGTGAAACTGAAATGCTATGACAACAAAAACCGAATTTCTTGCCATGCTAGAAAATGCTTACCCACTTTTCATGTCAGATATTCCTTCCCTCCCCCAGCCATTCATGGTGAAATAATTAGTGTTAGTGTTCTCATTGTTTATCAGACAATACTGACAATAAGGCTAAGCTTTCTGCTCCTGTTTTCTTTTGCTAAGCTGCTGTGGTTCCTCAGACAACTGTGCAAGGCTTTACTTTTAATCCTATAAATAACACTTGTCACTCATGGGTTTGTAACCCATATTTAGTTGTGCACAAACATGGCACTGTTTCAGCTTGATTCACTGTCCACAAACTTCTCCAGATGTGTTCACGCAAGCAAAAAGCGCTAACAAGCGGAGGAAATAAACAAATACTAGCTAATCCAATTGCAATTTCATAGGGAAGGAGAGAAGACACTAACACATCAGATTCTTTATGAGGGAGAGAGATAATGAGTGGTTTTTAAACACAGACGAGGAATAATTAGTTATTGTCCTTGGGCTACGAGATGTATTTTTACATGCTTGAAGTCCATACTGATTTTTATAGCCTGTGAGCTCGCTGCTTGATCACAGGGCATTTTTGCCCATTTATCTATACGTTAGTGTCAGGCTACAAACACATCACAACATATGAGTGACTTTATCAACAAGCAATGTTTTTCACTGCGGCTAATTTTGAAACCACATTCCTGCTTCCACTCATACAAGACATAACCTTGGGTAACAATCAGATAGGCTGGTGCCAGACATCCTCTTCTTAAGTACATTCTCATTTTACCTTTGGAAAGTATTCTAAACAAACAAACAATTTGAAGGCAATCTGCTTTTTACAGAGCTCCCCTTGACAATAGCAGATATTTTCTTTTTTAGAAGGCTGGGTTTTATAGTCTCAGCATTAGGCTGAGAGTAACAAAAGAAAGTCGACCAAGATTCGCAAGCACGACACAGAGGAAATCACTAAAAATCCCAAACTTCTATTACAATTAATTGCCCTAAGTATAACTTTGCTCATTGATGCACCAGACAGAAAGCAGACAGACAACCTCATCCCACTGCACCAGCTTTTCAAGCTTCCAAAATAAACACAAAAGGTCTTTGAATAGACTGTGCTCTGCAGAAAACCTGCAGCCTCATCTTCCTCATTTGATATGTGCCAAGGCGAATGCTGGTGGTACTCACAGTAATTAGCCGCCATCAGCCAAGAAATCCAGCAGAGTTCTTGTAGATAACTTATTTATGTCATCTTTGTGTTTCAGGAATAATGCAGCCAGTAACAGACCAATGATATGGGTAACAGAGAACATTTGCTTCTAGTTTTACAGGCCAGGGAAAACCTGGAGAATCTCTTTGGGATTCAGGGCAGGGGAGGAAGACAACAGAGAACCAGCAGCATGACAGGATCTGATCACAGAAACAGAATGTTAGGGATTGGAAGGGACCTCTGATGTGAAAGAGCACCAATAAAAGAAGGTGTTTTCACAGGTTCTCCATAATATGACACCACGGTAACATAGTAACTGGACACACCAACACCACAACTGCTGCCTTTTCAAGGGTGGACCATCAAATTTGTTACAGGAGGGAAAACAAGATACTGTCTGCAGCGATCTTCGCTCTGCAACGTGGGAGTAATTATCGTTAGATTACCAAGACAAACAAGAGGGAAAGACAAGGAGAAGATAAAAGAGAATTTCCACTATTTAGGTGCTGATCGGGAGATTAAGCCTCACTGCATTTCAGTTGGCAGCCTAAACAAACCAGAGCCCGGTCACATAAATCAAGCTAATTTTAAAAGGTTACATACCAGGGAGAGTTTGAGACAGCAGGGGAAACAACACCGGGTCCTGCAGGCTGGCCAGACCGCTGAAGATTTTAACATCCTTTTTATAAATAATAAAGGTGCCAATTTCACACACACACCGATAAGTCTGGGGCGAGCAGGACCCAGGATATCAGCACCTCCCAGGCCTTTAGTGTCTCATTAATACTAATTAGAGCCCTGCGCGTGCATCCGCATCCTGTACTTGACTCCCAGCGACACAAAAGGGTCTCGATGCGGGTCCCGCCCGGTACCATCGCCCGGGGATACCGGGGATGCGGAGCCCGGGCCGAGAACGCGGAGAGGGGTGTGGGGGGTAGGAAGACTCGAGGAACTGGGAGTTTTAGCAATGGGAGGGAGGGAAGGAGGAATAAAAAGTTCGGGCCGGGAAGTTTTCCGCCCCGCTCCCAACCTGCCGCCGGCAACGGGCCCCGGCCCTCCCGCCCGCCCGGCGCCCCCTCACCGTAGACGCGGACCCAGCCCTGCTGCTGGCACACCGACTCCAGCAGGACGCGGTCCAGCGAGCCGCCCGCCGCCGCCTCCAGCTCGTCCGAGCCCAGCTCCGGGTCCGCGAACGCCGCCTCCGCCGCCCAGGCCGCCGGCTCGCCCGCCGCTGCGGGGGGCGCCTCCATGCTGAGGGAAGCGGGGGGACGGACGAGCCACCGCCGCCGCCCGCGCTGCGCCCCGGCCGCGCTTCGCCTCAGAGCGCGCCGCGGCGCGGCTCCATCCCTCCCTCCTCCCCCTCCCTTCCCCGCCCCTCGGCCCCGCCGCCCCCCGCCCCCTGCGTCAGCGCCGGCGGAGGCGGCGGCCGCTGCCCGCCCGTTCCAGCGCCCGGCGGCGGCTCCTCCGCGCCCTCAGCCCGGGGCGGGCAGGCGCGAGCAGTGGCGAGCCGAGCGCCCGCGGCGGACGGGGCAGGCGGTGGACAGCGGGGCTCGGCCAGGCCCGAGTAATCGCCTGCCGAGGCGGCGAGCCAGGACCCCCTCCCGCTTTTGCCCTGAGGGAGATGGCGGGCGGCGCTGGGCGGCTCCGGCCCTTCCTCCCGGCCCCGCATCCCCACCCGCGCCCCCTCCGTGCCCAGAACCGCCTCGCCACGCGGGGCTCCTCGTTGTGGCCCCCGAGGGGTTTGTCCCGGCCGCCAGGGGGTTTTCCCCCCGGGTTCCCCCGCGGCAGGAGCCGGGGTGCCTGCCCGAGGGGCGGCTGCGAGCGGGGTTTGTGCCGTGGGAGAAGCGTCCCCCAAGAAGCAGAAACTCGGGGACAGCCGCTCTGGGGGTCCGTGGCACATGCGGCCCTTTCTCCGGCCTGCTGAGAACGTGGCAAGAGCGAGGCGGTGGTGGTTTTAGTCAGAAAAAGCACGGAATGGGGTTTCCCAGGTGCGGAGCTTTTGTCAGCGCTGCAGAGCGTTAAATCCTTTATGCGCTTACACAGCCCCTTTCTTTCAGGTGCCTGGGAAGGAGATGTGCAGGAGAGAAAGGAGAGCAACTGGCTTCATTATGTTTGTTCCATTTAGGAGGTTTACAGATTGTTTTGTTATAAAAGCCTGTTTACTGCCCTCCCTGAGGACACCAGGTTTTCTTCTTCAATTTTGTTTTTCTTTTTATGAAATTCCCAGCGCTTCTTTAAAAATCCGGAATAAAATATCAGAATAAAGCACGCATCCCACAGTATTGTAACTTGTATTTTCAGAGGGGATGGGCAAAGGCACGCAGCTTTGCCTTGGGTTCATTCCCTGGGATCTCCTGTCTATGATCAATATGAACTCGGTAAATTCATCCAAGCGCGTAGATTCGGTGATTATCTCCATGGTGCACTGAGGATTTAGCAAATCGGCCACGTCCTCAACATTTCTCATTGAAATCTAAAGCTTAGCATGGGTGTTGTCTAAGGGCTCATCTCTGTGCACAGCTTCATAGCATAAAGGGGCTGACAATATTTTCTTTATCGAAATAGCTGTTGAATTAGTGTGGACCTGTAGCACTTATACTGCCGTAAAGCTGCTTTAAACTGGATTCAGCTTCTCCACTTTCTAACCGTGCTCTGTGTCATCCTGTTTTATTTTGCTCCACAGCAGAATAAGAGGGTTCACACAGTGAGTTACTGCTGAAGAGCGGGACCTTCCCTCTGAAGGGGCCGTAACTCCAAGCTCTGCAGGTTGTGATCAGCTGCCTGAACCTAAAAGTTTGTTGTAAGAATTCCCAAAAGTTCATCTTGGGAGCTGAGGATTTACAAAGTCACAGTGAACGATGCCCTCCTGATCCAGCTGGATTAATCCTCACACTGCTCTAGATGTGTCCAGAATTTAAGATGGAATAACTCTTTCAATGGAGGAATAAAAAAAAGTCCTGCCGGCTCTATGATTAATTGATGAAACCTCATTTCCTGTGGGTTTCTGTCTCATGGTTGACTGAGAGCTTGCCCTGAATCTTGCCCTACAACTGGGTCATTCTCCACCCGGTTGGCACCCCGGTTTTCTGAACCGGGATGAGTTCGCGTTGCAGTTTCTCCCATTGTATAGTGGGAATGTGCACCCTGCTGCCATTTCCAAGATGAGTTTGAAAACAAAGAAACCTCCTTCTTCAAAATGCTCGGTTGTTTTGCAACCAGCAGCACTGGTGTAGCCCAGTTTCCTACGGATTCATGTCTCAGAGTAGATCCCCTGGTGTCTAGCAAGGGTGGACACCCTCTGTGGAGAGGCTTGTAGGATCTCTCTGCTTTGTCTTGCTGCCAATTTTCATTATTCCTGCAGGGATTTAATTAGCTCTTGGACCTTTATCCCTCTGTTTGTTTTGTTTGAAACAGAGCAGCAGGTTCAACGCTTCCTGAGGTTGTAGGAGGTGAGACACAGGATCAGGGGGGAAAAAAGGAGAGATCCTGTGAGCTTGATGGTGTCAGCCTCAATTCTTTGGGAAATAAGGATTTTAAAATTACCCCTATAACTGAGAAGAGTTAAATCAGGCTGAAATCTGGCGAGGACTCATCATGGGTTGATTCTACACGGTTCCTCACAGAAGCAGCACAGCTGGGACACCCAGTAACCTCTCCTGGCTCCTTCCCACCCCAAGACATGTTCTGCGTTATGGTTCCCACAGGACTGAGGGCTGACGGTGTGCGGGTTACTCCTTCCAGAGCAGACATCTGCATAAATTGCCATAATAATACTGTAAAGCAGCAGGAAAACCCATTTTTTCCTCCTACATTCTCTCTACCCCTGCTCATTCCCACTGCTGCTGATAATATAAAGTACAATATTCTCCAAGCTTATAATTTAGTGGCCACAATCCAATAAACCCTTCAAGGTTTTCCCCTCCTCCTCTCCCCGCGTCCCCCTTCTCATCTCCAGCCTCCCAGAGACTCCTCCATCCCTCACATGAGTCTGGGGTCAGTACCCGCTGCACGAGCAGCTGTAGGAGGATGGGGGGGACGAAGCCGCTTTGGGAATGAGAAACGGAGCCGGCGTGTTGCAAGGGAAGGATGTGGCTGCTGAGCGGCTGCCAAAAGGGGAATAGTGGAGATTTAAAAAGCTGCCACACAATCCTAGGATGACATTTAGGCAGGGACGGCGCAAGACACTAGCAACTGGTTCCCATCCAGTGAGGACTGGTTGTATCTGCAAGTATGATCAAGCCATCCGAACAGCAAGGTCTGGAACGACTGGATAGTGAGGTTTCTGAAATTCACGTGGCAGCAGAAAACTAAATCTATTCTCCTGCCTTTATTTGTGGGCTTTGGTGCAATGTAAACAATAATAAAAATCAGGGATGACTAAAGTAGGAAGGCTGGTTTTGCAGGCATGACAGTAGCAAAAATAGACATATTTTATAAATAAAGATGTCCTGGAAATCAGAGACTCCCCAGTTTCATGCTCATCAGCTCAGCTGTTCTGGCTGGGGGTGTTCTGTAGTTCCAGTAGTGCACGGGGGATTTGTGCAGGCGTAAATGAGCAGTAATATAAGCACATGCATGAAATTCCCTTCATGTAAAACAGCTCCATTAGTTGATCTACTCATGGCCGTCACACTAACCCACAGGCTCTAGTTAAATCAGGGCTGGAGGTTTACTCAGAATAGGTTAAATCAAAGTGTTTGAAGAGACACATGTATGTGTTTCCATTAAACCAAAGACAGTATGTCTTGTAGAAGAAATGGAACTCCATAAGTCTGACTTGAGAAAATAAAGCTTTTGAGCTGACCTTCTTCCAGGAGAATGAATTAATGTCTTCAGGAGTGAGCAAGTCTCACTTCAGTGATCTTATCTCAGAAAAAGGCAATAATAAAATGAGAAGAGACATGGAAAAGGGTAGTGAGGGACAATGGAAGCGATGGGGTAGATACCGTATGAGGAAAGGTTAGAAAAATGAAAAGTCTCCAGTTTGGAAGAACAAAACATTGAGACAAGTGAAGAGAGAGGTTTGAAGAGATCAGAGAGGTCTGGTATGGACCTGGCATTATTTCTCCCTCACAATATGAGAATGAAAGAGCGTGGAGAGAGAAATTCAGGAGCCAGGTCTAAAGCGGACAAAAGGAAGTACATTTTCACACAGCACATAATTACATTGTGGAACTTATTGCCACAGGATGTCAGGGAGGCCAAAAGTATAAATGAATTAAAAAAAGGAAAAAAAAAAATTAGACAAATTCATGTAACCTCCGGCTCAGGAAGTCTCCCAACTGGTGTTTATCGGGAGCCAGGAGGGGATGCCGGAGGAAGGATCACTTTATACTCTCCCTCTTCCGATATCCCTTCCTAAGCATCTGCAGCTGGCCACAGCCAGGCGCTGCTTAGTGCCTAAGGCGCAGGTTTATTCCGAGCCAGCCTGGCAACATCCCCCTGGTACCTCCCTATGGATGGAGCCTTAGGGACCAGAGTCATCTCCTGGCCAGACATGGGACTGAGCCCTGGTTTTGTTACCTCCAGCCTGAACGTGGTCCCAGCAAAGTCAGCCGTGGCCACTCTGTGCTGATTTAGGCTGGTGTAATTAAGGCCAGATTGAGCCCTGAAACCTTCAGAGAGACTCTTCCGCTTTCCCTGCCCCTGGGATTAAGTGCTGAAATCTCTGTGCTAAAACCCTCTTTGAACGGGGATGGTAGATAATGCGCAAACTGATTAAAAAAAAACCCCGGCGCTGGGGAAGTTAAATATTAAAGAGCCAAGGCCCAGTTTTAACTGCTGCTGCCGTCCCCCCTTCATCTCATGCCAACTGCCTCCAGGATACATGTGCTGACACTGAATTTCTACCTCACAAAAGCGGCCACAGCATGGGCTTTAAACTCGGGCCGTTAATGCCGGGATAGGAAGCAGAAAAAAATAGAACAAAGGCAGCGAGGGGCTCCTCCGGCTCGCACCCACTGCGACCAGCCCTGCGCATCCCCTGCCCCAGCCGGGCATTTTGCTCCTTCCTTCAACTTCCCAACATCAGTAGGTCTAAAATATTTTGCTGCCTGCTTAGCCCTGTTGTAACTAAACTATAATTTTCACTAGCAGAGAAGAGGGATTTCGTAGAAACATCTGGTCTGGTTTCATCGGGATAACGGCTCTGTCTCTATTTATACACACGCCAGGATTGTTGTAGCTCTCAGCTGTTCCTCACTCGACAGCCCCTTTCCAGCCGCTGTGTCCGCGCCGTTAGGGCAGGCGGCAGGTCAAGGCCGGCCTGTTTGCGATGTGAAACAGAAACTGGTCCTAAAAATGGGGACTTGTGAGAACTTGTCCTCTCCGCACTTGCCACTCGCCGTCTGCCAGGCTGGTGACAGTGTGGACGGGGTTGCTCCTGTCCTTCTGTCCTGTTGGAGACAAAATGGGGAAAATAACTGGGAAAACAATAGCAATTTGTTCAGTAATCCTGGAGTTTTTGCTGGTTGGGGATCAGGCCTGCAATGAGCCATCCTCATCGGTCTGAATAATCTGATCTTGGTAGTCCAAATTTTCCTCCAAAATCACAATGTGGATTTCAGAGGAAAATTCAGATCATCAAGAAGAGACTTGCTGGCCCTGGCTTTTCTCTACAAGGTCTTCACAAATAAGCTGTGACCCTGCAGAGGCACAGGAGGGTCAGAACCTCTGCTTGGGAAGGCGACATGTCCTACTTAATTCACCACAGTGGGAAAAATCCACTCTGCTGCCTGCACTCCAGTGCTCACGAGACATCACATCTCATTCAGCGGGTTTAAAAACCCTCAAGTCAAACGGCCAAGTACCTGGAAAATTACCAGACCGCACGTTCAGCAGCGCAAGTCGCTGTATAAAATGAACGCTCATCTCCTGAATGATGATGGTGTCTAGGTCGGCATTAATCATCTTGAGAAATTCTACCCCGCTGTTCGGCTTCTCCCTCAAATGGGCTGTTCCTCTCCTCCCATCCCGGTACCCTTCTAGCCCTGCATGCCCCTGAAACGCAGCTATTTTAGCATCAGTCCTTCTCATTTCAGGCAATCTGGACTGTTTATTAATTATTTTCTGATACAGAGCCGCAAAAGGAGGAATCCCTCGGAGACACAGATTTTTGTAACCCAAATGAGACGAGCAATTTCAAATGCAACTATTGATTGCACTGAGCTTGCAAACTCCCTGGAGCAGGACTGAATTTCACCCTGTGTTTGTGCTGTCTGATGGGATCCTGCCCCTTCGATATTCTCCTGCAAAATACCGTTCTCAGCAGTGACCTGAGGTTGGGCAGATCAATATTTGTTTACTCAGCCTGAGTCTAATTTTCATATGCGCTCGGTAATCCATGCCCACCTGAATCACAGAATATCTCAAGCTGCATAGGAATGCAACAGAAAAGGCAAGTCCTGGCCATTATATGAACCAGGCAGAAACAAGCACCCTTTCCCCCCAAAAAACCCACCCTTTAGGAGAAACTATTGTTTCCTCCATGAGGAAGGAAATGCAGCCCAGTCTTGGGACGACTTGATTCAGTATAAACCCTGGTGATTCTGTGGACACTGGGATGGAGACACAACCTTGTGAGCTCTTGACATTCAGGTGTGGGTACCCATAAGCTTGTCTAGGACTCTTCTGTTTGGGAAGCTTATGCTTTTATTTTCTTATTTAAGTCAGCCCCTTTGCAGCACATTGAGTACCTTTGCAAAGCAGGTCAGTCGTGCACCAAACCGGCCAATTTCTGTCTAATTGTTGAGAAATATCTCTCACCCTTGTGGTGGTTTGACTGAAACTGAGTTTATTTTTCAGTTAAACCACAAGAACCTTCAGCAAGGTTAGGTTAGGTTAGTTTCCCCAAGGAAACTAAAGAAGCAGCCTGAGAAAACAGCACCTTATCCTCCCCATGGGATGGGGAAACAGCGAAATCTGTTTTCATCCTCTCCCCTTTACCAAAAGCAAACATGAAGGCACGTGCGACACTGATCTTTTTCCCCTCTGGAGGGATTTGGGGAGGAGCGGAATGGAGAATTGAAGTTTTGATTTTGGATATCTTTTCTTTTGGTCCTGGGGTGTGAGGGTTGGAAAAACAAAGCTCGAGGAATGGACTTGAGGAATGGCTGGATGCGGCCTTTCTGGGACACCTGATGTCTGAGCAAAGGCACTTGCAAATCTGTGCAGGGCCCTTGGCAAGAGGGTGGAGGTTCCCCTCTGTCAGCTGGAGATGCTCAAACCCTCTGTTCTGGCAACATTTTTCCTCACCTTGTAGGTCAGGAATATCCAGATGCAAAAAACCCTTCAGCTTCTTATAAACAGTTGGCTTTAAAGCCCAAATGTCTGACTTTTTTTTTTAAATTTAAAATGTATATATATATGTTTTAAACAGTGGCTGCCTGTCTGGACGATCGCTGCTGCCTCGACTGCACAACAAAATAACCAGCCTCCAGCAACCTTCAGAACAGATCTGTACAACTCTTCAGCTGGCTCTAACAAGCAAAGGCAAGACCGCGACAAACCTGCCGGCTTTCTCTTCATGGGCTGGAACATCTTCAGGGAGCACAGAAACCAGCGTTGAAAAATGTAACCTAAGAACTGGTCCTTTTTTTGTGATAAAGCTGGTCCCACGGGATGGACGTGGGGATCAGTGATGGAGCACGTTTACACTGGACTGTGCTTGGCCAAAAATATTTGGGGTTTATCTTTGGACAAGAAATGAGGCCAACGTGGAAGGAATGATATATTTGCCCCTATTTTTCTTGTCAGGCTTTCTCCAGGTTAGATGACTTGGCTTGAACTTTGAGAAATAGTCACCAGATTTAGCTACATCTGTAGGAACATGGCCTTTTTTTTCTTCCTGCACTGCTTAGATTATTACTTAATCCAGCTTCTCTCTGCTACATTTTTGCTCTGCATTGCCTAAACAGATGGGTTCCCTTCCTTGGCTATTGTGAGCCGAGACAGATACAAATAAATAGGCACTTGTGTGTGGTTACCTAGAAAGGCTGTTGTTTGCAAACAAAGGCTGTACCAGGACACAAATAACCTCGTTTGGTGTAGCTTAGAGATTCATTAAAAATTGTGCCGTGGGGACCCCCCCCACTTCAATGTTTGCCACTAGAGCTGGCAGTGGCAGCCTCCACCAAAGCAGAACTGATCAAAAGCGCTGTAAGATGCTGACATTTTGAAGGAAACAAGGAGCAATATGTATAAGCTCTCCTCCTCTCCCCTCCCAGTTCTTCAACCTACTGTTCCTTTTAAGTGTTTGAATAAATAAAAGGAAGAAAAAGAAAAACCACCATCACCTGCTCTGGAGCACAAAGCAGACGTTTCATGACAGCTCATCCATGCACAAATACAAGGCTTTGTCCCCTGTCCCATAAGCAGCCCCAACAGCGGATCCGCGTTACCTTGCAACACAAACAGGAGCTGCTTGTGGTTTCGCAGGGGCTGGATGCCAGTTCGGGGAGAGCCCTTGTGGGCCACATGGAAGCGGTGACTGTCACGCTGCCAGCTCTCCAAGCCAAGTTCAGCCCTGTTTCCACAGGGGTGGCATGTGCAAAGATGCTGTGATGGAGATGTGTCCCTTGTTGTCACCTGTGAACCCCCTGGGAGCAGAACCTGCCCTACAGGGTGATGGCTGAGGCAGGTCCTGGTCCAGGACTAGGCATTGTGATGATGTGAATAAGATACCAATGCAGCTATTGTGGACTCAGACCCTGTGAAAAACACAGAAATTGTTAAAGCTACATGCCCATGCTTATACTGGTTCAAGACCTAGTTAAAAGAAAATGTAGAATTGCCAGGGTTTGGCAGGACAGAAGGAAACTGAGTCTCAGAGCACAAGTTGCCTTGTGGCACAAAAAATGGCTGCGTGGCACTGGCCCCAGCAGCCCTTCAACCCAAAAAAGCATGACCAGGATTCAGGGTTGCAAGGAGGAGATTCAGGACATTGGAGTGATACAGAGGCAGGCTGAATAATAAAAACACCCAGGCACTTCAGAAGAAACACCCAAACAGAAACACCTCCACTGAACAGAAGGTTATGACCAAATGATGATGTTGATAATGTCCACAACCTGACCAGTGATGAAGCTTCACATTTCTGAGCAGTGTTCTTTCCTGAGGAGAAAGTCCAGGCTTCCTCAGTTATCTCAGTACTCCAAGGATTTTGGAGCCCTTTTCTGCTGGGTGTTAGTGCTTGGGCATTTATTTGAAGCAACAGGCAGCAACACCCCTCCAGGAGTCGTACCTGTGCCTGTGTGGCATTTGGGGCAGATGTTCTGCCTCAGTCAATTGAAAGTGTCCCAGGAGAAAAACACTGCCCTCTCCTTTCTGATTTGCTAGAAATAAAGTTTGTATTTGGGGTGCAAATAACAAGAGGGGAGAGACTCCTGAAGATGTTGAGCACAGAGACAACATTCAGCAGCTGCAACACAGGGAGCAGGCAGGCAGCCTGAGCTCGTACTGCTTTTACCGTCCCTATTCTGCCCTTAATTATGAGTTTAAGTGATGGCTAATAAAGATGATCCAAAACAAATAAATTGAGCTGCTGCTCTAATTAAGCGGCTTTTGCTGCGTGCAACGCGCCAGACCCATCTGTGGCATCGTTCAGCAGAAGCCAGGAGGGTTCCACGAGGGATTCATTTGAATTGCATCTGAACTGCTTCAAGGAGGAAAATGCAGCATGGACCATCTAGTTTCCTACACCGCCAGCCAAGAAACACCGATCCATCCCCCAGACAGTCATCCTGGGCAGGGGCACAGTTGTTCACATACATTTCATTTGACTCTATCTGCTTTTATAGTAAATACATTAACGTGAGACCTTCCATTGTTTATGGGAGGGAAGCTTGAAGACATTGGCAAACAGCATTTTTTTTTCTGGCCAGATAACACTACAGCAATAACAGTTCATGGCTTTTCCCCTGGTTTTTAACCAGCCCCATACAGCAGAGACAAGAAGCGATTACTGTTGGGTGGATGTTTATTTGATGGATGAAATGAGCTGACAGTCCCCCTGGCAAATTGCAGCAAAAGGCTTTTCAGATCATCCACTTCACCTTGCAGGTAGGAGCCGATGCCTGGCAAGGGCAGATGCAAAGGACAGTATTATATGGGGAGTGCCCATGCCATGACTGCCCTGCAGACATACAGCTTTGATTTTGGGAGCCTGAACTCCGGAACAGCAGCTAATGCTCCTGAAAACCTCCGCTCTCCAGACACGCAATGCCCAGCCATCGCTGCACCTACAGTCCAAAATGTTAAAGTCTCCTTGTGTGTGAGTGCCAGTCCTTGCCTGAGAAATACTGAGCATCTGGGAGAGACATAGGAGGTTTTTCCTCCCTCTGTATTTTCCATGGAAGGCTACAGTCTCAGCACCCTGATATTTTAAATCTTTTTGCCCCAGACAGGAGGCAGGACATGAATCTTTTGCAGGACTCCAAGCCAGTTTGTGTATGATGTAAAAACATGTGCTGGTATATCTGAAAACAGTACCAGCATTCATCTTAAGCCTCCTCGCCTCTTCTTCAAGTCACCGTAACCCACCAGGGCTGGTGGTCTTGACCCCACTAAAGAGGCCCTCTCTCCCTAAGCTATTAAAATACCATATACTGGAGCTAATCCTAGAAGGAAAAAGGGAATAGCATTGAAAAATCTCACGTCTCTTCAGATGTGGGGCACTCTGCATTGTGCAGCATCAGCTGGACCCCCGATCAGGCCACAGGACCCTGCGCAAATCCCATCGCTGACACTTTGGTCTTCAGAGTTCTTGCAGGATTTTATTAGAAGAAACCACCTCTGTTCCTCATCCCAGGAGCCAAACAAAAGGGTGGTCCCAGGCAAAGGTGATGCTTCACTTGAAGATAAAGACAACTATAAGAAATAGCCACACTGATTTCTCCAAACCCAAGTTTGTTGTCTCATACTCGATCATACTCCCTCCTCACATGCATTCCCATCTGCCCTCCAGACAGAGAGTTATTATAAGATGTTTCATCCCAAGAAGCACATTATTTTCTCTGAAAATACTTTTCTCTGAAAATCGTATGCAAACAGCAATGCAGATTCAGAGCAGGAGATCCCTCGAGGGGGAAGGATGAGTTTGTGGTTAAACCATGGGATGGAGAGTCAGCAGATTGGGGTTTCTCATCCCCTGGCTCTGTGAGCCGTGACTCACCATGTGGCCCCTGTGTGGTTCATATATGTTTGGTTTCCCTATCTGGAAAACCAGAGCAATGACACTGCAATGGCAGCATGTGGCATTTATACCTGCTGGGAACCATCATATGTTTCTGCAAAGACACTCTCACCACAAAAATTGGGTCTTCAGGGTGCAAACTGCTCTTCTGCAAAGTTTTCCACCTCTGTGGTTCACAAGAGCTGCAAAGATCTACTTAGATATTTAAATATTTACTCAGTATTGAAAATGTTAGTCAGCACTCCGTGCCCCATCCGCTGGGGATGCACGTGAGCAGCTGTGCCCCGGGGAGCTGCACTTTAGCTGGGAAGGATTTCTGAGCCACTGCCCTGGTGAGAGGCTATTAATACAATTTTACCTCCTGAAGGCATCTGTCTCTCAGGATGGACACCCTAGGACAAGCCTCCTGGGGAGGAGATGCTTGGGGCTCCAGCGCTGGCAAAGCCACTTGCAGGGTGTCCGATCCCCTCCTCTGCAGTCCCAGAGGGGTTCCCACTGCAGAAGCTTGTGGAATTTGGCAGATCACCAAGAATAATGTAATGCCTGACACCGGGGAAGTGAATCAAGTGTTCCTCAGGGGAGTTTGTACTTGCCCTGCCTGCTCTCATTTCCAGGACCTGTTTTCCCTCTGTTCCCCACTTCCAGCTCCAATCAGCTCCTGCTTCAGCATCCTCTGCTCTTTGCACCTCTGCTGTCCTTGTCCCGTCTGCAAACCCCACTGTCATTGCCACCAGCCCTCTGCAGCTCCATGCACAGGAGCAAGCCCTGCCCTGAGAATTTGGTGGTACCGGCAGCCCCCTCTCCACTTGCTCTGCCCTGTTCATTTACCCTGAAATCCTCCACAACTCAAGGAGTGCCTCTTTTTTAGTATTTGGACACCACCTTACAACAGCGTAAGCCGTGCTTTTGAATGAGCCCCTTAGATACTACATTAGCAAGAATGACAGTCACCTCTCCTCACTGATACATCTCTAGGCTCCTTACAGAGGAGAAGAGGGGCTTTGCCTCCCTTTAACAAATGTGGACACTGAACTTACACAGGTGACTTGTCCAAGATCTCCAGACAGAGAAGCAGCAGCAGCAGCGCTGAGCGATCTCCTAAGCCCCATCCCAGTGAAGCTGCCTAAGAACAGGACATGCAAACAGAGAAAGGTTACGTGCAGGCTGCAAAAGGCAGGGAAGACAGAAAAGGAAGGTTAAAATCCAGGATGCAAGGCAGTGTGATGTTCACATCTCGCCCCCCTCCCACATGTCACTTCCAGTATCTGCCAACCCGTCACACCATACAACTCCACCATGGCAGTGGAGCATTCAGTATATATTTGCCATGTCCTTGAAAGAACAGAGCTCTGCAAAAGTGTGTTTGTTTTTTATCCAGTTATTTGCACCAGGGAAAGGGGATGACCAGCTTAAAATCTACAGGGCCTCACGTACCTGCACCAAGGAGAAAAATCCACAACCAACATACACCAAAAGAACAAACATCCCAAATAGAAACACAGCACAAAACTGTCCCACCGCAACAGCTGGTACTCAATGCATGCTGTCCATTTTCCACCAGGTCCATAGGACAACATCCCAGTGGAGAATCCAGCCACAGCAAAACCTGTCCCAGTTTCATCTGCTTGAGACTGTGACCCTGTTCCTCAGAGAGCACCAGTGTCATTGGAGAGATGGGGCAGCACAGTGGTCAGAGCTGCAGCTGGAGAGATCAGGGCAGTATCTCTGTTTAAAACTCTGCTGCTGCTGTGGGATGGGAGGGAGTTTTGTTTGTCTCCTTCTCTCTTGTGGGTCCCAGTGGGCATCCATTACTGCAAGCTAAATTTTGCCAGGGATTGTATTGGGAAAAACATGCTCTTCATGCCTGGTGAGAAGGTGACTGATCTGTGCAGAAAGTGTAGAGTCACTTGAACTGAAGTATTACATTCTCTTTGGTTTCAGAGCAGAGGAGCAGCCCTGGGAAATGAAGGCCACTGTAGGTAAAGCAGAGGCTCACTTGAAGCATTCTCTTAGAGTCGACAAGACCACCACATTTTAACATAATGTGAAATATTTTGCATTTTCAAGGTAGCCTGCAAAGAGCACTCATGTTAGTCCAGGGAGAGCTACACTAAATACTAAGCTTGCCTGAGAGCTAAGAAAACCAAAGTATAGGGAGGTTTTGGGCAGGGCTGGACCCTTCTGTCTAAAGCCTAGAGCTCCTCAGTGCTGCAAGAATTCACACAAGCACATGGGACAGCCTGTCCACAGCAGACATGTCACCGTGGCACCCTGCAGCCTGACATGGACACAGGGACTGTTCCCTTGCTGAAGGCACATCCTCTCCCTTTGCAAAAAAACCCCTCTAGCCTCCAGCCCCTGCATCTTTCAATGCACAGGTGATGCTTATGTGGTCCTTCTCACACTCAGCCCTTCAGGCTGGGTCATCTCTTTGGCTTTGCCAGTCCATTTTTTTTTTTTCTTGTGCCATGATCACGCTTCTGATTTCCAAAGGCATGAAAATATCTCTTTTCCTCTGCAAAAATCTATTGGTATTCCCAATTAGAAGCAAGCAGTTGCTGTCTGCTGGGCTGATGCTGCCATCTCCTGCCCACCTGGGGCTTTGCTGCTGAAAACTTCCCCCCGTGTGCACGGTCAAGGGGAGAAGAAAAACGCAGGAATGTAAGAATTCTGGAGTGGCCTCGTGGTCCCTCATCGGTCACCGCGGGTGGATTTCCAGGTGTGAGTCACAGAGGTTTGTTCTCTTCGCATCCTGGTTGTGGATGCGAGTGAGGGATGCCAAGCTCTGCCAGATGAAGGAATCGCATTCAAAAGATGAAGGGGGTAAATACACACAGTTAATGCCATTGCTAAGCACTGTTATTAGACACAGCTTGAGCTGTTCACGGTTCTTCCTGAAAACACAGGAAAAAAATCAAATGTTTAATTCAGAGAGAACAGCAAGACTGCGCAATCACTCTCCCGACACTCATCCGGTAAGGTTTTCTTTTGGCAGGGATACAGAGTAATTGGCATGAGTGGTACTAAAGCTATGGCAATAGAGCATGTCATTGATCAGAAGGTAAGGATGCAGAGGGTTTGTTTCCCAAAATTGCAGAAGGCTTATCTCTTTGCTCAGGGTTTTAGTTCTGCTAGAACCGCTGTCTCACAACACTCCGATTGCTTTTCTCCCTTCCCGACACCCCTGGGAGAGTGGGATGCTGGGGGGAAGTTCTTTTTTCCAAACAGTGGGCCGTTAAAAGATATAAAAAACTATTAAAACAAACTTTTTCACGTACCATGGGTTTGGTTCAGCAGAGCTTCAGACTTGTGTTGCAGGTTTCTGCATGGAGAAGCTGTGGCAGGTCCCTGAAGGTGTTATACCAGGACACAGTGGCATTGCCACCCACCTGTGGCACAACCTTGCTGGTTCCTGACCACCGGGCGCAGCTTTAACCAGGGTAAGTAGCAGCAGCTTTGAGGGCAGCACATGAAACAACCCCAACCAAACCCGGGCATTTCAGCTGTCAAAAACGTTGTGGCATCTTGTCTCCTCTGCACATATCTGTATAAGCTGGGATGGATCATTTCAGGTTTGTGCCTTGGTTTTTTGCTTCCTCTAAGCCACAGGGAGGCATGCAGGTCCCATGGAGGTAAGGATGGCAGAGCATCCAGGTGGGACGCAGCCAGCAAGAGATGTGATCAGCAGCCTCGATCTGTTGAATTTCAACAGTATTAAACCATCAGGCCCCGTAGATACAGCATGAGCTTTAGAACTGTTCAACTTGAACTTTCTACAAAGAATTTCATGCTCATGGTGAACCTGTTTAGCACTGAATCGCTTTATAAACCACAAGCCATATGCAGTTGTGAATTAATTCCCCGTTCCGCTTGCTGGGAAGTGTCCCAAGCAGGTGACATTGCCTAGCTGTGTCACCAAAGATGAGCTCACTGTCCACGTGCGTGTGTCCTGATGGGTTCCAGGGCAGCAGCTCTGGTTTGAAACAGCAGGGTTGTATGGCTCTGCCTTGGCTCAGGAGCTGTGGTGGTTCTCTGTCCCTCTGAAATCTGGAAATGTCATTAGACAAAGCCATAAAGATAAACCAGCTTCCTGATGTTGATACAGAGAGACAACAGCAGAGCTGGGGACAGCCTGCAGAAATCTCATCTACACCTTGATTCACGCAATCCTGCTCCTCCCCCCACCACAGAGGCAATTACACGGTCTGTCTGAATGGTACAGGAGTGACATTTCCTCCACCACCTGGCATTAATGTAACTTCTGCTCGTACGGCCAGCAGGTGAACATGGATCCTTGCTTAGCAGATCGTTTCACTTCACAACATCCAAGCTTTGCACTGGGGTAGAACCAGTGTCTTGGGTTTGGCTGAGCCCAGGCAGGGGACAGAACCCCTTTCCAGAGGTGCCCTGTGGTACCCAGCACATCCCTGGTGGGGGATTTTTGTGGCCTGGAAACACATTGTCCCCTTCAGAAACCAGTGACATGTTTTTCTGCTGTGCCTTATACATATTTTAAACGTATACAGAGTTGGGTCTTTGGCTCCAGCTTCTCGTTTGCTATAAATAAAAAGCATCATACCTCCAGCCTGAGACAGCCTGTGCTTCCCTGAGCAGAGCAGCTTTTGCACTGGGTGGTGGGTTTTCCTTTGTTCTCAGGTGACAGCAGCCAGAACTGACCCCAAAGACCATCCGACTCTGGAAAGCAGCACAAACCACAGCATAAAATACAGCTGAAGCAGGGACCGAGGAGGTGACAATGCTCCAAAGAAGCAGAGCAGTCAAGATGGCCATTGAGGCCAGTAGTGACAACATCTTCAAGGCAGCTTTGCAAAGTCACACTGCAATAAAAGCCCTGCTTTATGACAAACATATGTAAGCCCAGGTGATGCTGTTGACCTGATTTAAGGTTTTGCTGCCCTTTGGGGGAAGGTTAAGCAAACCTGTTGGGCTCTGTTTGCAGAGATGCAGCCAAGAAGCAGCTACTTTAAGGTCCAGATACAACAAATCACCCCCCAGGCGCAATGTACCCAAGCCCCTGTACATTCAGAGGAGGTGTGGGTGGGACAGGACTGTGGCTTGTTGCGTATTTTTCTTTTCAGGGTTTTAAGTATGTTCTCTGAAAACCAGCACTACAGTATGACAGCCCAGACCAGAGCTTTTCATACCTGAAAGCTCAGCAGCCGCAGCTCCTCAGCCCTCCTCAATGGGGCAAGACCTCTGCTGTCTTCTTGCCCCCCTCCCAGGTTGTCAGGTTGTGGGGATGGGTTTTGCCAGAAGAACAGTCCCCTCGATTCCCACCCACCTGCTGTTCCTGCAGAATGTCTGCCACAGCAGCATACCAAGTCAATACCAGCAAGATGATTTCACTTCTTTTGTCCTCTACTATTTCCTCCATTCTTCAGGTATTGCCAGGATGGAAATATCCATCTCTATGTTGAAGCACTCTTCAAACTGGAAGAGGGAAGCACGGAGCAGATGGCTCAGGATTACTTCGGCAAAGCTCTTTTTTGTAGGCAGGAACACATTTTTTGTGTGCAGTCAGGCCCCTGGCACAGAAGCCTCCAGAGTCCTGCTTCTCTTTTTCTAAGAAACAAAAATATTAAATCAAGAAATCCCATTTTCCCCTCACCCTTTGTAATTTTCTTTTGTTGGGTTTGAGCCAGGGAGCCGTCAGCTCCTGGTTCAGTACTGCAAGGCCAGAATTGCAATGTGCTGAATTACAAAGTCATATAAAAGCCACTCACTCCCATCCTAAAGAGTTTGTGTTCTTAAAGAATAATGTGCTGGGATAATATTTTAGAAGTGGATTAGTGGATCCTGATGTGCCTTCGTTTGCATTTCCCCCCAGCACCTCTGAAGGTGCTCAAAACACTTTTTTCCTTGTTTGATGATATTTTAATGCTTAAATAATGGCTCAGCTCCCCAGAAACATTTATGTAGCCACCATCCAGCACATTCGGGGTTGCAAGGCATAAGAACATGCAGGCACTAGCTTGATCCCAAGTTATTTCAACCCCAGCAGTGGATCCCCAAGATGGAAGCCCAGGCTCAGATACGAACTTCTCCTGTGCATCCCGCTAATATCCTGCATTAGCTGTGGTTATTCATTACGGGAGCAGAGGAAAGTACCTCTTTTTACATAGTTTGAGCTGTACAAAGAGCAACTGAGGCTAATTGGGGTCCCAACAATCCCCCTTTGGGAGCCACTGCCATGGGATATGAGATCAGTGCCCCAGCAGGCATCTGATGATGAGCTTCACAGAAAGGTCTGATCTGAAATGAGGAGCAAAATGAAAAGGACATGGGTGGAGGGATAGAGGTTTGCACCTGTGATTTGAACAGGGGATGAAGTAACTGGCCCATGCTACCTCCAGCAGTGACCAGCAAGGAAGGGAGACTGTTCTCCTGCCTTCCCTCCACCTCACCCACCACATCTCCACGCATTTCTACCTGGGGAGAAGGAGTGTGGTCTTGACCGAGCATCAGTCCAACTTCATCCCAGGGGGGTGATTACAGCTCCCGTTACCTTCATATGCATCGGTGCAAACAAAGGAACCTGAAACTCTGGTAACAAGCTGGTTATACTCTTTGAAGCTTAACAAGAGAGACTTGAACTACAATGGGCTATGCAGGCACAATAGCCAAACCATTTCTTCTGACAATACTTAAATTTGTCTCTGCTGTGCCCCGCTATTCCAGCTTCCAGCATTGCTTTGACTCTGGCTACACAAGCTGCTTCAGCATTGCCTCTGATTACAAAGTGCTTCCTCTGCTGCAATAACCCTCCCGGCTTCCTCAGCGAGCCTTTATTGTGGTAGCAACTCCAGTCCTGCTTTGCAGTGCTTTAGACCCTGGAGGAAGTTATTTAACTCTCATTCATCCTTTAAAAAGCTTTGCGAATTCATCATGTTATGCACAGCTTCTCATTGCGGAAGAAAAGAAGTGTTTTTTGAGCTTATTTCACTGGTAATAGCAGAAAATGTTCTATTGCAGTAAAGAATTTATCCAAATAAGCTGTGAGCTGTAGCTGTCCTGTAGATAACATCCAGCTCATTTTAGTACCCTGGAAGCACTCTATATGGATCCACTGTTGGAGCATCATTGTGCTTTGGGTAAATGTGCTGCTGAAAGATACCGGGCAGTAACAACCACTGAACAATGGCTTCATTTTGTATGTTCAAGCTGTCCCTTAAATCACTGACAACACCTGAAGTTAGTAATCTGGTGGTAGTTAGTATGGTGATGAAAAAGTAGGACACTTACCCTGTTGTACCCACTGAGCTTCCAGTAGCATTTAAGGATTTCAAGTCATACGCTGTACCCAAGGTTATTGCATTTATTAGTCTCTAGTCATCATCCTTCCATCAGTTTGCTGTGTTGAACCAGCATCCTTGGTATCTTCAGGTCACATCACAGGGGGTCCCACAATTTAGTTACACACTATGCATACAGAAAATCTAAACAACCTGATTTTAAGCCTACCTGACAGTATTTTTTTCATATCATTGCTATTACTATAAGCCCTAAAGAAACAAGTCCCTCACCACTGAGTGCTGCTTATCTCTGTCATATCTTCTTTCAATCTCTGTTTACCCAACCAGAAGAACTTTCATGCCATCAGAGATGCCCATCCCATTACAGTCTTATCTCTTCAAGGATGTGGAAGTTTTTCAAGGGCTTGTCTTCTTCTCTTACAGGTATTTACTTTAGACAAAGTAAGAAACATTTTAATTACCTCATAGCTCTAGAACACTTTCCAGGTTTTAACTTGCACTTCTCAAACTAATACACAGCTTCAAGAACCATATCACTCCAGCATCATCTTCTTCAGCAGCCTGCCTACCAGCAGAACCCCACCTTTGCCTGTTCCACCTCCCTACAAGCCCTTGCTAGGCCTCTGAGGGCCTTAATAGGCTTTCGTGGCCCTAATCAGCCTCACCTGAGTATCCCCACCCACGGACCTGGGGCCCTATATAAGCTCAGCCTGGGGGCTTCATTCCTTTATTGAGTTATGCTGTAAAGCCACTAGTTTTTAGGTTAGTAGGGCTGGCTTAGCCTTAGGTTCTGCTGCTCTGGATATAACAAAGCATGTTTGACCTAGGTGCTTCCTCTAGACCAGGTTCTGATCTATGGGTTGTCTTTAGACTCATCTGAACCCCTACAGAGATGCCCAGACCTAAAGGTTTTCCAATACTCTTTTCTCCAGCTCCTAGAGGCAGTAAACCCCCTTTTTACTACTTGTTTTGCATTTTAGTATTAGCAGTTTCTTGCTTGTTGCTCTTGCTGAAGGTCTTCCACCATCTGGGTGGTTCCTGTGTGATATCTTTCCTAGAGCAGCAGCATTTGGTTGTCCCGGTGCCTTCCCTTTGCAGCAAGAGCTGTGGTAGTGCTGGTTTCTCTCTTGCCTTGGCTCTGGGGGACCTGCTGCCCCTCTGCACCCACATCTGGGTGGGGGCGAGCACCCTTGAGATTCCTTTCCTATATGGCCTTCTGCAGCCTAGTCCTGATACCTCACGTTTAAACTCCGAGGGGCTGTGAGGAGGTTGCACAGCCCATCCAGCTGAGCTTGTAGATGTCAGTAAACCGGTCAGGTGCAATGGTGGGTTTGTGCTACTGCTGGCTGAGTATTTGTTATTGTTTTCTCCTGAATAAATGCTTGTCAGCCTCTCACTGGGGTAGCTGAGCAATTTGGGAAGGGAATATGTGGTTGGACAGGGTGTTTCACATCCTTGCTAAGCGGAGTTAAGCGAAGAGGAAAAAAAATTGTGACTCCCCACAGGGTGTTGCCTTTCTGGGGAACTGTGAAGGATTTCTGCAGCTCGTCAAACTGTCTGGAGTTTTAGTACGAACAATCAGCAATTGGAACGGAATATCAACGGAGCACAGCTTTCAAAAACTCATTTTCTTTTTCCTTTCAAGCTGACAATAGGATTTTAAGAAAAACTTTGAATAATGGATACACTTTTGAATAATGGATGTTTCACAGCCTAAGTCCCTTGACTTTTCTCTGTGTGCCTGAATGAGAAGCCTTTTAATTGCACAACACATGGAGAGGAGGTACAAAATGCTTTGTCTTGTGCTGCTGATTAACCGATGCGTATGCTGTCGTTAAACATTCAGTGATGGGTAAGTGTATCCCAGCCCAAAGCTGTATGTTATGCGTGTTGGTTTTTTATCAGCTAAGGATCTGGTGTGAGATGTTTTGCATTTTTCCTTGTCTCTGTCATGGCTGTTCATAATCTTCCTATTTTTTTTTGTGGGTTGGATCTTTCTTGCTTTGGCAACATCGTTCCACATGAAGAGCTCGCTCCTTATTCATGCTCTGGGCTCATGCGATGTGGTGTGAGGTCACCTTGCAAAGTGAAGAAGCCTCCTGAGCTTAGACCACGCAATAAACTTTTAAATAGGATTTTCCAAAATAGCAGTGCTCATTGCAAGGGTTTTGCTGAGTTGTGTGGGGTAGAAGAGTTCTCCTGGTGTCTGTGGCAGGGTGTGATGGTGGATCTGCAACACCTGGAGCGATTTGAGCCCCCTGTGAATGAGCTGTGTGGGGTGTGGGGAGGGGAATTAGCAAGCAGAGATATGGCATGGGTCTTCCCTGCTCTTATTCTAGCATGCTGCTGTCTGGCTCTGGCCCTTCTCCAAGTTAATTTGGCTGTCACGAAAGTTTAACTCTGCTGCAGAAGGGAAAAGACAAGTCACTGTGCCCCTGAAAAATGTAAAGAGTGGGTTTGAGGTCAATTTTTTTGGTGTGTGCACTTTGTCCTTAGTTTCTCCAGTCCCTGGTGAGGTGCCCAGCACTTTGAGTGAACCCAGATGGGCTCAGCCCAGCGAAACCCTGCTGTGTTAGTGTTTCTCAAACTTTTGTCTGCACGAAAAGCCTTTAAAAGAAGCAGTGATGATCCCATCCGCTCCGCAGTTTTCTTTCCAAGCACAAATCCAGCCAAGGGACTGAGCCTCAATGAATAAATGCTGCTGGAGCCTGGCTCTGTCCTGCTCTCAGCTTTCTGCATCCTGCCTGCAGGGGACTTGAGGCTCAGCTTATATAGAGAAATCCTGAAAATTTTAACTGTTGCTGTTAGACCATAGAAGTACCTATGGATGCAGCTTGTTGGGGTGGCACAAAAGGTCCGCTGGGCTCCCTTCTATCAGACTTCTCTCTTTCACGTAAATGTTTTTGGTGATCCTTGGCCCCACGCACCATGAGAAGCTGCTGGCCAGGTTTCTGGCTTTAAACAGAGCTCTTTTTCACTCGATTTTGCAGCTTCTTGCCTTAGAGAACAACAGCAATTTAGTTTTATTTTGCAAAATTTGACATGACTGGAGACTGTGATTTACTGGCCTTGAAGGATGTGGTATATGTAACTGTGGAGGGCGTAAGTGGCTTTTCATGCTACAGGAGTTGTAAATTGAGATGAAAAAAGATGAGGGAAACGTCACTGTCCGACTCTACAAGGCAGCACTAAGAACAGGACACGGTGAAGCCATCTGTAACTGTTAAGGGTCTTTATTGTCCCTGATTGTGTGTAACAAAGCTCCTGAATGAGTCCCATGGTCTCAAATACGAAAGCAACCAATATTCAGGTGTCTGAAAAGACAAGACACAAGGTGGCAATCTTTTCAAAAGGACTCCCTGGAATATCTTGGGCTGGAGATTTCCAAGCTATCAGTTTTCCTTATGCCAGCACTTACTGGGGATCCTGGGAAAGGGTCTGGGTCCAGCTAATTCCCTCCATGGCCACCTGTGAAGGAGCCTGAAGGTTTGTGGGGTGAGGTGGAGATCTCTGAGGGCACCAGGGCTGGTAGTCCTGGCTGCGTGGTCCCATCCAGACATGAGCTCAGCACCCCTTCCCTGCTCATTTGTGCCATCTATGCCACAAGATGCAGCAGTTGTAGCTGGTGGTGCTTCTCCTGAGGCTTGTTTTGGCATCTGCAACCCCCTCTTTGCCTTCTGTTCCCTCTGGATTTTCCAGCAGACACAGATCTTGAGGGACATTTCGTATAACCAGGAGATTTTAGACATGGAAGAATAACCTCCTCTTGTGTTTCTTGCTTAATGCCACAAGAATAGCTTCAGAATTCATCTCACTTAAAAATTAATTTTCCCTGGTTGAGCAGGGAGTGGTGTGGGGCGGGTGGAGGAATTACCTCTGCTTGGTTTTCAGTGTTTGCCTGGTGAATATTTCCAGACCTCTTGGTTTTATATGTTAATTTTCAGCTTAAAGGTTGTAAAGTATTGCAATGTAGCGAGGCGACGGGGCGGTGTGACAGTTTCCCGGCTGCTCATGCTCGTTTTATCTGCAAATGGTTGAATTTGCAATGTGTAATGATCTCTGTAAGGCAGTTAGCAGCGAGATAAACATCAATTTTATGGCTGGGAAAACATAAGGGGTGTTGCACAGAGAAATGAGAGGACCTGAATACTGAAAGCTCTGACATCCTTGACGTGGTTGCATTTAGCTGTTGGGTCTTTGTTGGCCCTTGTGCATCCCAATTCCTTCCTGAGGTGGGACAAGTGGGTGAGATGCTGTGGCGGAGCTTGCCATGGTGGGATGCAGGAGCAGCACAGCCTTTCCTTTAGGGGTGGGGGATGCAAGCAGCAAGGACTTAGTATTCACAGCCAAGAGTTAAGAGGTTTTGCTGAAGTGGGAATGAAGTGAGGGGAAGACTTGAAAGTTTTTTGGGGCTTGCTTTGTACCAGGAGCTCATGCAGGAGGCTGGAGTTACTGTTGCGTTGCAGCGAGACCGGGGAGTTGTACAGCACTTTGCACAGACGTGCTTTGATTTCCACAAGTAATAGCTTTTTGTAGCTCTGCCTCTTTGTTGGGTACGATGCGGAGTGTAGAATGATTTTTCTTAATTTGCTGTGTGCTGAATGCCTTCAGAATGCAATTAATATTCTTGCCTAAGTCTCGAAAAATTAATAGGCATGTCAGGATGTTGCTAAACATGGCTGTGGATGTGTGGGGGGTGGTGGGGAGGGATGGCTTGGTCCATTGGAGCTGGAAACTACCTAATGTGGGGAAGAAAGGTGCAAAACGGTCGGTGAAAATTGAAGCACATCAAACTGGCTGTGGGGAATTGTTGTGCAGTGATGCTGTGCCAGCCAGATCAAATCCACACGATGGTGCTAACACAGCAGCTGCGAGTGGGAGCAGAGACATCTCAGCTGCTTTGGGAGCCACCACCTTCCCCCCATGGGGATGTCCCTGGCCTGAGAAGGTCCCAAATGCCACCCCTTCTTCCCTGTAAGCCTGGCAGGAGTGCTCAAGCTAATCAGTTAATTAGCTGCTGTGTAGGATTGAGGGCTCTCCCCATGCTGGTGCAGGTGCTAAGCCAGCCTGGGAACCCGAGCTCTGGGGTTTCCTGGGTGGTTTTAATTTCCTTGGTCCATGTGTGACACATAATACACTGTCAAATGTCTCAAACCCTGGCAGCATGTTCAGGACTGATGTTTTCACTGTAGTGAATATTGAAGATGACTTTTCACGTTTTATGTAGCTCATTTACTACTTGCATTTCTGCCACACAGATGTGAGAAGAGGCAAACCGGTTTCACTTTTTTCTCTTGACTTTTCAAACTCCCATGTGCTGTGACATGATGCTAAAGACATCCCCACAAAAGTAGTGTATGTATACATATATCTCATGTTTCTAGAGGGCTTAGAGAAGAATAAAGCTTCCTATCGGTGCAATTAAAAAAAATAGTAATAATCTCGTATTGGAACCAATTAGAAACCACATAAATGACCTAAAATAGCTTCAGGTACTGAAGCCACCTGGATTTCTCCTCCTAGGTTATAAAGATTTCTAATGAGGCTTGGCTAATTACTCTTATCTGTTGGGTTTGGTGTGTGGGGGACTGGCTGTGAGCAGAGCCCCAAATTACCGAATAGACACCCAGAGGGCACGAAGAAAAATGTTTTCCACCTAATCTTGTTACTGTGACAACAGCGGTGAAATCTTTTAAAGAGGAAAAATAAGATTTTTTAAAGCGATAGTGGTGTCCCTTCAGCTCTGACAAATGTTATCTACAGCGTGTGCCGTCTGCTCCTCACAGTCCTGTGGGCTCCACGGTGGTCCTGTGGCACAGACCCTGGCTGTCCAAGAAAGCTATGAATCCTTTTAAAATAGAAATCTCGTTGCTAGAAGTGATGTGGTTAAAGGGTTACTCTTTTCTTTCCCTGTTTTCAGCCCACTGGCCCTTTTATCTTTGTTTTTCCTTCCTTCACTTTTCATTTCCCAGCTCCTTCCCCTGGCTCTCTCTTCTTCCAACTCTTCTCCTTTTTCCCTTTAAATTGCTGTTCCCCAGCTGTCCATTTTAAACCATTTTTGCTTAAAGCCTAGTGTTGCTGGTAGTGTTTCTTGCATCTCCTTTCCTAGCATGCACTGGTACAGCATTTCTGCTCATCTCAAACACAAGCATCGCAAGTTGCAGCTGCTTTTATGCAAGTCAAGCTCCTGAGTCTTCCTCGTGACCCAAATCCTCCCAGTTTGGCTGGAAACAGCAGCCCGAGAAGCTGGGGCTGCTCTCAGCCTCTTCATGTGGCACTGGTTGAACCCTTGCAAGTTCCCAGCATAAATTTGTGTGGTTGCTAGAAAACAGGTTGGAAACATCTAGCAATCACCTCTTGGCTAGAAACCGAAAAATATTGCCCAGCAGCCAAGTGGAAGTATGATATATATTTATATAGTAAATATATATCTATGTATATGTGTCTCATGGTCTCTAGAGATCCTCTCCAGCTTTCCCAGGAGACCTGACCTGTCCATGAAAGACATTTGACTTTGTTCAAAGCCTCCCAAAGTTTGGAGGGGCGGCTGCGAAATGGATAAGAAATGCTTAATTTTTGTTCTGCTGAAGTAGCTTGGCAGCACAAAGACAGCACTTTCCTGATTGGTGTTTTTTCCAGTTTGCTCTTGGTACGCCTGAGTGCTAAGGATATTGTTTTTGTTACTTGAAACCTTTAATTCTGCAGAGACCGAGTGCTTGTTTCTAAGGATCACCAGGGAAAATTTCTCCCTGCACCAGTAAGGTGAAAATTTAAGCTCTGAAGTTATAATATATATGGTCTTCCAACATCATTATTATAACATAGGGTTTTGCCTGACAACGCCACTGCAATGCAATGAGTGTGATCCCGCCTGCAAATCCCAAATCAATCAGTCTTGTGGTATCACGGTGAGGGTAATTTGGAGGAAAATTCTTGGGGAAAGCTGGGACTGCAAGAGTGTGGGGGGAAAAAAAAAAGAAAACCCCCTTTTTTTCTGCCAGTCATCCCATGTTCCTCTGTGTTGCTCTCAGGCTGAAATCTGGCTGCTCCTACTCAGCAAACGGAGGTTTGGGGGTGAGGACACCCCGTGTGCTTTCCTTGGAGAAGGGGGAGAAAATGCTGGCTCTTATATCTAGCTTTTACTGTGCTCTTCTGTGATGTCACCTGCCTTAATTTACTCATTTTTTGGTTTTTAAGGTGCCTGGGGGAGTTTGGAAGAGGGTCGCCAGGCAGGAATCCCCAGTCACTTATAGACTGAAGCCATTACTGTTCTGTAAGGACAAACATGGGGCAATGCTGGGGCGGACCCCCCCAAGCTCCATCCTGCCCACATTGTGCCCTGAGCAGCGGCTGGTGGGATGGATGTTATTTTTTTTGAGCCATGGCTGAGTCTGGATTAATCTGACAATCCAGCCAGCAAGTTCTATTTATTATTGGTTTGGGAAGTGTGAGGGTGTATAGAGGAGGATACTTATGTCATTAAAACAAACAAAAATGTGAAAAAAATACACCAAATAAACAACCCACAGGAAGACTATCTTGTTTGTTTTTGAGCTCGGAGGGCTGTGTGCTCCATCTCTTGGGTGAGAGGCACAGGTGATGGGGAAGATGGCCCTTAGGGACGCAAACAGCCAAGTGAGTGATCGGTCGGGGGTGGAGAAGCTGCGTCTGCCCTTTGTCCCCCCCAGCAGCACTTTGTCCCCCGTCAGCCCTTGTGGCAGTGGACTTTGGCAGTGACACCCGGCTGCGGAAGGGCCCCAGGGGCCTCTGAACAGGTGTGTGTGGCTGCCGGGGTGGGGGGACAGCGGTGGGAACCCCGGCTGAAAATTAGGGGGGCCCTGGGTTGGACCAAAAGGATGGGTGTCTGGATGTTGATGCCTGGGGGTTATTTAGGGCAGGGATTTATTTTCGATTTCACCTTGCACAAACTAAGCTGCCGCTATTCAGACCTAAGGTTTCCATGCCCCCAGCCCTGAAATTGCCTCAAAGTGCCTTAAACTTTGTATGTGAAGGGGTGACAAGGGGTTCAGACAGTAGTTGGCCATCTGCCTGTGTCGGGGAGGTCCCTGAGCCTTTGAGGGGGCTGGAGGGCGGCATCGCCCCATCAGCTCAGGCTTTTACCCACGTGTTGTCCTGGGCTCTCTTTAGGGTTTCCTCTTCTGTCTGAGATCATTATAATTGAAACTGGTGGCTCCTTGAACTGCTTTATTCTTGTTGGAGCTGAGAGACAGGAGGAAATATCTGTTTCCACCCCATATCATAGCTCATGTAAGCAAAGCTCCATTTCTCCCTCACTCTGTCCCTACTCATTTCTTCAAGAATAACTCTCCTTGTCCTGCTGGCAGCTTTGCCAATATCCCTTCCATTATCATGTAAAAAATGGGGTTTCAGCACCCTGTCACAGAGGTAAATCTGATTTGTCTCTTGTGCGGGGGGGCTTTGCAGGACCGGCCAGGGGTGCAGGGGGATGCTATTAATACCTGGGTGCTCTGGGAAGAGCTGGATGTCTGTTACTTTCAAAACCAGACCATTTAAGATTGATGTTTTAAAGGGAGATCCAAGTTTAGGCAGATGTGGAGATGCTTTTCCTTGCTTCTGGGCATTTTGGAAATTATGGTGGGTTTCCAGCGGGCTCTCAGAAGTGAGGAGTAGGTGGCAGCAGACTTTATGGGGTGGGGAGGCTTTGAGAGAGGGTGAAAAACCACTGACCCAACGCACTGTGACTCACCCCTTCCAGGTCACCAAAGCCATTTGGGACTTGACCCAACAGGAAAGTGGAGAGGTTGTGATGGACCCCTGGGCCCCTGCCTGGCCACCCCAGCCCCGGGAGAGGCAGGCAACCTGGGGAGGAAGGGGAGGCGCATACCACGGCCCCCCACCACAGCACAGGCAGCCGCTCCTCCGCACAGGACGCCCCCCTCGCCCCGGCTCCTGGGACGGGGGCCACCTCCCAGGACACCTACCCCGGAGGGACACACACAGACCGGCTTCCCGGGCCGAGTACTCGGAAAGCAGCCGCCCCAACAGACCATATTCCAGGTGAGAGCTGCATCACCTGGCGATGCTCACACTGAGCATCCTCCTTGTTAAAACTTCTTAAAATAAGATTTGGCTGTTCCATTGCTCTTGTGGGCTTGTGACAAGGGTGCTTCCCTTGCCATGGCACAGAGGAAGTGCTGAGCAGCCACCAACTGTAAATGCAGTGATTAGATGATGTCCAGCTATTAAGGCAGACAATGACTTCTATATTTAAGGCTGTGTAGAAGCTGCAGCTTCAATTTCTTCTTCCAGCTGTGACTTCTGTGGTTGCCACTTCACAGGCTTTGTCTTGGTCCCGAGGTGCATTTTTCTTGAAGGTTTGATTAAATGGAGTTGTTCTTTACGAAGTGCAAGGTGAACAATAAAAATATAAATGGCAATATCAGAGCAAAAGGGAGTTAGCGAACTCAGCTGCTGGAACAGCAGGGGGTGGAAGGATAAAATGTGGGCTAGAGGATGCTCCTGATGCCAAGAAAAAGCTTTGAGTACTCCAGCAAATTTGGGTTGATTTGCTTGAGTTATGGCCCTCAGTGAGTTATGATATGGATATGGGGGTTTTGTGTGGAGGTGGTGCGATGCTGGCACCAGGAAAGGGGGGTCTTGTGTGGGACTGACCAAATCACTGCATAAATTGGGAAGGATTAAGGTGTGTGAGTGTTGTGGGGGGAAGTGACTTAGGCTGGGACTGGGCTCCAGCTCAGGGGGAGACCTGCTGAGTGGTGTGGTGGACACAGAGGCTCCAGAGCTTGGTGGAGAAGGTGCTTTTGGGGGACTTCTCCTAAAATGTGAGTGAAAAATGGTCCCTGTGACAAGTTCACACCATCAAGCTGAAATTAGGCATCTCCTGACACTGCAGTGCAAAGCTTTCTCATGGATGGGGATGGGAAAGGTTCCAAACTTCCTGCTGCTCCTTCCAGGCGTGATGCTGGACCTGTTCCTGGTCAGGAGACCTGGCTTTATTTCTGTCACCATTTCTACTTCCAAAAATCACATCCAGGGAATGTCTAACCCTAGATGTGTTCCAGAAGCTACAGCAGCACCCTCTCTCAGATTGTGTTGTGTTTTAGGCAAGGGTTTGAAGATCCCCACCGGCAGTATCCAGCAGCCAGCTATGGGGACAGCTATGCCCACCAAAGCCACCAGTGGCAGCCGCTGGCCTGGCAGGATGACAGAGGTATGGGCTTCTCCTTTGGATCTGGGAATGGAAGCAACTTGCTCCTTGCAGAAGAAGTGATGTTTTCTCCAGAACAGGTTGTTCTCCTAGGGCGTGCACATCTCCAGGGCTTGCTCCTGCCCATGTTCCCAGCCCATCGGTGCTGTGGTCTCTGCAGCACTGCCCTTAGTCTGTGTCTGGGAGATGTGAGCAGGGCCTAGGTGTACCCAAGGGAACATTTAATCTTGATCTGCATGGCTAAAAACCTGTTTCATTCTCAGCTTTTGGGCTGAACCTGCGGATGCTGATGGTGCTGTGTGATCAGGTTGGCTACAGCCTTGTTTTTGCTGTTTCTGGAGTTCCTGCACTGAAGAAAAGGAGAGGGAGGAGGGAGGGAAGGACATCACTGCTGTGTTGGCAAACATGTACAGAGCTTTATCATACCTTCAACGTGCCGGCTTAATTTGGAAGCAAATGGGGTGTGCACAACAAATTGTCTGACTCATTGCTTTTCTTTCGCAACTTCATTACAGCTTTTTGCTCTGGAGGGGCAATGCTAAATCTTGATATTCTCTCTAGACCTGAGACAGAGAGAGCCTTACAACAAGAGTACCAATTACCAGGGCCAGCACTACTACAGGGGTTACCACCCCAACCTGGTTGCAACCCCCCCAGGCCAGGACAGGTAAGGGTGGGGGGTCTGGGCATCACCTGGTGCAACCACCTGCTGCAAAGTTAGAGGGTTTGTGGTGGTTCAAAAAACTTCTGATCTTCAGGGCTTCTGCTTTTGCTCTGTTCTGCAGGACACAGACCTACGACTCCTACAAGGAGAGATACATCTCAGCTGCCCAGCAGGAGCGGGCAGGGGGAGAAACCCTTGGTAGTGATGTGGAGGAGCCTGGCAGCCGAGAGGTAACCTTGAGATGGGCATGGATGGAGGAGGAAAGGCTTAGAGCTCTCCCAGAGGCTTAGGGAGCAATCCATGTGTCCCTTCTCCAGCTGAGAATGAGGCTGAGGAGAAAAAGGCTGATTTGGTATGTTGCACTTAGTGCTTGACAGTCTCTGGGGATTATTATAGTGGATTATTAGTATTTATGAGCTGTCCATCTGCTGGGCTGTTGTTCCCCCATGGGGCTGCACACCGCTCCTGCACAGAGCAAGACAGAAACCCAGGCTTGGTGGGATGCTCTTCTGCATCCTATCTGGGTAGCTAAAAGGTCTATGTCACTGTCAGCTCTGCCCACCAAGTCCTGCTCTATCACACTCGTGTCCTGATCACTGTGTTTTGCCAAGAGCAAATTAAAAGATCAAATCAAAGCTGCTGTGGTGGTTTTGCTCCAGGGCGATGCTTTTTTGGGTTCCCAAGCCCTGGCTGCATTGAGGAGTCCATGTTAGGGTTAGGAGAGCTGTTGGGCTAGATTGGTGGCTGACGTAAATTACTTTCAAAGCTGCTGAGTATGACCAGGATATGGGCCATGATGAATCTAAGATGCTGAAGTGAGTGAGCTGCTCAGATGGGAATCGCCTGTGCTGTTCCTACTGGGCACTTTTATGGAGCAGCAGAGCCTGTCCCACCACCCTGGGAGTGAAAGATCAGTGGTGTCCCTGGTTTCTCAGCCAGGTTTGTGTTTTCTCCCATCCTCTCAGCCCTCGGGCCAGCCCAACCTGCTCCTGCAGTACCGTGAGTCAGGGCTCAGCTCCAGCAGCTATGAGCTCAGCCAGTACATCCGTGATGGTGCCGACCACTATGACCCCACCGTTTCGGGGACCTGGAGCCTAGCACAAGCAGGTGAGGTGTGATGACAAGGGGAAAACAAGGAAATAAATGGCCAGTGTTAGGAGATTTGCTGTCTTGCAGCTTGGTCCTTTTCTGGAGGAGGTTGTGGAAACTTGAGGGCTGTGGGGTGGGTGTATGGTCTAGTGGCTCCACCCTGGTGGGTGCAGAAGCCGTCTTGTATTTGCCATCTGCTTTAGGGGATGGTTCTTGCACGTTGGGGTTGCTGGAGGGTTACTTAATTTGAGTGGCCACGTTCAGACCTGGTGATGTCTGTAGCAGAGGTGGTGTGGGGTCTGGATGAGGGGACTCATGGTGATGTGTATTGTTGCAGGGAGGCCTTCGGTGTCCACTCCAACCCCAGTGGTACCCCACAAGTTCCTGCTGCCACACGTGGTGGTGTGCTTTGGAGCTGGAGGCCAGCTGGTGCTGGTATGTCCCCACCAACCTGCCAAGGGGCAACTAGCCCATGTTGAGCTACACAGCCTGGAGGTACGTCAGACCACGCTTGGTTCCCTCCCTGCAGCAGCTCCTTCTGCCTCAAGTGATACAAACAGCATTTGTCACTCAAACAGCCTCCTCAGCCACCTTCCTGTTCCTGGCTGCTGTCTCATCTCTAGCCCATAAGGTCTAGAGTCTGCATTGTAGTAGCCCATGCCTGGTTATTACTTTCAGCCTTTGGGCCCCGTTTTCTGCTCCATCAGCTCCATAACCCTTGTGCTGTTGATAACCTGTTCACAGCAATCCCCTCTGATGGGGACAGACGTAGTTCATGTCTCTCTGAAGGACAATTCTGTTCACCTTTCTGAGTTGCTCTGATATGGAGGCTGTATCCATCCCCTGAGCCTACCATGGCATTTTCTCCTCCTGTTTTGCCTCCCAAAGGAGGCAGGTGCCATCTCAACAGGTGCTTCTTTCCTGGACCTTAGCACTGGGGTCCATGTGATGGTTTAAGGTATATGCTCTGGGGTTACCTTAAGATGGCACAGAGAATGGGTTCACTAGCACCGTTAAATCCTTGGCCAAGGCACTGACTTTCAGCAAGCCCAGCTGGGGCTGGTCTGACTGCTGGAATCCAGCTGCTGCTCTTGATTTTTAGGTAATCCTTCAGGACACAAAAGAGATGGAGGAGCTACAGGCCTTCCCGGGGCCGCTGGCCAGGTATGCCACACCAGCAGGTCCAGGAGATGAGTCCTCCTGGCTCTGCTGGCACGGCTGGCCTGGGACCACCTCTCCTTTGGAAGGAGATGTGAGCTCAGGGCAGAATTTGAGGTCCCCATGGTTTTGGGAAATACGTGCAAAGGCTGAGTCTGGATTCAGATTAGGAGCCCATCTCCTTTGCTGTGGTATAGATTGGTTTGGATTGTTGGAGATAGTTTTTGGTTTGGTTTTTTTTTTTTTATTTTTTTTATTTTTTAATTTTTTTTTTTATTATCCATAGGATGTGGTCTCAGTTTAGTTTGTATATGTGACTTTATTTCATAATTGTCCCAGAAAACTGATTCTTGGGGAGATCCCTTTGGATGTCTAAAGCCCTAGGACAACCTGTGGTTAAGCTTTTCCTAAGTTTTTTGTCCCCTGAGACTGTTAAGCATGGCAGGGTCGGACCCAGTGTGAGCCTGGGGCTGAATCGTGGTGTGTTGCATCAGGTTGGCTCTGTATCATACTGGTTACACCAGTGTTTCTTCTGGTCACTCAGAACCAAAGTGGGGAGGGAAAGGTAGTGTGCAGAAAGAGGAAAACCATTTACAGAACAAAGAGCTGTGTATGCCCAGTCCTTCCCCAGCTCCAGCCCCATCCCCTGGCTCATCTTGTGTCCCAGCCACCTTTTCTTTCCAACTGTCCTATTATTTTATTGTAACACAGCAGTTCTGCCTGTTTTGCACATGGCTTAAAGGTTTCTGCTTCTGTTTGAGACCCAAAGGGTATATGTGGTCACAAGCATGTCTTTTGCCTGCACTACACCAGTTAATTAAATAGAAGATACTGCCTGTATGTGTACGTGCTCCTGCAGCCTGGGACATCCATGGCTGTAACAGCAGCACAGCAAAGCAAAACTTGAAGGTCCTTGCAGATGGATGGTTGAAAATACTGTTGTGAGGGTAGAGAGTTAGAGATACCCTTTGCATCTCTGAAATCTGTGAAGAGGCATAATAATGTTACAATATTTTAAGCATTTTTGAGCTTGATGTGGCCAGTGTGGTATGTGGTCGTTGGCACTGGGGATCTTCTCTTCTCCATCTCTCACTGTGAATCTTTGGCATCTTTATCAGTGAACCTGGGGACATTTTGAGTCTGAATGATGTCCTAGATTGCTTTCCCTTGGTTTTTTTTGATACCTTTCTCTGCTGCTGTAGGGAAGATTTGCACAAGCTGGATGTGATTACATTTTGCCAGCAGAAGATAACCACGAGCTGTGATCTCTCAACACAGAGAGGCAGAGATTCAGCTCTTCTCTGGAAATTCCTGGTCCTCCTCTGCCAGCAGAATGGGGTAGGTGTCTCACGGGAAGAGGATGACCCTCGTGATCTTAGAAGTGAAATAAGTTACATGCTTCTCATGTGCCTCTCGATCCAGTTGCTGTTTTCAGGGGAATGTACCTTAAAAGCATCCCATTCCCACAGTACCATCAATCAGGTTGATTCTGCCTGGATCTTTGGAGAAAACCCTTCTCAGGGATTACTTTTCATCCTTGTGAACTAGCAACAGCCCGATGCTATAACAGCTTGGAAAGGGAATGTTGCCACCTTCATCAGGGAGCCAGCACTTATGCTTAAAATGGGATTATATCATTAATCCAATGAAACCCACACAATCTAATCTGTGACTGCTTGCTGGAAGCAGATGAGTAAGGTCTTCAGAGTGAGTGCTGTGAAGGTCTTGCTAGTTGTGCTGAATCGTTTGCCTTTCAAAACCCCATGCCGGCGGCCAAGGCTGGTTTTGTTGGAGAGATTGTTATACGATGAGGATAGGAGTGTAAAGGTGTTGGACTGGAAGTGTCACCAGCCTTCACTCATGGGGCAGCCTCCATGGGCCTTGCTCTCCCCTCTCACAGTCCATGGTGGGCTCGGACACGGCTGAGCTGCTGATGCGAGACTGCAGGCGCCAGGAGAAGTACAAGAGGCAAAACCCCGCAGCAAACCTGATCGGCCTGAGAGATGACGAGTGGATGTCACGTCAGTCGGGGACACTAGACCTCATCACGGGGGAGGTCCCTCCTGTCATGGAGACACAGGCACAGATAGTGGAGAAATTCACCAAACTCCTCTACTATGGCAGGAAGAAAGTAAGTGGTGAGTGGGGTCTGGGACACAGGGCTCACTTTTGTCCTTAGCCCCTTTGGCCTCTTCAGGTTTTAAATACAAGGGTGGTCAAGAGGTGCTTTGTGGATGTGGTATCAGCCCTTTAAGCTGTTTGTGCAACAGGGCTTGTGGCAGTGATTTCGCAGAATCATAGGATGGTTGGGGTTGGAAGGGACCTCTGGGGATCATCTAGTTCTAACCCAAGCAGGTTCACCAAAGTAGATCACACAGGAATGTGTCCAGGTGGGTTTTGAATGTTTCCAGAGGAGACTCCACCACCTCTCTGGGCAGCCTGTTCCAGGCCCTGTCACCCTCAAATTAAAGAAGTTTTTCCTCGTATTCAGATGGAACCTCTGATGTTTCAGTTGGTGCCCTTCGCCCCTCATCCTGTCACTGGGCACCACTGAAAAGAGTTTGGTTCATCCTCTTGACACCCACCCTTGACATATTTATCAGCATAAATAAAGTCCCCTCTCAGCCTTCTCTTCTCCAGGCTGAACAGACTCAGCTCTCTCAGCCTTTCTTCATAAGAAAGATGCTCCAGACCCCTCATTATCTTCATAGCTGGGAACTGGGATGGAGCCCTGAGTGAAGACAAGATGCAGAGGCTTTTACCATCACCATGGGTTTAGTTGCATCTATGCGATCTCAGGAGTTGCCAAAGGTACAGGGAGAGAGAGGAGCATTGGATGCAGAGAAGCCTGGGTGCCCAGGCTGGGAATCCAGGAAAAGACAATATTGCTATGAAGGTCCACGTTGTTGTCATTGTGCAAGGTAGAAAGATAAAGGGGCCCTTGTGAATGTGGAAGAGTTTTTTTGGAGGTTATTAGTTAAAGCTGGCTGAGCAGGGGTTCTTCTGGCAGAAGAGAAGGGCAGGACAGTGGGGTTAGTGCAAATCCTTTATCTTCGTCTTGGCTGCAGGATGCTCTGGTCTGGGCCATGAGAAACCATCTGTGGGGCCATGCTCTCTTCCTCTCCAGCAAGATGGACCCTCGGACCTACAGCTGGGTGCTCACTGGGTAAGTTGTTGGAGAGGTTCAAACAGGGTACAAAGCTCTGTGGCTGGCTTTGCCAAGCCTTTGGGTGCCCTCAGCCCCAGCGCATTGAAAAAAAAAAAAGCAGCATTGTTTTTGGAGAGGGGGCATCCATCTGGGTGCACCTGAGTCATTTGAGCTTCCTGATGGACATGAGAAATGAAGTAGGAGCTGGAAAGCAGAAGGAAAGCCATTCCCTGGAGATGTTGGGTGTATTTATTCTGAGTCTGTCTTTGCCCTCACTGCCCTGGCAAAGTTAGCCGTTGGGGGAGGGGGAGCTGAGCTATCTTCACCATGGCCTGAGCCTGGCCTGAGCTGTTCATCCCACTTGTATGAACATTTTTTTTTTTGGTGGAATTAATGTACTTAGTCTGGATTGAGTTGATTCCTTCAGGGAGAGTTATGTATAAATTTTCTGTCTCGTGCAACCTGAATCCTTTTAAATAGGTATTATCCAGTGCTGTCCTGGAGACTTGCCTGCTCTGGAGGTGATGCAGATCATCAGCCTGGTGGGCTGATGAACCTTCCTGCCATCTCTGGGAAACCCCTCAGGACACTGCTTTCCTGAGGTGTTTGGGATGTGCCCTTGGAGGTGAATGAGGGTTTGGAGTCCTGGCATGGCAGCCCCATCTTTGTGTCCTTGCAGGTTCACCAGCACATTGGTCACCAATGACCCCCTGCAGACCCTCTTCCAGCTCATGTCAGGAAGGATCCCCCAGGCAGCACTGGTTTGTGAGCAAGAGGCATAATCCTGTGCTTGTGTCACCTGCTGTGACACCCACTTTGTGGTCACCATGTCTGCTCACCTGCCCTCTCGTCTCATCTCCCTCCAGTGCTGCGGAGATGCCACATGGGGAGACTGGAGGCCCCACCTGGCTGTGATGTTGTCCAACAAGGTTGGAGACATGGAGCTGAACCACCGAGCCATTGTCACCATGGGAGACACTTTGGGTGAGCAGTTGTGAGCAGTTATGTTCCCGCTGTCTTGCAACAGCTGGGCGAGCACCTGCAATGTCACCATACATGTCCATACTGGCATGGGGGCATGTCACTGTTGAAATGGGGTGCACACACCTGTACCCCAGAGCTGTCAGACTCAGACACATTCATTAGTTGTTCTTTTTGGAGTGGCTGGAACCAGGGGAGACATGTGTGACTGCAGACACTGAGACTTGCTCCTAGTTGTAGTGTCCCTCAGGGGGTTTCATGGCAATGACAGCACCCTGCAGAGGTGAAGCTGGACCTGGGACCTGCACAGGCTGCCCTGGTCCTAGCACTGAACTTGAAGCCCCCTCCTTGGCACAGAAAGCAGCAATCGAGGAAAACAGACAAAAAACAGGGAGAAGGGAAGGAAAGTGGGGGCAGTTGTTTGGGTTTTCATGTGGGCTTGGAGGCCTCCAAAGCAATGCTGACCATGCAGAGACCTCTCTCTCAGGACTGTTTGTCTTTTTTCCTCCCATCCAGCTGGCAGAGGAGCAATTGAAGCAGCTCATTTCTGTTACCTGGTGACAGATATTCCTTTTGGTTACTTTGGGGCAAAGGCAGCCCGCATGGCTCTGCTGGGCAGCAGCCACCGGTGAGTGAGCCCAGGCAGGCGGTGACATGTCCCACCTTCTCCCTATCCCCAGGGTCTCACTTTTATGCCAAAGCAACCGCTATTTGTGGGTTTTTACTGCTCGTAATGTGAGCTTTGCTGTGGGCCCCTCCAGCTGCAGGCTGGCATGGTGGTGGAGCTGTGATTTTACGTGTGGGTCTGGCTGGGGTTAGAGTCCTGCTTGCTGAACCTCCCCTCTCCTCTGCAGTCAGACCTTTGCCCAGTTTGCCAGGACGGAGGCCATCCAGAGGATGGAAGTATTTGAGTACTGCCAGCAGCTACGACAGCCTGAATCCTTCCTGCTCCCTTTCCAGGTAGCAGAGATGCACAGCACCTCTGGTGCAGCAGCTCAGACTTGTCCCAAAATACGCGTTCATCCCCCTGAAGCCACGACGAGTTGGATTAGATGAACTTTGAAGGTCCCTTCCAACCCAAACTATTCTGTGATCTGCTCTGTTTCCCTCTCCCAAGGTGTACAAGCTCCTCTACGCCTCTCGCCTGGCTGACCATGGGCTCCCAGCCCAGGCCCTGCAATACTGCGAGCAGATCGCCACCGCGCTCCTGGGACAGGATCCGACCAGCCACCCTGTCCTGGCACAGCAGGTGATGAAGGTGAGTCTTATGCCCCCTGCATCCTTGGCAGGGTGGTACCCATTCAGGACCTAGTGCTGTGGGAAGCATCCTCAGGGTTTCCCTATGGCCGGGGGTGGTTGGCAGCTCTGAGCAGCCCCAGATGTTTGTTGCCTGGGATGTGCTGAGCATGACAAAGCCAACACCTCCGCATGGTCTCTAATACTCACAGATTTAGGGTAAAAAAACAATGGAATTTTGTTGACTGCCAAGTAGGAGCAGAGTTATTTGGAAGCAAAGGATGTTTTCTGTTTCTTTTTGAACTTCTAAATAGCACAGAGTTAAGGAGCTAAAGTGTGAGTGCTTGGCATTTCCCCACATCATCCCACAGTTGTGTTTCCCTGCTGTGGGGTGCTCCTTTGCTTCATGGGGAGTGAGGGAAGAAGCAAAATATCTCAGGTCCACCTGGGCCAGTCAGGCTTGTGGGACAGTGGCTCTGCCTGCTCCATGCACATCACCAGGGTGGTGATGAGGCTGGTCGAAGTAGTCTTCCTTCAGGAAGGGTGCAAAAGCCATGGTGATGTGAGATGTGGGGCAGCAAGGATGCCTGCCTGAAGCAGGTGCTATAGAAATCGCCCAAAACTAGGCTGGCGCAGCCCCCCCCACCCCGTCATTGAAACCTATTTACTGTCTAACAGCCTCTCAGATCTGCCGTTCTGCTGGGGATAATGCTTCTCCAGGGAGAAAACACTTTCATCTGAAAAACTAGTGCATTTGTAGACACTCTTGTCTTTGATGTTTTAGACTGTGTTACAAATTATGATACACATTAGTGTTTGATTAAGACTTCCCCTCTTTTGAAGCTGGGGACGATATACAACCAGGTGCTGGTTCATTAATATTGGATCAAAGTGCACATTAGCTTTTGGATTAAACATTCCCCCCGTTTAGGAGTAATCATGCTTATAATTTCCTCTTTCCTGCAATTGATTTAGGATGAACACACGTGTTTGCAAAGAGATGGGACAGTGGGTCTGCAGGTAGTGTGAGCTCCTGGCTGGGTTACTGGGCTCTCCATGGTTGTCCTCTGTCCTGTGCTGGGCTCCATCCGTGTGGGTTGTGTCTCTCTGTAACCTGGAGTTAGAAATTGTGTTTTGTGCCGGTTTAGACTTGGATTTTAAAAAATTACTTAGATTTTTAACAGATTTGGGAATAGGAAGAGAAATAGCTGATGGGGACTGGTGGAGTTGGGGGGTAGCTGAGACCTGTGTGGTTGCGGAGTGTGGCTGAGCTGCAAAGTCACCTCTGGATGGCTTTTGGTGGCCCTTGATGCAGCAGCCTCATAGCAAAGCTGGGAAGATAAATAAGCATAAGATGGATGAAAGAACCTGGGAAGGAGCTTGATAAATCCCCAAGAAGTGAGTTGATACCAGTAAGCACAAATTCAGTAAAGCCTTGAATGAAGTGGTTGGGTGAGTGTTATCTCCCCTCATCCAGCTGTCTTAAGACTGGACCCATGTCTAAGCAATTTCTCCAGGCTGTGATTTAGCTCTGCAGGGAGCCCTCCATTGCACCTTGGGGCCGGTGGGATGGGTCACCCCAGAAGAGCCTCTTGCTCCGTTGGCAAAAGTTGGAGCCCCATGTCATCGAGATGGCTGCAGCCAGGGCGGCACAGACCCCTCTCTCGCCAGAGAAATTAAACCCGCAGCAGCAATACCGCAGAGAGGGACCTGGGGGAGATAGTGGAGCGTGGAAAAAATACCAAGCAACAACATAACAGGATGTTATAATGTTATTCTGGTCTGTGAGAGCAAGAATGACACCTCTGAGACAAGGAGGTGATAATCCCCCCATGCTCAGGTCTCAGTGGTCTTGCCTGGGACACTGTGCCCTGTTCAGGATGCTGTGCTCAGAGATGGGGCCAAATTGGTGCAAGTGTATAAAAGAGCAGGGGTGATAAGAAATCGAGGGGAAAATGACCTCTGAAGGAGTCAGACTTATTTTTTCTTTCCAGGGGAGATATGCTGGGGGGAGGAAGGGGCACGGGGATGCGATAACAGCCCTTGGGCATGCAGGAGGCTGCTCCTTAGGGGACAGTGCTTGCCTGTCCCCGCAGCTTCTGCAGGAGCAGGAATCGAGAGGCTTAATTTGCAGCATGGAAGATTTCACTTAGATATTAAGAAAAACTCTTTAGCTGTAAGGATGTTAAACATTAGGACAGGCCTGGGGGGCTGTGAAATCTTCTCCTCAGAGATTTGTAAGTGCAAATTGGACAAACGCGAGCTGGCGTGGGCACACAGGTTTTTCTTGATGGTTGGCAGATGGATCAGGTAGCCTCAGAAGGTCCCTCCCAGCCCTGTTATTTGTTTTCTGTGTGGTTATTAGTGATGTTAATGCTTGTTGCAAAGGCTGGGCAAGGAGACAGCTGAGTGAACCCTTACCTCAGACCCTACTGGCTCCCATCCACCCTCCTGGGGCAGGGATGGGGTTGGTGCACAGCCCTGGGCTCATACCAGAGCTCCTGGTGGGGTGTCCTGCAAACCTGTGAGTGCCTCGGGCTGGCTGTCAAGTGGGATTAAGAGGTGCTTGTTTAGCTCAGAGGAGAAAAGGCTGGTAATAGTCACCTGCCTCTCTGATGTGAAGAGCATCTTTGACATCTCTGCAGAGGTGGCTGAGACAGCCCTGCTGGGAGACTCTCTGCAGGGCACGGGACGAGCCAGCACCTCTCCACAGCAATGCAGGAGAGAAAATAAATCTTGCACAAGAGGCTGACATTATTTTAACCCCCATATTATGAGGTGCGGCTCTGGTGCTATTTTCCCCTGGGCCTGTGTGCGTGGCCATGTGCAATTACTGCGAGGGTCGGTCTCTCCTCTGCGGAGCTGAGATGTCAGGAACCCCGTGTCCCTCTTGGCTCTGCAGCTCGGTGAGCGGCTGAAGCTCAGTGACCCGCTGCTCCTGGAGATGCCAGAACAGGACCAGATGCTGGAGCCCGACTGGCTGGTCCAGCTGCGAGCCTTCTGCCGGGAGTGGGAGGTAAGGAGGAGCGGGGATGCTGGGGGGCACCGGGTCTTGTGTTGTAGTTTGCCCGTGGAAGCATCTTCCTTCTCTGTCCTGAATCCCAGGAGACAGGTATGGAGGTTGGAAGGCTGTTTTTAGCTGGGCACTTTTCCTCTTGGCTTGTGAGCTCAGATGTGGTCACTGCATTTGGACACGCAAGTCCAGCAGGAGCAGGGGGGTTGCAACACCTGAGGTGTGAGCAGCAAGGGCTGCAGAGCCTCACATGGGGCAAAATGCTCCAGGAGAGCAGGCAGGGGCTGTGGTTGGCAAATGACAGTCTCCTCTCGTGGTGAGGATGTTGTGGAGGACACCAGTGGGGCATCACCTTGCACATGTGTTCTCTCAGATCCTTTAATTCTAGTCTGGTCCTGGGGTTAATGCTCTTGGTTCAGGTTTTATGTCTGCTTTTGGTTTTGTGCCCTGTTCTGTCTCCAGTTTTCCCTCCTGCCTGCTCTCAGGAGGGCAGTGGTGCTGCAGTCCCTTTGCTGGCTGGGAAGGAGCTGTGGTGGCACTGGTGTGGGTTGTGAGCCCCAGGCCCACCAGCACCACGCTTCCCTTTACATGGGCTTTATGCTTTCCTTAGTCTTTGCCCTGTGCCATCCCTTTTTCCATCTGTTGATCATGTTTTCTGTCTGGTTCCTCACAGGTGGAAGTTGACCTCCCTCTGGAGGTGGCACCGGCTCAGCCAGAGCTCTCCTGGGCTGCTGCATCGATGGCAGGTAAAGAAAACTAAGCAGCAGGTTGCAGTTGTAGAATAACAGAATAGTTTGGGTTGGAAGGTTCAAAGCTCATCCAGTCCAACCCCTGCCATGAGCAGGGACATCTTCACCCTCTCAGGTTGCTCAGAGCCTTGTCCATCTTGGCCTGGGATTTCTCCAGGGATGGGGCATCCACCACCTCTGGGCAACCTGCGACAGTGTTTCATCACCTTCAGTGTCAAATTTCTTCCTGATGTCCAGCCTGAATCTACCCTCTTGTAGTTTAAAACCATAACCCCTTGCCCTACTGCAAGAGGTCCTGCTGAAAAGTCTGTCCCCACCTTTCTTATCAGCCCCTTTTAAGTATAGAAAGGCCATAGTGAGGTCTCCCTGGAGACTTCTCTTCTCCAGCTGAACACCCCAACTCTCTCAGCCCGTCCTCCCAGCAGAGCTTTTCCAACCTCAGATCATTTCTGTGGCTCCTCTGGCCCCTCTCCAACAGGTCCATGTCTGTCCTATGCTGAGGGCTCTGGAACTGGATGCAGAGCTCCAGGTGGGAGCCCAGTGACTGCAATGGGCTTCTCCACATGCAGATTGTGCTGCCTGGGGCTGAAAGGCAGTTCCCTGCTCCCCGGAGCATCGCTCAGCAGCTGCTCCTTGCTCCATGCATCCCCACAGAGCTCACAATTTTGCTCCTGCCTGGATGCATCCCCCTGCTGTGGGGCTACCAGGTACAGGCTGCAAACTGAGGGGCTGATGCTGGCGCCCTCCATACCAAACCTGAGTAATTGGGCCTAATTACTGCAGTTTCAGGAGTCCCTGTGGGAGGAGGAGGGAGGGAGGGTGGCTGGACAAAGCATGTGCCTGCCAGCTGAGCCCCGGGGCAGACAGCCCTGTTCCCAGACAGTCCTCTGAGGATGCAAATTGGAGCTGAACTAAGGGGATTTCACACTTGCAGAGCAAACGATTTGGGAAGGAGCTGGTCCCTCTGCACGCCAGGCGGCAGCACACCTGTTGGTGAAGGCCCAGTGTTTTTCCTTCTCAGCTGCCTCTTTCATCGCTTTGCTTTGCCTCTTGGTGACCCAGCAGTCCCCTCCAGTGAGAGTCCACCCAGAGGGTGAAGAGATGTCAAGATGAGGAGCAAGAGTCTCTCCTCGGTGGCTGTCAAGGGAAGGGCTGGAGAGCTTTCCTGGCTGGGCAGCATGTCCATTGAAATGTCCCACTGAGGAGAAGTCAGGGGCTGGTTACCCACTGGTGTTGCTTCACAGTCATCTCCATCAGCAATAAGTCCTGGCACAGCTTGTGCTGCTCAGGTCTCACTTTCTGCTGGGAGCACGGGCACTGATGGGTGCAGAATAAAGGCTGGTGCAGACAGGGTGAAACATGGGAAATTCCTCCAAGATGTTTCTCCCTATCAGCTTTCCCTGCTGCTGCCAAATTCTGATTCACAGAGCTGTCCCAGGCAGTAAAAAGGATCGTCAATCCTGATTGCCTTCTGCTGCTATCAGGGCTGAGGCTCTGATCATCCTTGCCTGGAAACAAATCACAGGTATGATGGGATGGCTTCTCCAAGAGGCCAGATCTGCTCCATGTGGTCTGTGCAGCTCACTTTCCTGATGCTTGGCCCTTTTCATTGAGAAGGGCATCCAGAGTCACCCTCTGAGGGACCTGCATGCAGAGAAAGCTACCTTGGTGCTGAATTCATCCATTTTGGAAAGACAAAGCCCAAATCAAGGTGCCAAGCTGGGATTCATGTGGTCACAGCAACCTCCCTCTCCATTCTTACATCCTGGGCTGTCTTCCCTGAATTTTTTCAACCGAGCTTACTGGGCAGCATGGAGTTGAGTATCCATCCTTCTCCCTGTGGATCCTGAGCAGCTCATGGGTGTGAAGCCAGCCCTGGGTGGGCTGGAGGTGATGCCGGCAGGCAAAGCAAAGGGATTTGTAGTGCTGTGCCCAAGAGGTGCCGTAGTCAGTCCCCAGGTTCAGATCTATGGGATCTGGGTCCTGTCTGGCCATGTCTCATGGTGATGGGAAAGAAACTTCCTGGTGCCCAGCACGTTTCTGGCCGGAGGCTGCAGAGCTGGAACAAGCAGTGTGCACACCTGGAACAGACAGCGGTGGGCTGCCTGTGCTGTCTGACATCAGACAGAGCAACGTGTGTGTGTGTGTTAAATAAAACAAACCCCACTTGCTCAACCTGCCTTTCAAACGAAAAAAGTCAACCCTGACTAAATCTGCCTAAAGCAAGAAATGAGTACGTGGGTGCTCCTATGGAGCAGCAATGAAGGCTGTGACAACCCCATGATGTTTTTTTTTCCTGCTCAGGGTGTGCAGCAGGAGTGGAAGGAAAAGGCTGGAGCCCGCAGGCTCCTCTGAACTGCTGGGTGTGTGTTTGCTGCTGGTGCTTGGTCTCTGCGCTTCCATAGTGTTCTCCTTCCCAGTTCATTTGCAACCTCAGGCATGTTCCTAGGAGGTTCTACCCCATCTTTCACAGCCTACCTTCCTTAATACCTCTGAAAGTTCCCCACTGCCCTCCCTGCTCCTTTGCCCACACGTGGTCCCTGGTGTCCCTTCTTACCCCCCATCACCTGGTGATGTATAATGGAAAAGGGGAGAATGTTGCACAACAGCCCAATGAAATTACAAACACAAGAGTGACTTTTGTTTTTTTCCCCCAGATGGAGAGCCTGGCTATGAGCTACCACAGAGCGAAAGCTACCAGTATGACCTGTGGAACCAGTCTGTGCCACCCCAGGGACCCAGCTCCCATGAGGACATGTCTCTCCAGCCCCCGGCACCTGTTCAGATCACAGCATTGCCAGTGCTCAGTGTTGGGCAAGAGCTGCAGCCCCCTGCATTTGGCCCAGGGACCATCACCCCTCCTGGAGAGATTTTTGCTGAGCCTCCTCCACAGATGGTGCCACCAGCAGGTGAGTGTCCCAGCCTTGTTTCTCTGCAAAAACACCTGTCCCCAGATAGCAGCAGTGGGATGGGGTGTCCCTCTGATCCCCTGTGGCACATGTGTCCCTTTGGACACTGCTGCCTGCCAGCACTGCCGTAATCCACCACCTTGTTTCCACTACCCTTGCCCAAACGTGGAGCCATGCTTGTCCTGGTGCCATACATGAAAACTGTGCGGTGGCTGCCCTGAACAGGAGGGTCTTGGTTTTTGGAAGACCTTGCCCAAAGCAGCAAGCGAGGGCAGCTGCGGGTCGGTGGCAGCGCTGTCACTTCCTTGCTGCATGGGAAAATCAGCTTGATCTCAGGTTTTTGAGATACACCAGTGTAGTCTTGTGGTTTCCTCCTCCCTGGTGCTGGCAGGGACCTGAGTAGCCTTTTGCATCTCTTAGGGGGACGTCTTGGCTACACAACCTTGCTCTGGGTCGGGATGATAGAAGCACTGAAAATGGTTCTAGTAGATGTGGTGGGAGGTCCTTAGATTGAACCCTGACTGTGTCCCTCTCTTTGCTCCACAGGAGATGCTGGGGAGGCCCAGGGTGCCCCCCTGGCCCCCAGCGGGGTGCGGCCACCCCTCCCAGCTGAGCAGGTGAGTCAGAGGGGTCAGGGAGACGATCCCTTGGGGGTCCTGGTGGAATTTGGGGCTCATTGGTTTGTCCTTACATGCACTTAACTCACATGGAAACCCCCATCATGGTGCCAGGTTTCCCCTTGGGGACCTGGTGGGTTAGGATAGCCCTCTCTAGCCATGGGACCGTGGGCTGCATGCTGCACCCCATTGTGGGTGCTGTCCCTCCCCACCTCCTGTGTAAGGGACATGGGGGTCCCTGGGGACACTATTTGTTCAGGCTGGCTTGGAGGAGTCCTGGGGACATTCCGATTATGCTGGAGGTGGCTCCTCTGGAAACACCACGTGGCAGCTCTGGTCTGTGATGCCAGGAGGAGGTAAAGGCAAGGACTCGGACCATCTCGGAGTGCTCCTCCATCTCCCTGGAAGATGACAGCCGACCTTCCTCGGAGAGCGTGGCTGAGGACACTGCTGAGGAGCTGGCACCAGCGGAGGAGCTGAAGCCAGGTGAGGACAAGGTGAGTGTGCTGGAAGTGATATGAAGCTTTGTGCTCTGAGCTTGTTTGTCCCTGATGCCTGCTGTGCCTCCCTTTGCCAAATGGTGCCCACTTCTGGTGGGCATCTGGGTGGCCACAGCATCCTCCCCATCTCATCCGTTTCTACTACTTTCCTTCATGACAACCACCATTTCCCAGGGCTCTGGATTCAGGTGGTTTGGCTGGTTTCGATCAAAACCCAACAAGGAAACATCTTCCAAAGCTGCGTCTGAGACAGACCCAGACTCCCCACCTCTGGGACAACAGGTAGGGGGTGAAAGGCTGTCCTGTCCCTGGGTGACACCTAGGGTTACAGCCATGGTGACAGGTGACACGTGTTCCTCCTTCATCCTTTATTTCTCCCTCTATCCTCATGCAGGCGCTGGGCTGTGCCATTGCACAGCTCTTCGTGTCTGTAACCACTCTGTGCAGGGACAGAGTGGGACTGGGAACGTTTGTAGCCTGGAAGGGAATCTTTGATTAATAATAATTGAGAATTTATAAAGCCTCTTTGATCTGGGAGGTCCTCCAAGTGCTCAGCAAGCTCTGCGGGGATGGCTTGCCCTCCACTGGAGCGGAAAGCAGCAGCTGTGAGCAGCGCTGCTCTGGCAGGTTTTAGGAGCTGAAGAGAAAGAAAAGCCTCTTTAATTGGAAGAGCAGCCAATGTGAGGAAGCAGCTCTGCCTGGTTACCCCACTCCTGGCTGGGTCCTTGGGGTGTCACATCCCCAGCTGCAGCTGGACGGTGGGCTTGGAGGCAGATGTTGGAGTAAAATCCTCCCCTGCATGTTTTCTCTGGGTTGAGAATGACCTAGAGTCCTGGAGCAGGAAATTTTGGGATATTCTTCCAAACCTAGCAGGAGATGAGGAACAGAGAAGGACACATGGACCCTGGTGGCCCCTTATACTGAACACAGGCTTGGTGTCCAGCTCCTGCCTAATTTTGAGCTCTCTAGGTGGTTTAGCTTTGTGAGAGAGGTTTGCACCCCCTTAGCTCGGGTTCCTGCAGCTCTTGTGGTACCTCTTCAGCAGGATGGGTGCAGAACTGTACCCCAAAAGTGTGGTGTGGTGTCTGGTGCAGAGTTCTCACCATGCAATGACATTCTGCTCTAAATGGGTTGATGTGATTTCAGGATCAGATGTCACCAACCCCCCTCGATGCTCCTCTGATGGCTTGGACAAGCCCTTCAGCTCAGCCTCCATCCAGCAACCCTGGTAAATGTCGCATGGGTCCCCTCATTCCTCTCCCCATCAGCCTTTCAAGAAACGGCTTTTCTTGAAATTAAGGTGCTTGGTTTTTTTTGGTTGCATCTCCCAGGAGGAATGCGCAGTGAAAATACGTTTGCTGATACTCCATTGTCTGTTGAGGTGAGGAAAGGGAGGTGTATTCATGGGTGATGAAGGGAGGTCCAGGACACCTTTCTGCTCGGGGGTGGCTTTCAAATTGGCACGTCGCCATTAAGTTTCTCTTCATCCCTTCCAGACCAGCTCCAACAACCACCCCCCACCAGTGGGGGCAGTTCCCCTCTTCAACCCTCTCCAGGTCTCTCAGGTGAGAGTATCTTGCTGCTGGGGTGTTACTGGATGGGGTGGTTTTTGGCTTTGTTGGGGAGGCTCCTGCTTTGGGGGCTGATGCCAGATTGCAAGCAATTTGCTGTGGGTAGGGGGATAAAAGCCCTGGGTATAAGGGTTTGGTATTTTATAAGAGAATAAATTGGGGGAGGATAGTGTTGGGGATGGTGTGATGGAGGAGGGAAATGGAGGGGGTGCGCTGCTTGTGGGCACATCTCAGTGACAGCAGGTCCCACATTTTGTGGCACAGCTTTCCCTGACTCCAACTCTCTCTGCTTCCCAGCTCACTGCTGCCGCTCGACCCAACCAACCCCGGCTGCTGTCCCAGCGGCGCTACCCCAACCTGCTGTGAGCCGAGAGCCGGCGGGTGGCAGAACATCTCCCTTATGAGGAAAGGCTGAAGGAGCTGGGGTCTCTTTAGCTTGGAAAAGAGGAGACTGAGGGGTGACCTCATCAACGTTTATAAATATAAACATGAGTGTCAGAAGGATGGAGCCAGGCTCTTCTTGGTGACAACAATAAGAAATAAGAACAACAATAAGAAATTGGAACACAGGAGGTTCCATTTAATTTTCACAAGAAACATCTTCACGGTGAGGGTGATGGAGCACTGGCACAGGCTCCGCAGGGAGGTTGTGGAGTCTCCTCTGCAGACATTCAAAATCTGCCTGGACGCCTTCCTGTGTAACCTCATCTGGGTGTTCCTGCTCCGGCGGGGGGATTGGGCTGGGTGATCTTTTAAGGTCCCCTCCAATCCCTGACATTCTGTGATTCTGTGAAATTAACAGTGGTGGAAATGTTTTTAACAAAAATTGGTGTGCGTTTGATTGTTTTTGAAGGGGGGGCCACAAATTTCATGGACTGTGTTGGGGCTTAATGTTATAAATATCAGGGGAGTGGGGTGTGGGAAAAGGGTGTCCGGGGGAGAGTAGTCTGAATTGGGTTGTAGGGCAGTGCCCCACCTCACCCATTGGACTCAGCGATCGCCGGCCGTGAGTCTGTCTCAAAGCACCGCGGGGCCACGAGCATCCGCCGGGGTTACGCCAGGGCGGGTGACCGACCCTCGGCATCACCTGCTCGGCTTCTCCTGCCCAGGCCGGCCCATGCGCGGCGCCCCCCCTTGCTGGTGGCTCACCCGCCCCTCGCGGGCGGGGCTCTGTTGGAGCCGCAGAGGCCCTTCCCTCAGACCTTCCCCGAGGCGGGGCTTGGGTGACGCGCACCCCGTGGTGGCCTCGGCGGTGAGCTTCCCCCGGACGCTCGCAATTTAGTCTTGAGTGCTATATATATATTCTTATCTCTTTCTACTTCTAGCTCACGGTGACCGGCCGGTGTTACCCAGCGTGCACTGCGCCGCATGCTAATTTAGATCCGCCCCTTCGTTCTCTCACGGCCACCCTGTGTGGAAGGTGAGGAGCGGCCGGGGCCACCTCTGCCCGGCACCCAGTGGGACGGGGCTACGGGGCCCGGGCCTGCTGATGACCACCTGTGGGGCCGTGACCTGCTTGTGACAGGCTGTGGGGCTGAGATTTCCCCTTGTAGCAACAGGTGGGGTTGGGGCCTGCTTGGGATGGGCTGTGGGGCCAAAACCTGCAGGCAGTAGGGTTCGGGCATACTTGGGATGGGTCACAAGTCGTGAACTACTTCAGATGGGTTGTGGGGTTCGGTCCTACTTGTGACGGACTGTGGGTTTGGGGCCCACTCGTGGCAGACTGTGGGGTTGGATCCCACTGGTGACAGGCAGTGGGGCTGTGACCCCACTGTAGGCCGGGCCCAGGCTGCCCCTGGTAGGCCTGAGATGCTGCTGCAAGGCCTGTGGGTGAGAGTGTAGGTAGGTTACTTTAAAACTTTTCTAGAAACACGTGCTGGCGCTGTTTGCTTTGCTTTTTAAAACAGGCTTTCAAGACTTCGCAGACTCTGGGTGTCTGGCTGGGCAGACATAACAAACAAACTCTCTACGTTCTGCTCACTGGGCTCTCCCTCCTAGGGCTGAGAGCCTCCAGGTTTGGCTCATTGGGCTGCACAGGTGGAAGCGACTGGCCAAGGCCTGGAATGCCATGTGGGGTGAGTCTGGCTGATTACAGCACATAGTTCCAGCTGAATTCCTGGAATGGGGTTCCTGGTGCTGGTGGGGTGCTTCTGTTTCTGTGGGTGTGGGGAAAGGGACCCCCTAGGTGTGCTGTGGCTCTTGCTGTGTGTCCTCACAGCTCTGTGTGCTGTAGCCCTGCACGCATACACCTTTATGTCCGTCAGTCCCAGCTGCAGGATGCTTTGGACAGCAGCACCTGTGGGGCAACCCATTGCAGGGACAATATGTTGCTTCTCTAGCTTTATAAGGGCTTTTTGCCATTTTCCAGTCTTCTGAGTTGGTTTGAATGGTCTGAGGAGTACACAAAGCTTGAGCCTTAAATGTCCTGCTTTTCTGAGATTGAACATGGCAATCTCCTTTTTTAAAGTTAAAGGATAAATGCAGGGAACTTCGTGCTTTTACAAGTTTTCAGATCTGGCAAATTTTGGGTGAGATGTGATCTTCTATTAGCTTTTTTTTTTTTCTATGGAAACGTAGAGATCAGCTAGCTAATATGCTTGGAGTAGGAGGGCTGGATAAGCTTATTTTTAATATGCTACTTTGGGTATTTCAGAGGTAGCAAATATCTTGGGGAAACCAGGTGCTTGGGAAGTTTGCCTGTGAGTTGCTTTCTTGTGGCCTCCCAGTGAACTTCAGGTAAAGTGGGACTAAAACTCCCTTTTCTTTCTCCATTCTCTCCTGAGAGCACTGGGAATGCATTAACCTGATGCTAATTGTTACTCTGATTGATGGTAGCAATTAGGGTCTGTAATCTGAGATCAAGTCTCTGCTATGTGGAGTGTTGTAACTGCTGCCTTGGGGAGCTCTCTGCTAAATACCCTGAGCTGGGATGATTCGAGGAAGCGTTGGGATGCTCTAAAATATGACCGGCTTCTAGAGGGAGCTGAGTGTGTCTGGGCTCTGCAGGCTGAGGGTGCTCCCACTGAGCTGGGCTAGCTGTGCCTGGAACACTGTGATTTATTTCAGAATTACACACCTGATCTGCTCTTGATATGTTGCTTCCTCGCTGCACGGCAGCATCCTGCTGCCCAGCCCTTGGTTTGGGCATACGCTTCCCAGATGCTTTGTCTCATGTGGGTCCCGCTGGGCATGGCAAGGCCGCGCTCATTTAGAACTGTTATTTATTAAAAGAAGTGCCGGGTGATGACCCTGTCTCTGTCCCTTCAGCTCCCAGTGACATCCCTGACGCAGCTGGTCTTAAGAGGTCACTTGTTTCCCCTCGCTTAATGATCTGCTGTAGAAAACAAGCTTTCATTGCTTGCTCGAGTGTCAATGGGACATGAATATTAATGAAACCTTGGTGGTCCTGTGGTGCTGACTGTCACGGCCACAGAGGGCTCGTTTGGAGCTGCCGGGCAGTGCGGGGAACTCTGTGATGGAGCGATAATAAAGTGTTTGTGAACTCTGCTCTGAGGTGCTGCTCAGGACTTTGAACTTGCAGGCTCCTGGCACAGCACCATGAGACTGGCTTAGTGTTTTTGGAAGCAGGCTTTTGCACAGCAGCATGAGCATTAGCAGGGGAGGGACTCCTCGGGGGTACTTTGGGTGCTGCAGGTACAGGAGAGTTTGTTGGTTGCAACTTCAGATGGCAAAAAGTCTGATTAATGGAACCTGATGTTCTCTGAGGTTCTGAGCTGGGGTCAGTGCGAGGGAGGTTGCAACACATTTATTAAAACAGCCTTTTTGGGCTGCTGGTGCTAGCTGGGAATCACCATAAGGAACAGATTGGCAGCTGTTTTATATGTACAAAGGAAGAGCATGATTTTGAATCTGTGGGAAGCGGGCTTTTGGTGCATTAATCCAGGCAAGTCCCTTCCAGTTCCTACTACTCTGCAGAAAAGGCAGGGTAACACCTGAGATCTTAAAAATAAAACAGTTGTCTTTGGAAAAAGAAGGTATTTGCATACTAATCTGGAATATATTACACAGTGCACTGTGCCTTTAAACAGGGTATATTTAATATCTGTTCTTGAATGGCAGCAAAATTGCTCCCTAAAAGATTTATTTGGAGAGAGAGCCCCAGAGAGCCCCACCCTTGTGTGTCTTCTGAAATGAGAGCCCAGGGTCAAGCTGTTTCGGGGTAGAGGGTTGGTGACTCTTATTTTCTTATCTGTGGAGAAGAATCTGCTTCACTCCTGAAGTAAAGCGGACCTGACTTGCCCTGCTTTTGCTTAGACCTGAGACCCCCAACACAGGTGTTACCTGGCCATAGAGACCACAGGGGCCCTTCTGCAGGGACTTCTGCTGGATCAGGCCTGTAGGGTTTTGGCAGTGTCTTGTTGTATTAACAGACATTAAAATACACATCCTCCCTCAAAAGTTTCATACACCAGGGCCTGCAAGAATTGCCCTTTGCTGACCAGGTTTTTCCACCGTGCTGTATTGCTGTGCAGCCTCGTGCTCTACAGAAGGACTGTTCCAAACTCCTCTGATCAAAAGGAGAATTACCTTTCCTGCAGGTCCTGCAAGGTAAGGCACAGCTGAGCTCAGGCTTAAAAGAATGGTGGGTGTTGTCCGTGCTGCCTCTGAGCTATGACCTTTGCAGGCTGACGTGTCTTAGCAGCATAGGAAGCTTTCAGGGCCCAACTTTGCGTTCTGTGAAGTTGCTCATCTCTTTCATTTAACACCCTCAGATGAAATGCAGAATGAGGAGCTGATGGCTGTGTTAATTGTTATCACACTGTCCGGCAACCCCAGTCAGACTGGCTTCTTTTTTACACGAAGTGAGGTATGAACAGATCAGAAAGCTGTTCCTTGCCTTCAGCTCCCCAAAAACCTGTGGAAGACCTAGGCTGGCGCAGGAGCATTATGTGCCTGCGGGGATGGCAGTAGGTTCTGTGACCTGGTTTGTGTGGCAGGGAGGGTTGTGGCAGAAATCAGAGGAAAAGGGACACTTGCTGTGGCAGGAGGACTAATGGGCTGCCTTTGTGAAGGATGCAGGATGGTTTCATACCTCCTCACCTTTCCTCAGACACACTGGAGATCCTTAGTCCCCTAACGATGGTAGGAAAGACTGACCTACAAAATCCTCCCTGAGCTTGTGCCTGGTGTTTCTGGAGGATAATCCACAGGAGTAAGAAGCAGGAGGGGGCTGCTGTGCCTCTGAGCCCCCAGGGACCCCTGCCACTGCTCTTGGAGATTTAACATTCTGAATGTCACCTCAAGGTTGTGGATTATATTCTTGGAGGGAGGGAAAAGTGGAAAATTGTTAGAAGCCTTTGGCAGCTTAGGGGAAAAGTGTCACCTTTCTTGACATGTTTGTCTTGAGCAGAGATTGTATCTGTTGGTAGGATGAAGAGAAGTCGCATACTGTCTGGTGTTAATTACAAAGGGAAAAAACACATGAAAATCGAGTGAAATTGAATCCCACTGCATTTGATATTCCCAGAGTTGAAGGCCTTGGTGCATCTCATTAGTTTAAAAACCCTGATGGAGAGAGCTCAGCTTCGAACAGGAAATTGATATGACATTGAGACCTGGGAGAGGATTAACCGCTTGCCCGTGAACTTGTCCAAAGGAGCTGAACATGTAAATGTTCCCACAGAGCAGCTCACTGCAAGGAGACTTGCCGCTTAATTAAGGCCCCCGGGACCGCATGGTTGCAGTGAGGGAGGGATAAGGTCTGTGTGTGTGGAAAGTCCTGCTGCTGTTCTCTCTGCAGTGGAAATCCCGCATGGGCTATATAGACAGGCCCAAAGCTTTGGGGGTGTGGGCTCTATTTAGATGCTGCAAAAAGAGATGCTTTGATGTGCTGCACACGCGCTGGGTTGGGGCTGAATCAAACACCATATGGTGTTCTGGGACTGTGTCCCATCTGGCGTAGGTGTCTGCAGAGGGTGTGTGGCTGGGAGGCGAATCTGGGTTTTGCCCACAGGTGACTTGGGGACTGGCTTTTGTGGCAGAGTTTGGTTCTGTTTTGGGACTCTGAGGAGATGCTGAGGGCCTAGAGCTCTGTAGAACTCACATTTGGATGCTGAAACACATCTGGTTGCTGTGACCCAATGTCTTTGCTCTAGCAGTTTGAAAATTGCAACACCAAGGCAATGTCCTTGCTGTATACAGAAAGCTGCAGCTACTTTTTTTTTCTCCAGTGCTTGAGCTGATAGAAGATATTTGCCAGGGAATGAAGGCCATCAGATACGCCATGCCTGTCAGTTTGTACCTGTAAACCTACCTGCTTTGGGCCCTGCTGGGTTTTACCCTTCTGATGAAGTGTTTTGTAACAGCTGTATGTGGAGAGAGGATATTTCCCATTTTCTCTTGCAAACACCAGCCGTGCTGCATGCAGTCTTAAGGCGAGGTGCTAATGATAAAGACACTGTGACTCGGCAGCACACTGGGCTTTTCAGCAGTACTTTGCTTCCTTTTGAAAACAAAATGTGTTTGCGGGCTGTGATACCTGTGGCAGGTGGAGTTTGTGGATCATACCAACATCATTTTGTTTCCCATATGCTCAGAGGGCAGTTTCTAGCTGGGCCATCACGTTCCCCAGGCAGGATTGCTGGAAGGAGAGCTGGCAGGACCCGTTGCTTCCAGCAGGGTGATGGAGGCTGTCGTGAAAGCCTGCAGGGATCTGGCTGTCAGCGTGATGCCTCTGCTTTGGACAGAAACCCCTGCCCAAGTAGCCATGGGGTGACAATCTGTACCTCCCTCCAGCACAGGCCTGCTCAGGGGAAAATCTTATCTCGTTGAAACCACTGCCTGCAGCAGGCTGTGCGGTCATGGAGGGGCAGGATCCTTCTCACACATTCTCTGTGCATTGTGCCTGTCTGCCCCCTCTCAAACCCTGCTTAAAATGAACAGACCTTTGGGTTTTCCATGGGAACAACAGCTCTAGTGAGGAGCCCCAGAGGACAGCCAGCTTGGCGAAGATGAGAGCGAGGAAGACTTGAGAGACACCCATAAAATACCCCAAGAAGGTGATTAGGAGGGAATTGTTTGGTGTTTCCTGCAGGGCAAGAAGTCAGGGCTCACCACCAAAAATAGCAGGCTGCAGGTTTCAACCAAACAGCACTACATGCTATGTGTGGTGTGGAGGTCATTCAGCCCTGTAAACTTGTTGTTCTGGGGTGTTATGGAGGCCAAAAAAATATCACAAACCTTTTAAAAGGAATTTGATAGTTTATTTGCAGATAACTGTTGATGATGGGGCCAAACACAAGCCTGGAGCGATTTACAGCTTGGGAGTTTGTGAGCACAGGGCTGCTTGGAGCTGGAGAAATGTCCTGGGAAAACACCTCCACGTTCCGGCTTCGGTTCTTTTCATTAGCATCAAGCTCGGTTGCTGTTGGAAACAGGAGGCTGAATCAGAGGAACCTCGCGTCTCTTGGCTGACGGTTGTCATGAGTGGACAGGGGTGGGTAAGTGAGCCTTCCACGCACTGTCTGAAACAGGACCCTCTTTTTTGTTTTTTGGGAGGTTGTGATCAAAAGAGCTGTTTCGGATCTAACACTGGCAACATGCATTCCTCGGTACAGGCAGATGCCTGAGTGACTCCAATGCCCACGCCTGCCTATGCAGAAGTTGAGGCTGTGTTTAGGGGGTTGCTTGGTGACAGTTCTTCTGGGCAGGTTTAGGGAATTAAACAGTAAGTAGGATTAATAAAAATGCATCAAAATATGTAAACATATGTATCACATCTCTTTGATAATGAAGGAGCAGTTAATAAGTATTTGCAATCAGCGTTCCTACCTGGAAGCTTTCTCGGAAAGCATTTCTGAGGCTGCTCAAACAACTCATTTATTCCCATCATTTTAACAACCTGCTTTCTCAAGGCAATTGAAATGACTTGCTTGAAGAGCTGCCTCCCCTCCTCCCCACTTAAGGCATGCTCCATTTTTACGGAGCCTTTGATGGGTCTCTTGGCTGTGACCTGAGCTGCTGGGCAGGATCCTGGACCTAGTGCTGGTTGGGTTCCTGCTCTACTGGAGGTGTTGACAGGGCAGGTGGACAGCCTTGGGTAATGGTGAGTAGCTGGCTCATACTCACGTGGAAATCCCTACCCAAAAGCCAGCATCAGAAGCCGACTTGATGTGTGGCCTTAGGTGTATGGGTATCACTTGGAAACACTTGTACTGGTTGGAGGAGCTCTTGGTCTGGCAGCTTTGGGAGCAGGGCATTTCTTTTGCTATTCTGTTGAAGCAACACCTCCCACTGATGTGTCCCAATGATTTGTAGGACACTTCTTCTTAGTCACCCAACCGCTGTGCCTGGTGCTTCCAGTGCCTTGATGAGCTGTTGTGTAGATCCTGGTTCTTCTCTGGCACAGAGAAAGATGTACGTCCCTACCTGCTGCTTCCAGGCCATGTGGGCATCACATAGGTATGGATGACTTCTTTCTTTGGGCTGTCAGAGCAATATTTGTTCCTTTTTTGGAGACAGCAGTGTGTGTGTAGGTGGCTGGTTCCCAGAGCAATGATGTTCCTTCTTGAAGACTGTGTGATTAGTTGGGGGCGGTGCAGGAATAGTGTAGATCTCCACCATACCAGTCCAGTGAAGACACAGCCTTGTCTTGCTCCTAGCACAAAGGACCTGTGCTTCTTCCTGAAAGTGCGTACCTGTAAAATGTTGCTGTCCCACCTCCCAGTTTGGGTACGTCCCAGGACAGGGCTTGAAAGGTCAGAGCAAAAAGTGGGGATGTTCCTTACCCATTAACAGTGGCAACTTATTTTTGACTAAAGAAAGATGGCAAATGATGAGCAAAAGCTTCAGCTTCCAGGGCTCATGCCCACATACTTCTTGCAAGGAATTTCAGTGCTCAGGTGGTGCTGCTTCTTTGCCTTTCCCTGTGGCCTGTGGAGCTGGGACCCATGTGGCTTCTGTTGTTTCCCTGTTCCCTGGAGTTATTCCCTGTCCCTCTCTCAGGGGATGTGTTTGGGCTCTGCTTTATGGGATAACTAATAGGGCTGTCAGACCCCTTGTCCCAACAACCTAAGACAAATGGTCCAACATGTGCAGGGTCCTGAGGCCCTGGCGGGAACCAGCGTGGTGACAGATGGGCTGACAAGCGGGGCTGACACAACTGGGGCAGTGTGAATGTCGAAGGGGTGGAAGCTGCCTCTCTGTCTCCCCTCAGCTTGGCACCCCAGTGCCTCTGGGCCAGATGGTGGCCACTTATCACCACCTCCTTCAGTGACTGCTGTAAGCTGGTGGCACGAGAGCCTCGCCTAGAAGAAAGCCACTAGTCGTGGTCCTAACGCTGGTCTGTGGAGTTGCCATCTGTCCTCTGCTTGGATGTCGCTGCCAGGGCAGCCTGGGAACATAACCCAGCGCTGATGATCTGTCAGAGAAATGGCTGGTTACACTGTGCTCTACACCTCCACCTTCCCAGCTCACTGTGCTGCTGTTTTCCTTCCAAAAAGGTGAGCTTCAGTCTGCACATATAGGTGCATATATATTTTTAGAGAGCTTCAGCATTGTGCTTTGTGTCTAGACACCCTTTTCCTTGCCTGGTCTCCTGCAGCTTTAGCACTGTGTGTCTCTCCTTTCTTGCCCAGAGCAAGCTTGAGTGCTGTGGGATGGGTTAGTTATTTGGAAAGGACTGTGCAAATAATCGCATGAATTTCTCCTTTTGTGGATGGGTGAGGAAAATTTAGCGAGGCGACTGCAGATGAGTCCTGTGAATGTCTTGGAGCGGTGAGCCGAGAGCCCTGAGCCAGTCTCACTGTGCAAAATCCATTAGTTACAAGCAGAGCTGCTCCTGGGCTCAGCATTCAGTACCTGTTACGGGCTGAATTAGTCCCTAATTTCTGTCCCTTACAGTTAAAATGACTCAGACATTTCTTTTTGAGACGAGGTATTGCTTCTGACTAAGTACCCTACAGCCATAGCTCTACTGACTATTAAATTGTTCTCAGAAATGCAGTGATCGTCTTGTCTCCGGGTCAGTGTAGGCTGGTGCCGTCACCTGTGTGTTGCTGTGGGGCTAGAAGAGGAGCTTTGCTTTGCTGCAGGAGAGCAAATGCTGAGACACATCTGAGGACTCAATGGCTGCAGGTTTAATAAGATCAATACCACCTCTGCAAAAGATTACATGGTATACTAGGCAGCAAATAGAGCACTTCTGCTGGATTTGGAAACCATTTATAGAGTCTATTAGGGATGGTAAGGTAGAGGGGGATGTATTCGGAGCGATTTACACAGACGCAGTAGAGATTCCCACTTTAAGGGTTTTGCAGTCTATTAAATAATGGAATTAAAAGTAACATATATGAGAAAGTTTTGTCTAAGCAGCTTTACTTGCAGCCATATCAATACACATGGCAGAGCTGGGCTGTGGTACCTTCGGTTCCTACTGCTACCTGTAAAAGGTCTGAACCTCCCAAAGCCAATGCAGTGTGCTGGTTTGGACTGGGACAGTTTTTCTTCACAATAGCTAGTAAGGGGCTGCAGTGTGGATTTGTGCTGGAAACAACATTGATAATACAGGGATGGTTTAGTTATTGCTGAGCGGCACTTGCACAGAGTCAAGGCCTTTTCTGCTTCTCATAGTGCCCTGCCAGTGAGTGGGCGGGGGGTGCACAAGAAGTTGGGAGGGGACACAGCTGGGACAGCTGATCCCAAGTGATTGAGGGGTATTCAACACCATATAATGTCATGTTCAACAGTAAAATTAGGGGGGGAGCTTGGTGGGGGATTACTGCTCAGGGACTGGCTGGGTGTCATTCAGTGGTGAGCTATTCTTTCGATTTGCATCACTCATCTCTCTTGGGTTTTATTTTTCTCTTTGTTATTTTCCTTTTCATTGCAATTTATTATTACTTAATTTTATTTCCATTATTAGACTGTTTTTATCTCAGCCGATGAATTTTCTCACTTTTACCCTTCCAATTTTCCTCCCTTGGAGCCAGGAGGGGGTATCTACCAGCTGAGTGTCATACAGAAGATCTAGTCAAGGACTGAGATTTGCTGCTCCCTGCTCCAAGCCCTCATCCCGTGCTGCGCACTCTGCAGCCGGTCCTTATGCTGCTGCCACAGTGGGCAGGCTTGAGTCGAGGGGCGGCTTTTGGTAACAGCATCTCTGGGCCTGGGCTGCTCAGTTCACCTTGTTTGAGCCGCCTTTGTGCTGCCATCACCTCCTGCGGTGTGCCCTCGGGATAATTAACTCTAATAACACATGAGCAATAGCCTGCCTGGTCACCCTGGCCGCTCCCGGGGAGCGAGGCAGGGCGTGCTGCTCCTGTCATTTCACCGATGCTCTGTCTGCTCTCATTTGAAATGCCTTGCAGGATGAATCACAGTGCTCCAAGGGAATCTGCAAAATAGGATCACAGGCCAATTGAATCCATCTGCAAAGAATGGGAGGATCATATATCACCCTATGGATGGATTCTGCCCATCTTATTCCTTATTTTAAGTCTTGAAGCTAGTAAGAACAACAAATATTGAGGGAGCAAACTGTGGTATAGCAAGCTGGATCAGGCTGTGCTGACCGAAGGGGAGCTGATGCTGAGGATGTACATGGGAGCAATGCAGGATTTGTACTGTGCTGCTACTTAGCCTGGTCCCTCTGAAAGCGGAATAATGTTATGTGAGTCTTTGGGAGTGTGCCATGGGGTAAAGCATGCTGGGAGAGGCAGGAGTAGAAAATGTTTACCAGCCGTGGAAGGCTTTAGGGACAAATAACAACCTGCCCAAGTTGGTCAGAGCATCCTCAGTAGGAGCCATGCGGGCACTGTGACCCACATGGAGGTCTTGGATATCCTGGACCATCTCAAACAGCTGTGTGTGCTGACACGGGGGCAGCCGAATGCAGCCCTCAGGGTCTGATTTAGCAATTCCTGACTGACTGGGCTCCCTGGGCAGTGTGGCTGAGATCACTCACTGTAGAGGAAGGAGTTAACTCCCTTGCATTTTGGGTGGATGGAGCTTGGCCTGGTGTGAGCTACCAAGCCTCTCTGCTCCTCCAGCTGGGATGCTCCAGCCGTTGCCCGAGGGGGAAGGGAAATGAGTTAAACCCATCTTCAGACACGTTTGTATTGATTCTGTCACTTTCTTGCTGCTTGCTGACAGGTGATGGATGGCTCATAATGTGACCGGCACAGTACATTACGTTTCCCATCCAGGGACTCCTAAATCATTTCAAATTTTCAAATTCCCTAATCAATATTTTATCAGTAGCAGAAGAAAGCGGAACGGACCTATTTTTCAAGAGGTGGAAGAGTGAGTGTGTGCGGATGCGTGCCTGCACATACGTAGGCATGTGAGTTTGTACATTTATAATTGCAGCTAAAGCACTGTTAGTACAACGGTTATAATACTTGCAAGCATAAAAATAAATACAGGATTAGGGCCAGGAGTGTTGCTTACATTTAAGTGACTTTAGGATGAAGCAAATTAGAGGTTTGTGTTTCTGATTTGAACATGGATTAATGCTTTGTGGGGTTTGAACTGCCAGTTGCTCCATCCTTAAGCAAGGGGGGTCAAGGCAGATGGAAAGATGCCTGGTTTTTGGGGGAGGAAATCCAATTTGCAGCCTCCTATAATGCAGTGAGGGTCAGATCTGTCACCCACTGCTGAAGCAGTAAAGGGGAAATGTCCCTAGTGAGTTGGTTTGGGTTACGTGGTACAGGAGGTTTTGTGAAGTTATAACTGCTCAAACAGAACATGGTCCTTTTTTGGGACCAGAGTGTGGTGGGCAGGGAGGGAACCTATTGCTGCTATGGTGTGCTGGCTCCTGGGAGATGCTGGGATATGGGAAGACGAGGTGGGAACGTGCTTGCAATTTTGTGTGCTTGAGCTGGTCCTGAGCAAACAGCGTGTGCCTCTTTGCTCCTCCTCTGGCACTTGCTGTTGCAGTAGAAAATGGTCCAGGACCATGTGTGGTGAAGACCTGGTGTGGTGGGGCTGGATGAGCCTAAGGAAAGAGGTACCAGTGCTTTTTGGAGGAGGTGCAGGAGGACTCTGTGGTGTTAGGCTGCTGTATGAAGCAGCGAGTTCCAGCCTGAGGCCCAGATTCAATGACTTTGCATGTCTTCTGCTCTATCCTACCTTTACCAGTAGCTCCCAGTTCCTGCCTGTCTTTCTGACAGGCTTTGGGATGGAAGAGCTCAGGGAAGAATGGAGCTAGTTTCCCACCACAGGAGCGGTCTCTGTGAGAAGTGGAGGCTGTACAGGGCATCAGACCTTCCCCTACGAGGTGGTCATGGTGAGACAGCCAGACAGGGGGAGCAGGAGCATGTCTGGCCACCCCAAAGATGGCTGTTTACCCCAAATTTTACTTGTGCTGGTGGTCCTGTGTGTGTGCTCCCTGCATCCCCTGACCTCTTCTATTCAACAGTCTTTCTCTGTTGAATTATGTATTCTCTTGGATTTCTTTTTTCTATTTTTTTATTCCCAGGCAGAATGTTTTCCAAGTAAAAGATTTATTCTTAAGATGTTTTTCCTCCTCCCCTGAAGAGAGTCTGCAAACAGCACAGATGTGAGGCTAAACATAACCCTCCTTGTTACTGTCACCTCTCCTCAGCGTTTGCCTGGGTGATCTGGTGTCGTCTTCGCTTCCAAGTGTTGTTTCGCAGCTCGGTTGGAACTTGCTGCTGGAGTATGTGACACGGCGCAGCTTGTGAGAGAGAACAGGGTTGCTGGTCGTGGGAGCGTGTGGTTGGAGCTCAAAACTTGTGAAACCTCTGAGGACTTTCTGGCCCTGTCCCAGGCTGCGTGGGGACCTTCACCCCTTTCAGCTGCTGTGGTGGTACAGGCTGTGTAATAGGAGAGTTAGATGGCTTTGTAGTAGTTTTGTGTAAGGGAAAACCTGTCACTTACAGAAAAAGCTTCCTTTTATTTTCAACCTCTGCCCAGCCTCTCTTAGGGAGAGAAACACATACTCTTTACCCAATGCAACAGCTGCCTCACCACCAGAGGATAGGTATTGTACTGCTACATTGTTGTACCAATATTCTTCTGTATATTCAGAGTTTTCTATGGACTCTGTCTCAGAGACTGGATCCCAGCTGTGTGCTGCTGGCTGCCCCATATGTAGGTGAAATATGCTGTGATACCCTTTTCTCTCCCCATTATTGCATGCTGGGACGGGGAAGACTTTTGGTTTGTGTTGTCCAGACTACTCCCTTCCCCAGAGGAAGGGAACCAGCCCTTGGGTCCCTGGGTGGTCATTGCAAAAGGATGCATGGAAATAGCTGACTTCCCTCTTCTGAAAACCTGGGCCTGATCTGCCAGAGCAGGAATCCTTCTGAAGGGAGCTTCCTCCATACCACCAACTGTTCATCCTCCAGAAGTCAGAATGGCTTCTACCAGCTCATGCTCATCTGTATAACTGGAGCAGAGCAGGAAAGGGGAAAGAAGATACCAAGGTGCTTCCCAGAGAGATGAGGTGCTTATCATGTAGCTGTCACCAGTCATGTTTCAAAGCAAACTCGGTCACCCAGTCTACCTGCTGCCTTCCCTCTAATATGCAATAGCATGAATTGCCTTTTCCCCGTGCTTTGGTTTTAACCTTTGCTCATTGTGATGCTTTTTGAGGACATGTCATGTGTTTCCCTGTGAGCGGGACAAGAGTCAGACCCAGACCTTGATGCTTCACAGTTGCCACCCTTGCTACACTTGATTGAGTCCCTGTCGATAGCTGGTGCAGACAGCTACTGCACTCAGCTGATCAACTCAGTCCTTCAGCAAAAGAGGTGAAGCCCATTGTTTGGGCACAGGTGGCCTGAAATACTGTCTCCCTAAGTGAAAGTTGTTCTGAAAAACTGTGTACCTCAGAGAAAAAAATGAACCCTTAGTGCCTGAAGAAGTTTGCTGTGCAATTATGTGTTTCAGTTCTCATCTTTACAGTTGTTGTGCCTGGGAAGGATGGGAGAAGTTGTGAAACTCTGCAAGCAGTACTGTGAGGTATAGCTCAAGCAGGAGGGAACGGGATGAACTGTCTCCCCAAAGGGCAGTGCTTAACTCTTCATTTGTCCTTAGGATAAGGAATGTGTTCAACCCTGAAGCTGCAGGACACAGCTCCACCCTATATCTCATATGCTTTAAAACATACTTGAGGGGCCTGGAGGGAATCTCAGGTTAGGAGTGGGATTTACATCCCTCAGGATAAAACCCTGTGGCAAATAGATCTCAGCTTGTCTCACCGTGTCCCTTGGCCATCAGTGCCAGCGTATCTTGCCCCTTGTGTGGTGGGACAGAGCTACTTGTGGTGGTACAACAGCTGTAAGGACAGAGGTCCCTGCTTTTCTCAGTTAGCTCTGTTCTTTTTACCTGGACAAGGAGGACGTGGGCTGCAAGATACCCAGAGCTCATGACAGAGCTGGCAGTTGCCAGCCTGACTTGATCTTGCAAGGAAGCAAGTGTTGTGCGGTTTAGAAATGCAACACAATGGCTCTGCATGGCTTTCAAACAAGCTTAATAGGTGGCTGAAAGGAAATCCCTTTGTTCATTTAGTTTGTTTAAAGTGGACTGGGGAGGTGGAATTCTCCTGCCTTACCTGGCTCTAGCCTGGGTGCTGATAAGCATAGAGCTGTTTTTCCCTGCCAGCCACTTCTGCTGAGCCAGAAATAGCCTGCTGGAGTAAGCTCACCATAGCGGCATTTCTCATTCAAAAGTTAATAAGCTTTGAAATTGGATTTTAATCAACTAATCTTTGATCCTAGGCACTAGAGCTCAATTAGGAGGGTCCAGTAAACCAAGTTTCATCTTTCTTCTGTGCTGTCTTTTTTTGCCCCAATTTAGCAAAGAAAGGGCTGGGAAGTGTTCTGGCTCTTAAGGACCTGCATGTTTTAGGGCTTGTGTTGCCCTTGTTGTTTTGAACTGATCCATCCTGTGGATGAGTGGAAAAACTGATCTCTGGTGAACATCTGCTCTTCCAAGGCTGAAGCCTGTAAATGTTTTTTAACCACTTCTTTTGGGGAAAGTGCTGGAGTTCTTTGAGTCCAAATCTTTGTTAAAAATCAGATGAAGTGAGACGAGGGATAGAAGATCTGCTGTGGCCATAATCACGTTCCTCCTATTCCCGCATCAGATTAGGGTGCCCTGAATCCTGCGTCCAGCAGAATTGTGGAACAGCTGAGGTTGGAGGAGCCTCTGGAGGTTTAGTCCAAGCCTCCTGCTCAGAGCAGAGTCAGCTGAAGCAGGCTGTCCAGGACCACATCCAGTCGGCGTCTGAACAACTCTAAGGATGGATGACTCTTCGGGCAACCTGCTCAGGTGCCCTTACAGCAAAATAAGGTCTTGTGTATAAATGGAATTTCTTATATTTCAATTTATGCCTGTTAGCACTGCGAAGAGCCTGGCTCTGTTATCTTTACCCTCTCCTATGAGGTATTTATGCACATGGATAAGATCCCATTGAGCTTTGTCTTCTCTGGACTGAGCAGTCCCAGCTTTCTCAGCCTCTCCTTGTATGTTGGATGCTCCAAGCCCTTAATCATCTTCATAGCAACCATCTGGTCTATCCACTCATTCCTACCTGTTTTGTATCGTCTGCAAAACTGCTGATAGTGTGCTGTGTCCTGTCCTCTAAGTCACTAATGAAGGTCAGCAAGGGTCCTTTCCTCCTCTCTACCTTTAGGGATTTTGCCAGGTAGCAAAGGAAACTGTAGCTGGACATCAGAGTTATGGAGTTACACTTCCACTCAAGGGATGGATTCAGTTCAGACCTCTCCAAGTTGATATTTAGCTTCCTCATAAATCTGAGCAAGCACTTCTGCCTTGGTTTACCCTCCAAAGACTTTTCTCTTGATCAGATGGAGTAGAGGCTGATTTTATTTTTTAAAACTATATTTAGATTCTGGTGCACAGGCGGCTGTTTCCTGCAGAAGTACTGGCTTAGCGAGCTCTCCGGGGATCAAACACAGTTCCCCCCTGTGCTTGTGTAATGGCCAAATCAAATGGGAGAAGGTTTTTTTTCCCGGCAGCAGAGTTAACCCCACGGAGGCACCGTGCTGCTTGTCTGCCGTGGTCTTGTTATCTTGGGAGCAGTCCCAGGCGCTGCTGTTCTGTTCAGGGTCAGGGCAAGACTCTCTAACGAGCAACTCTTTCCCAAACATCTCAGCAGCCAGGCTGATGGCAGAGCAGTACAAAGGCCCTGGAGTGGGCTTGTCAGAGGTGGTTTGCGTTTGATATCATATTGGATTTGATAGTATATTGGCGCTGGCGCAGCACTAGGCGAGCCGGTCGTGCTGTCTCCGAGATGTCTCTGCTCTCTGGTACTACTTCTGGCTGTTACGGAGGATGTTATATTTCCCTTGCCCTGGGCTATGAACAACCCGCTAGACATTTATCATCTTTCCTCTGAGGAAGGACAAGGGAGGGAGTGTAACGGTTCTTCCAAACACGCTTTACAACGTGAAATATCTCTATCCAATATAAAATGGCCCTAATGGCCAGCTTTTACTATTTCCAATACTTTTCAGGGGAGTTAAGCCCTGCAGTGGTACTTGCCAGGAATATGAACTGTGGTGTGTTAGCTTTAGGGGACTGTCCAGCCTGTGTGAGGTTGATGGGCAGCTCAAAGGGAAGCTGGTCTGCTGGGCAGGACTTAGCTGGCCCCATGGAAAACAGCGTGCTTTGGGTGAGTCAGCTTTCCCCCAGAGGTGACACTTCCAGCTGCAGCCCTGGGCTGATCCTCAGAGGGAGTCTGGAGCAGGTTTGATGTCCCACAGAGTGGCAGATGGGCTCCCAGAAGCCTTTCCCAGGGCACGCTGAAAATAGAGGGGTCTTGCCTTACGTAGCCCCAGCAGTGAAGTGAGGATACCCCTGCACAAGGTGATCTGCAGAGCCTTTCTCAGGTTCCCTCCTCATTTGTTTTCCCTTCTTACTTGATGTTTCTGGCTAGGGCTGGTTTTCTGCTGCCTAAGTTCAGTTAAAGATCCCCCTGACAAACCTCAGTCCTTTCTTGTGTTGTCAAAGACCAAAGTGGTCTCATTCTGGTGGCTTTTGGTGGTCAATTATTTTGCAAAGACTTTCGGACCGAAGTTGCCCAATCCCATAACAGACCAGCAAGGAGTCTAGCGTGGTTAAACAGCATCGCAGTTAAACAACATCGCATGGCTCAACTTGTCCTCCAGGCTCTGTGAAATGTGTGAACAAACTGCCAACAGCTCTGGTGTTGAGTGTGAAGGTCCTTTTTGCCCACTTTGGAGTGTGTGAGTGTTGCTTTAACCTCCTTAGGGCTTTGTGTTGCTTTAGGGTGTAGTTTCTGACAGGGCCTTGTTTTGTTACTGTTTTCAAGGGTTTGAATTTTTTAGATGGTGTTTGGATGGAAAGGCTGTTGTGGTTTTTCTTTTTTGGGAGGTGGGGGCGGGCAGGGGGAAAGGCTAAAGGAATTATTGTGAACAGCTGATGGTCATGGAAGTTAGAGGTCACCAGGGTGTGAGACATGAGTTCAGAATACAGGAGACCCAGTTCTGAGTCCTTGCTCCATTTGATGTGGAGCAAACTTTAGCTTTTTCTCCCCGCTCGCAGCCCAGGGAACATCTGATCTGATTTGTGTTGTTGGCCCCCTAATCTTCCTCACCTCAATTTATGGATATATTTCCCTGTAAAAGGTTGGCGTTATTGAAATAGCACTTTTAACTGTCTTTTTCATGGTTGTGTTGTATTGTGACAGATTTGAAGATGATTATGGGAACTAGTAGGAGGATGCTATAGAAATGCTTATGTGCTGTGATTGTGCAAGCCAGGGTAGGGGGGGGAAGAAGGATGGAAAGCTATTGTAAAACCATGGGGAGAGGAGAGTATTTGCCTGGGACTGTTCCCAAGGGCTGACGTTCAAATCCATCTGCCCTTTGCTGTGGTTTTGAGGTGGTTCCCAGGGGTCCAATAGTGAGGAACCACTTGAAAGATTTTATCATGCTTAGAAGTTTAGACTGGGAACTCACTAGAGACAGGCATTGTCCTTTTTTTTTTATATTTAATCTTTACATTACCTTTTCATGAGGGCAGAATTTGTTGTCTATATCGTGAAGGAGAATGACCAGACCCTAGACATGTGTAGGGATGGTAGTCTCCACCTCTTCCACGGGCATGCAGCTGCATCGAGGGGATGATGTGGTCCAGCCAGGGAGTTGCCTTGTGTTAGCACAATCCTGTTCTTGCCCACACAGCTCTTGCAGGGCATCTCTCATCTATATCTGTATTGGTCATGATCTAGATGAGCTATGGAGCTGAGTTGTATGCCCTTCTCCCTTTCCCATCATAGGGTGTCACTGCCAGCCCATGACATGTGGCTCATCCTTATTGTCACCAGAAGGAAATCCTGCCCAGGTGACAGTCCCCAGGGACTGCTTTGCAAAGACGTGCCAGAGCTGTGGGGAGCCACAGAGTCACTTAAATTCCAACGGTGAGCTTGTTGGTGCCAAATCCCATTTGTATCACTGTGAAAAATGGCAAAATCATCGTTAGGTGTTCACTAAAATACTCTAAATTTTGCAGAACACGAGGCATGAGTCAGGCATTGAAACCAGCATCCAAAGGAGGGAGGGAGTGGGGAAAGGCAGCAGGAGTGCTTATGAAATATTTTGTTTCGCTGGCAAGGGGACAAGAAATAATTGGGCCCTAAATCAAAGAAATGGGAGAAAAGGAACAGCAAATCAAGGGAAATGGTGGAAAATTAGGTCTTAGAGTAGAGAAATGTGTACACATGATCACCTGGTGGTTCTGGCAGGGATATATGCCCATAAATCTTCTCTTTTAACCTTTTACCTGCTGCTTTAAGGAGAATAATGTCAGGTTTGCTGACTCTCTGCATCTTTTCTAGAGACAACTGGATTTGGCTTCAACTTGCCTGGTGCTGAGCACTCACTGAGTGGCCTGAACCTCCTTCAGAGCTGGAGAAGAAGCTCCCAGGGTACCAGGTCCATCATGCAGCCTCATCCTGTGTCTGGGATGGGGTTGGTCGGATGGGGTAAGCTACAGAGGATTCTCATCTATGGCTGTAGAGTGTTTGTACAGTAGTAACACCTTGGGATTCATTTCATCAGGAATGGCCGGTGTGGTCTGCTCCTCATACCTTGCAAATTGGTGCAGGTCTTGATTTCTAAAAGGTGAGGTGGACCTTAAGCAGCTGAGGAGAACATCATGATCCTGTTGGGCTGTCAAAGCTTTCCCTGACTGACCAGACTGCAGCTGCATCCCCAACGGGACCCACTAATACAGTCTGTGAGGGGTGTCTCCCAGACCTTGAGAGCAAGGCGACCGTGCATCTCCTTTCTATCCACCCCTGGGCACATCCCAACAGGCTGTTCCAGCTGCAAACCTGTAATTCTGCCTTTTTTTAAATCTCCTTTATGCCCACCTTAAGGTCCATGGCTCATTTTTCTTATAACAATAATGAAATGTAAAAATAAAGCTTTCCCTGTTTGCTTTCTCCCCGCCCTCCCTCCCACTGCACAGCTCTCATTAGCTCCCCTAACACTCGAGTCAGACGCGGCCCCTGGTTAAAAACAGCAACCGCCCTCGTGCCTTGCCTGGTTCCCGGGAGCTGGCAGCCAGACAATAACACCGATGGGATCATCTTCATCAGAAGATGTCAGGCCCTTTGTGGAAATTTAAGTAACTTGAAGTCAGGGAACAATAACCAAGAAAAAAAAAAAAGAGGATGCTGGAAAAAGAAGCAGAAAGAGGAAAGCTGCTGTTGGCTGTTGGACAAGCTGTGGCTCTGCCTGTCCCTGCTGGGGGCTGTTTTGGGCAGGAAGGGAGTGTCTGCTCCTGTGATGGCAGGTGATGTGAGTTATGTCATTAGATTTCCCACCCCTGGTTTGCAAAACTGGCATAGTCTTTCTGAACCGCTCCCATATCTGGGGGTGAAAGTACTCTGCGGGAGCTGGGTGTTAAATTATTCTATTGGAAACAAAAGTCTCAGCTGAATGTTGTTTTAAAATAGCCAGTCTAGGCCACGTGGTCGTGTGTGGTTTGAAGAGCTCTATTAAGCAGATAAAAACGTTGTCTCCTTGCTTGATATTTAAGCATAATGTGGGTTTCCAGAAATGTCTGTCACAAATGCTGTTCCTGCAGAGTTTTCAATCTGATTTTTTTTTCTTAATTTTTTTTTTTTTTTTTTTTCTGTTTGGTTCATCCTGGTGGGAATCTGGTGTCAGCAAGCCCAGCACCCAAGGACTGTGGGAGCGCCATGGCCTTGAGTTAGGGTGACACTGCTGATCCCCGATTCCTCTCTTGAAATAGCTGCATGCCCAGGGCCAGGCTTCCCTGTGGGGTGTCCGTGTAGGAGAGGAAAGCTGTCACCTGCTGCTTTCATCTTGGAGGACTCGCGTCCTTTTTGGGTACCTGGGATGAGGGTCCTGAGCTGCCTCGAGGAACCTCTTTCACCTCCTGCTGTCAGGGATGCTTGGTCTGGTGTTACATGGGCCTGGGGCTCAGAGTGCTTAATGCATGGATCCCCTTCCAAGGTCTGTGCCTTGGTCTTTTTTTAGTTATTGGAGCTCTGCAGGCTGCAGTGAAGGCAACATTTTCATGCCAGCAGCAGCTGGGGGTAGCGGTAGCTGTCTGCGGCCATTATACACAAGTTCAAGTCCAGGCCAGCCTGCTGTGCCCTAATGATCCCCGGCTGAAGGCATGTCCAGGAAATGTCAGGCTAAACTCAGTCTTTATTGTTTTCTGCCTTTTTAAATGTGGAAGCTGCTGGAAGATGCTGTTGTGTGGGATGTGTGTCCAGACACAACAGCGTAGCTTTTTCTGCCTGCTTTTCCATCACCTCAGCCTCTGCTTGTTTTTTTGCTGTTGTTGTGCCTGTATTTCTTTTTCTTCTTCCCCTCCTACTTCATTTCTAGCATCAAAAGTTATTTAGCTTGCGAGTGCGCGGGAGCTTATTGTGCACAGAGAGCCGCAGCACAAAGGATTCCAGAGGCAATCTTGTTTCCTCTCCCCAGCACAACCCGCCTGGCCAGATGATTCAGAAACACAACATCTGCGAGGCTTAAAAGGAGTTATGCTCTGTTTGACTGCAGCTTAAAGTAGGGGAATGGGGCAGTGAGAAGCTGTTCAGAAGCCTGGTGGGTTTTATCAGACCACTCATGGTCCTGTGTCACAGCTGCAGCCCAGCCTGTACAGATATGTTAGTGGATGACTGTGTTCGAGCTGGGGCTTCAATCTGCAGTTGGTCTGCAAATTAGCCATGAGCAGATTTTCCCTGTGGGGAGCCCTGGCTTGCAGGGCATGGAAACGTTTCCCCAGGTAGGCTGCAGCTTTAGGACCAGAACGGCTGCCCCGGTGTTTTTGGCACTCGTTAGTCCTGATGTTCAGTAGGGTTCAGAAATCTGGACACAGACCTCCTTAATGAAGTGTTTTTGCCTTCCCACAGTGACAGCTCTGAATGGCACCGTGCTGCGGGGATGAACCTGCTTTCTCGGCAGTAGCTACAGATTTTCCAGCGCTCCCATTGCCTAGAGACACGCGGGTAGGTCCTCGTGAGATGGTCTCTGCAGGGACCTCGGGAGGTGCGTTGCCAGCCCAGGCACACAGTGGCTGCCATGGAGCTGAAGCATATGAGGCAAGTTTGGGAGACTGTTGGGTCCCTATGTCAGCCAGTGCTGTTCCAGGTAGACCTGCTCGATTGTGGTCTTCATGCTTAGCATTCCCCAGGCTCTGGGGCAGGGATAGGAGAAGTTCTGAGCTTGAGTTCAGCAGAGAAGTTTGGTCATCGGTGTATCTGAGTTTTGCTCTCCGTCTCAGTAGATCTCTGGTCCAGCTGGGGCCAAACAAGGTGTTTCTGACCTGTGAGGAAACCCCTTTTCCCTCTCAGGTGGCTACAGCACTCTCCTCTCTGGGTTTGTATAGACAGGAGGGTTGGTTAACCCCATCCCACAAACCATTCCATCCAGTCTTGCACGACAAAGCATTTCCAAGCCCATGGATCAACCTCCCAGCTGTGCTCTGCGATACATCAGGATCTGGGTGACCTCTTCCATCTCTCCTTGGGAGCTGTTGGAGATCAGTGCTGCACCAAGAGAAAGAAGAGGAGGTGTTCAAGCAAATGGTAGGGACAAGCAGCTTTAAAAAAAAGTCTGTGTTTGCAGAGTACTGTTTCTTTTAACCTTTAGAGTCTCTGATTTGCTTCCTTTCAAAGCCTCCTGCTTTGATTCCTGTTTGCAGTTTTCATGCTGGCGGCCCCTGGAAGAAAGGAGATGTGCGTGAGGGTTAAAGAACAGCTGCGGGAACATAATTAATGCTTTGCAACATTTCTGAAGGCCTTTAGCACCTTGCCGTGACCCAGCCTGTAACATCTGTGCCTTGGCAGCAGCCAGGCTGTAAAACTTCCCTCCTCCAAGTCCTGCACAAAGCAACTGTCGCCTGCCTGAGGCGTGCAATCAGGGCAAAAACTTAACAAATCAGTAAAAAAGGCGGGCTGCGACACAGATGGCAGGTCCTTGGGTGCTGGGATTGGCAGTGTTAAGGAGCTTCCAGCTGTTGATCATTGTAAGTGTCCAAGGGGGGAGGTGGAAAACCAGTGCTTTTGCAGATATTTGATAAAAGAAATAGGATAAATGCAATTCCGAGTGTAACGTTAGCCTTTTTACCTGCTCTTATTCTTACCCACTGAATGGATCTGGGCAGGAGCCAGTGCCCAGACCCTGCCTGGAGCTGTCGGGATGATTGTCTGCACAGCTGTCACGTACCCCAAGGGATGCTGAATGTGTCCCCATTTGGATCATGTTTTATCAAGGTCTGTCTTCTGCAGTACTTTTCCCTTCATGTGGGTAAAGGGCACCTTCAGGGCTTGCCACCCTCATTTTTATGTGAGCTGTAACTCAGTACAAAAAAAGATGTGTAAGTGACTCCAATTCTTGAGGGTTCCAGCCTGTGTTTTTCAGTTTAGGCCCACAACGCAAGACACAGCTGGAGCTGCCTTGATGACCAAAGAGAACATGAATGAAAACCCTTCCTCTTTTTGAAGATTAACTTTTTTTCTTCTGCCATATCTGTTTTCCTCCCTATTTCGCTGCAGCCAACCCTGCTGAGTTTCCAACCTTCAAACCCCGTCGTATCCAGCTGGATGGGAGCGAGCTTGCCAAGGGGAAGTGTTCGTCCTTTGCTCTTTTTTTTGTTTTCTGAGAGGCCCATGACTGTCGCGGATGCCAAGCAGCCCCTGACCTTCACCTGACTGGAGTTCCCAGCTGCTACTGTTATTACAGCATGTCTGCCAGATACAAATTCAGCTTGATTCCTTGTACCCAGAAATTTTATATGACAAATGGGTCTCGTTTCTGATTCTTGTCTCCCTTTGATGGACCAGACTGACTGCTACCTGCGAGACCTTTGTACATCTGCAAGGCAGGAAGGAAGCGTTACATTTCTCTGCATTACCTCCTATTAGCAGTCTGCCAGAGACACTAATCCAGCATCTGAATTTCAGTCAGGTAGCTGGCACAGACAGTATCTTAGTACCCTCCTCTGATGGACTATCCAGTATTGCTTCTCTTTGTGCCCTCCTGTGCTTCTCTCACCTTTGGGCAGGAGGGAGGTGTCACTGGAGAGAGGAACTTTCTTGAAAGAAATCTCCTGCTTCACAAGTCAGATGAGGATGTTTTGCTGCATCTCAGATAGAATTTCTTCCCTTCAGAAGGAAATGTGGTTGGGTTTGCAATTGGCTCCCTCCTGGTAATAAAAACAATGAGGTTACTTCAGGGACAGCAGCTGGGGAATTAGGGCTGAGTAACAGTATATTATAACAACTCAGACATCTTTGTTTATGCAGCTTAAACAGTGCATGAGTCACGATGTCCCTGTAGGCTTGGTGAGCCCTGCAAGCTGTATGGACATCTCAGGCACCTCTGAGACTTATCTCTGGTTTTGTAGCATGGTGTATGTTTGACTCTATGTCTGTTGGCACATACTTAGGTGTCACTTTCCTCCATGAAGAGGAATGTGAATTACTGCCTCACTGAGATGCAGCTTGGCTGTGCTTAGGCGTTTTGGTCTGAATTATTTTTTCCTGGGCTGGCATTTGCAAAGAGGCGTTGTTTTTTTCTGGTGGTGGTACCTTAGGGTCCTAATTCGTGACCAGCTCCTCTTGCTGGATGCTGTGCAGTCACTTTTTTGTCACCCTACAATCAGTTTGTTTAAGGAAACCGGAGGAAGCAATAGAGCATTATCATAGTTTGGGAATTGCAGCTGGAATAGAAATTGCCTTGCTCTGATGGTCAGTCCAGTATCAGGTACTTCCAAGCTATGCTGGCTGGAAAATTTTAAGCAAGTTTCTGCAGGATGCATGAAGGGGAAATGCAGAGAGCAGAGTCATGGAGGAGTGAAAGCTGAGATGGCTTTCTGAAGATTTGGTATCAACATCCAGGAGCACAGGGGAGACCTTTGGGCTCGGCAGTCATGCCAGAGCGGAAGTGGGAGAGAACAGGACCAGGGCCATCACCACCACTTGCTTTCTCACCAGGGATCCGTGCAGCAGTTTATCCAGAAGCAGAGGAAGGAGCTAGTCACCCCGCTGCCTGGAGTGCCCCAAGGAGGTGGAAACCGGAGCAGGTTTGCGACAGCAGCAGGACAAGGACCAGAGCAGCCCCATTTCCCAGCTCTTGGCAAGTGCCTCTGCCTGGTGCCTGCAAATACAACGAGGGGTTGGAGATCCATGGCCGGCTGTGCCGGCCGGGCTGGCAGCCAACTGTGCCACAGGGCTGCTGCACTGTTTAATTCTCCCTGCAGGACTTGCTGGGCACAGAAAGTCTTCAGATTGTGGTGGAGAGTGCAGCCTTGGAACCACCGGAGCAGCCACTGAAGCACAAGCACACGAGAGACCTGGTACTGTGCGGAGGGGCTGGGCCGAGGAACAGCCAAGCCTGCAGTGCAGCGGCTCTTCTCCAGGCCTCTGTTTTGTCTGGGACTGGGATTGTAGAAGGCTTCTCTCTTTCCTTGTGTGTGAACAGAGCTCCTCTCACAGATGCATGGCTCTTTCTGTATGAGGTGTTCTCCATGATGAACAAGAAGGTGGTGTGGTGACAAAAAGAAGGAAGCTCTGAAGGAAGAACACAAGTCTGGGAGCCGCCCAGGCTGCCTGCACGGCCTGCTGCCTCCTTCGGCTGCCTGGGACAGGAGGGAGCAGCACCCAGCAAAAGCAACTTGCAGGACATAAACCATTGCAGTGGGAGACAGCACATGGCGTGGGAATGCGAGAGCTCCCCAGCCAGTCAGGCTGGGTCTGCAGCATCTGAGCGAGGAAAGGACTTGAATGAAGAAAAGGGATGCAGGATTAAAAAGGGCAGTGGATTAATAAATTATACAAATCGGATTGCTGTGGCTCCTGTTCTTGCTCTTATCCGTCTCAACTTCAAGATAGTGATTTTTTGAAAGAAAATGAATGCCAAGATTATATGTGAAACATACACAAAATCCCAAGTGTTTTGTTAGGAAGCTGCTCTTTTCTCCCAAGAATATTCCTTCTCTCTGGGCAAATCCCCTTAAATTTATTTTGTGGTCAAGGCCCTCAAATACTGGTGTTTGAAGGAGAGCATATTTCATATTTGCACTGGAATTTCTGCTTGTATGAGGGCAAAAAAATCCATGTTTCCAGCCAATTCTTCTGAAGTGAGGAAGCCTTACATTCCTTTGTCTCCAATTAGCAGGGTTTCTAGAGGTGCTGAGTTCCCACTGATGTGAGCAGGGCAAAGCAACTCTGAAAATTAAAAGCAAGAGCTCTCCAAAGAGCCAAGCCCTCTTCTTCTTGCTATTCCAGTGTGTCCTGCAGGACCCCAAATATGAGACCTGGTGTGTTTGCTATGCGTAGGACCTCCTGTCTGCTTTATAGCCCTGTGCGGTGGGTTAGTCAAACTGAATTGCCCATCAGGCCAGATGATGAGGATCTGACCTGAGCACTGTTGCTTTTGGGTTGTGGTCATCTCCCTTTGATTGCTGGGCATAAATTTCCCAGGGGTTACCAGCAGAGATAAATACATCAGCAAGACTCTGACTGTGGAGTCAGAGCAAGTGTCAGAGGCATCGCTTGTGTTTGTTCACAGTCCTGTTGATGTGGCACAGTGCAAAGGACTAGTTAATCAAACTGGAGAAATTAGGTGCCACCCGGCTGTTTTTCAGTTGTCAACCAGTGATCAGACTGAGCAGCTGCTCCAACACCCCCAAGCACTCCGATGATGGTGTTTGACAGTGAATTAAACAGCAAGACCATGTTCTTTGCTCCTCTGCTCTTGCAAATTGATACTGAGTCCTCAAAATCACCATTTACCTGCACGTGAGAGGAGGAAAAACCAGGGTTGTAAAGTAAAATAAAACAGAACAGTCAAGTAATTTAATTCTTAAATCTTGTCTCCCTTGGGCTAATCTCCTCCAAGCCATTCTTTGCTCAGGTCAACTGCTTTTAATTAGCAAGCTTCATTGATCAGGGCAGGAGTGGGAGCTGGTGGGTTGCTGTTCAGGTCTTTTTAATTTAGAGGCTTTTCTTTCTTGCTGGAGGGATGGTATTACCCAGAGATGAACCTGGCAAGAAGACCCTGGAATTGTTTGAAGGAGGCTGACCTACGGTCGCCTTTACTGCATCTCTTCTGGCAGTGTCAGGGGTTGGACAGCTTTCAAGTGGAGAAACAGGGAGGAAAAAAAAGAAAAAGAGAATTAGCCTGAAAGCAGGTTGTAGTAACACTGGAAATTACTGTATGGCTATGATTGCAGGCGGGGGTGTGTGTGTTTTGTCCTTCCTGGGGAAAGACAAAAACCCCAAAAATCATTGCAAACAGCACCAGTCTCCCCAGCTGGGGAGGATGCTCCTCTCCAGTTCGCTTTCTCAAACGTGGCTGCCCGGCGATGTGAGGAGTTACCTCTGCGAGAAGGTGAGCGACTGATACCTGCTCAATGCCTCGGGGAGGGATTCCCTGCAGTCTAACAAGGTAGTGGTTCCTACCATGGCTTTTTAGCCTCTTACGGTGGTTCTCTGGGGTGTTAATGCTGGGGATGGGGCTCACTGTGTAGCTGTGTCCTTGGGCAAGGGAGATGATGCTGATTGGCTTCTCTGGCCAGCATTTCCTTGGGGAACAAGGCTAAAAAATGCACCCCTAAACTCTTCCATTCTCCTGAAGAAACACTCTTTCCTGTTACAACTCTATACCTGATACTAGTCCTTCTTTACTCCATTATCAGAAGTGTATTAAGTGTGGATACAGACACTTGAAGGATGCGGATGCACCAACATATCTGGTCTCCACCAGGTCCCCCCTGGTATGGTTGTCCTGCCTTTTAGGTGAATTCTGGCACTGTTAGGGGATTGTGTGATGACTGTAGATGCAAATCTATGGGCTGTCATTACGTGGTCACTGGGTCATTGCACTCTCTGACTCTGGGCCTCTTGCAAGTCATAGTTAAGGAAAATATATCTGGTTAATTAATTATCACAAATTTGCTATTTTATGCATTTGATCAACTAAGCCATGAAAATTCTGAAATGCAGTTAAATCAAACAGAAAGGAAGTGGCTTTGTATCAAACTATTGAATTAATATAATTATCTTATTGATTAAATCATCAAATAAACCTACAGCTCCTTTATCTGTTTTACTTTGCCATTTGGGAAGGCATCTGCCTTGTTCATCTCTCAGTCCCTGAAGCACCAGTCTCAATGGGAACAGCTGCCTTTGTATTCTGGTCAGAGAGCTGATGCCACGGTGATGATCGCCGGCTGAATCTCCCATGGAGAGCAAGGCTCTGATGTCCATTACAGCTGTCAGCCAAAATTATATATATTTAAGGAAGAGGTCATCTCTCTCATGCTCACTCTATCATGAATCACTGAGCCTGAGCTGGCATTACACAGCTGGTTATGTTTCAAATTACAGGAGGAAAATGGTGAATCATGACTTTTCAGGGTTAAAAATGCTATGGAAATGTGGACTCCTCTCTTGCAGGCCAAGGGCTACCTCAGGGACTGCTTTTGAAGTTGGGGAGGCGCTCTTGAAATGTCCTTTTTGGTACGTGGGGTGGCTCTTTCTCTGCAATGGACTTCGTCCTCAAGATGCAAGAATAGGAAGTGAGTAAAAAGGTATGAATATTAGTATTACTGGGTATTATTTTTAGTAAGTATTAATGTGAGCTGGTGTAGGGAGACCTCTCCAAAGGACTGGTGCTCTGCTGCAAGTAATTTTAACCAGTGGTTTTAGTTGCTTGGCTGTTTCATGTATCAGACTGGTTTGCTGTCTGGAAGTCACTTTCTTTAGACCAATCAATGAGACTCTACCAGTGGTCCTGCTTGTTGGTGGTGGGTCAAAAGAGGGAGATGTCAAAAGGAAGGTATGTAAGGTAGAGCCTAGCAGCTGCAGTGTAAAGCTGTAGAACATGATCTTGACTTTAAGTCAGAGTTAGCTTCCAGTTGATGTAATCCAGATCTTTAACCAGGCAGCTAGCCGAGAGCTGGGTGTGATTAGTCACAGGCATCATGATCCTTGAGCCCACCTCCATTGACCCCGCAGGGCTCCTAGCTTGAAAACACTAAGCACTCACCACAATTTGGTGCTAAAATTGTCACTGAGTCCCCCAAAAGTTTTCCTCTCTGTAGGTGGATGCAAGAGGCTATCGCTGTCTCTGCAAGCAGATGTTTAACTTGGTTTTAGGCCTCGAAGCAATGCTGAGCTCACATAGGAATTGAGCAAAAAGTTTGGGCTTTTGGGAGTATCCCTGTTTGAGGCTCAGCTTCTTGATGCAAACCTCAGCCGCTCTTGTGCATCTTGCAGCCACTTCCTTGCTGGCTTGTTGCTGATAAGCGATGCAATTTCATCTTTATCATTCCAGCTGACAGCAGCGAAGCTGACTCATCCCCAGCACCGTTACCAGGGTGTGAGTTTGGCCTCCAGTTGTGCTGTGAAAAGAGAAAAAGCAGGACCCGTTTATGAAGAGGGCTGTGTTGTTCTTTCTAGTTTGGGGTTGCTGGCTTGTGGCTCAAACACTAACAATACTGCCAGTCGCTCTGAATTCTCACTCCTAAAGTGCCTCAGTGGGGGAGAAGTGGTAAAAACCAGAAGGTACAATCCAGGTTTGGCTTTCTGCTGTGCTCAAACTTCTCCATGGTTTCTCCTTCTTCAGCAAACAGTCACTCTGCAGGTGAGGCGTGAAATGCGTCTGCTGAACAAATTGAAAGAGACCGTCTCAGCAGGGGAGGGATTCGAATAACCTTGTGCTTTTGTCAGTTTTGGAGGGGAGGTTTCCAGCCTTCCTTGGATGCAGATTTCCCAGGAGTGATGCTTTTCATCCTGCATGTGTTTTTTTTGCTTTTGGCAAGACTGCCCTTGGCGCTGTGTGTTGCTTGAGATGAAAAGCTGGAGTGAGGCATGTTCTTAACACTAAGGAAAGGAACTACATCATCAGATTCACCTTGAAATGCTGGTGAGCAGCTTTGCAGGGGCCAGCACCTGTGTTACCCGGCATTGTCAGGGCTGCTGTGGTGGCTGTGGTCCGTAGAGGTGAGGAAGACCATGGTCTCCCTTCCTGGTACAGATAGCAGCAGGAGATAATAGTTGACTGAGGACACAAAGGAGGAAAAGTTTGGTTCCAGCCTCGATTTCTGGAGGTCTGGTTCAGCATTTGGGGTTGTACCCTATGCTGATGTCCCCTCTGGGCTGTCCCTGAGCGACACCATTTCTCCTGGTTCCGTCTGGAGAGCTGTCATGGTCACCTGTTAGTGTCAACTGGTGGGACCTTCCTGTTATATGTGAGGATTTGCCTTCCTCTTATGTTGTGACATGCTGGACACCTCCCTGGGCCCTTCACCTTGGGGAGATACTTTCAAGTGGAGTGCCTAATCTCTGGGCACGGGGGAATAGGAATGGTTGAAGAAACGTGGTTGGGAAATGTGTGCAGATCAGGCACTGTCAGAGCACGCTTGCCACGTGTAACTGGCATTAAGGTCAACGTTTCTGGCTCAGTACCAGCAAAATGATGATGGGTAGTTTATTACAAGCATCTGCAGAGTAGAAGGAGACCTTTCTGCTGGAGAAGGTCTCTCTGTAGCAGATGTATGTCACTCACCTGGTGCCTGGTGCAGTCCGTATGGACTGTCTGGTGCCAGATCTCTGATTTATAACCTACAGTACCCCTGCTGCAGTGTCATGGGACCTCACTGTGCAAACCTCCTCCCCTCCTCTGATGCCTCACTTGCTTTGCACTATCAGACTTTAGGGGCCACTCCTGGATTCACATAAGGTCAAATGCCTCCTCATTGTCCTTTTCCTCCTCCTCGCTTGCACAGCGTGCACCTGACAGGTTGATCTACCCCAATAAGACCTCCTGTCTGTTCCCTATCGGGCATCACAGTCCTTCCCTCTTTGCTCCTGTCAACCAGTCAAGGTCTGTGACAGGGGAAGGCTCTGACCGCTGGTCCGTGCTGGGCTCTGCGTGAGCTGCAGGCAGGAGGGTGCCCCGAGGTGCTTGATGCTTTGACTTTCCCTGCACGTCCAAATGTGGCATCTTGGGAGGATGCAACAGGACTTCGCTCCCTTTCCTCATCTGTATTCTCTCACCCAAAAGCAGATGCTTCAGCCCGGCATTCGGTGTCAGTGCTGGCACTGCTTGTGATACCACACGTGGTAGCGGCTGTGAATCGCTTCAGTGCTGTATCATCTCTCTCCTCCTTCCCTTCCTTGCCCTCCTTGGGCTGCCCACATGCCCCAATGGGGCCGCGGCTGTTTGCCCTGTGGAGGATGCTGAGGCTGGACTGCCTTTATTTTTTTTTTGGCAGAACAACAATCTGTGCTTAGGTCAGCTGTAATTTAATCGAGTGGTACAAAGGATTTAGTGCACCTTGCGGATGGAAATTGCCTTGGGCTGGACAAAAGAAATAAGCAAGCCGTTCCGTTTCTCTCCTCCTGTGACAGCTTAGTCTGTAGTTGTGTGTGTGGTGTTATTTTATTTTATTTTATTTTTTTTTTTTTCCCCACTTCATGACATACAACTCAGAGGTAACTTGCATCTCGGTGTCTCAAAACATTACGAGGCTTCTTCCCTAGCAATGACGAATTCAGTGTATAAAGCTCAGAACCGTGATTTCCCTCAGGGTCCCTTGTAATAATAATTTCTGTAAATAAAGGCTGGAATCAGGCTCTCCGTTGTAATAGGATTTTGTTTGTGCAAGGGCTGGTAGCCATGTCCCCCTGACACTGCCCTATAATAGGATTGGGGGCTGTATCACAGCATTGTGGGGGCTTGGTGGGCACAGGGCAGCCTTGCAGGCAGAGTGAGAGGTAGGACTCCCTTTTGGGATGTCTTTCAAAGTGCTGAATCTTGCGAGGCAGGTGAAATGTCTGGTTTGAGGTTGCAGGGCTCTCTGCAAAGACACCGTGGCCAAGGTAAAGCCCCCATTCCCTATAAGATGCCAAAGCCTGTGAGCCTGGGAGGAGAAGGAAGAGCCTGGGAGGATGAAGTCTGAATGGGCTCCAGCTCTCGCTGCTGCTGTAACTACAGTGATCTGTGCAGAGAAACGCTGCGACCTCCTCATTCGTCTCTGGACTTGCAGAACTTACTATTCCGTGCACTGGCTACCGCAGTGACCTGCACCCTGCAGCAGCTGCCTTCCTGTGAAGCTCAGATCCATAAAATACATGCCATTGCTGAGAGAGCAATTTGGCAGCCTCCTTGAATGAAGGGTGCGAGAAAATGGTGTGCTTAATTACGCCTGCTTGGGAGAGAAGTGGGTGAGGAGGCATGTGCGATCGCAAGCCTTTGGGGCTGTTATATTTTTTTCTCACCTGTTCTAGCAGCAAGAAGCACACGGGGGAAGCTCACGCATTCACACTGCTACCCCTGCAGGTTCAATAATTCTTCCTCTGCCAGTGAATGGATACTGATGGAAACTTTTTCTTCAGCAGAAGGACCAGTAAGTTTGCTGGAATTGATGAGGATCTTTGTGTCTGGGCTGCTGCAGCCCTGCAGAGCATCATTGCTGCAGGATCCTGAGCGGCTGTGGGTAAATGCAGCATGTTTTGAACATACACACTTCAAACACGTTGGTAAATTAAGATTTCTAGTCTTGCACTGGCTGTGTCTCATACCAAAAGGCTCTCATCCTGAATTGCTCCTGTACCCAGATTAGGTGGGCTCCGTACAACCTAGAGATATGAAGAGAAGCCCAACCATTCCTACTCAGTGAAGGCAAAAGGATTTTTCCCAGGGCAGTTGTGATGGCAAAGGGCTGGTGCCAAGTTCGGTGTCACAGCAGCGAGTTGTGTTGTTCTCACAAATAACCAGGTGCCAAAACCGTTTGTCACCGCCGCTTTGTGAAAGGTGTGCTGACACTTCACATCCCTCCTTGGTTTCGTGGGGAAGGCTCAAGTTAGCTCTGACAAAGCCTGCACACCATTCACAGTGTAATTAGCACCACAAGTCTTGCTAATTGCTGAGGGTTTTTTTCTCTCCCCCCTCCTTTTCTCCAGCACAAAATTTCTCTAGTTATCTTGGGTTATCATAATGGTAGACAGCATGCTAAGCCTGGATGCTCCTTCTGAGGGCTGGTGTCAGGAATAATTACTGCCGTAGTAAGCTGATCAGCCCTTCATTATTAGCTGCTGTTGTTGTTACCCGACATTGATTAGTAATTTGTAGCTGCCAGTGCTTTCCTCTGCCCTGAAAGCCGAGCGTTTGCTGGTGCCGCGATACTGTTCTGCCAAGGACAAGTGAACGTTTTCCCCCTTGCCACCTCCCCAGTGCGATTGGGTTTTTAAATACACAGTTTGTGCCTTGGAGAGCAGCACCAGCCCTGCCTGAACGCTGACTTTGCAGCTAAAACTTACTGAGGGTCCCAGCTGGCTATGGTGATGGAAGATCTTGTGGTGAGTGACCCACTGGTGGACCAACGTTTGTAATTTCAGACTGGGATCCTCGCAGCGATGCCCTTAACCCCCCTGTCATCCTGGTATCCTGCCAGCTGGAGAGGGCAGCAGAGATGCCACCATAAATATTAACCGGCTCCGTAGTGCTGGGTGATGTTTGTAGGTGGCTGCTCACATGTGTTTGTGTCTGGGTGGCGAGCAGCACTGGAGGTGGGATTTGGAGGGGAAGAAGGAGAAAACATGGCCATAGAAGCTGTCCTGTGATGTTCAGGGTTGTTTGGAAGTAAGGCCATTTAGTAACTCAAAACTGCAAATACTGGGAGAAGGAGTTCCTCAGCCACAACCTGGGGTGGTTGGGGCTCCTTGCTCTGCAGGGCCACCCCATTTCTTGGTGCTGACTTTCTGCACCCCCCCTGCACCTGGGTCTGTCTCTTACGTGGTTTGACTGTTCCTCCCCGGCTCTGTGAGCCACGTGCCGATGCTTGTTTGTCTGATCTGCGGATCTGCAGACCAGCTGTGCCTGTCAAAGCAGGGTCAGGGAGCAGAAGGGAGGCTTGTGAGCCTGTACTGGGGCGGGGAGGGAAGTTTGGGAGAGGGATGGCAGAAGGCAAGTGCCTTCCATGTGATCTGCATCCTGGCTGTGCCTCCTGTGCCGGCGTGTTGCTGGCTCTCATGTTGTCTCAGCATCTCAGCAGTGAGTCTTTTGAGCGATTCAGGTTGCCCAACTTGGCCCCTTGCAGAGCAGCATCCCAGGAGACGGTCTCCTGTTACAAACATCTGTGTGCAAACAGTAATCTACTCTGGGCAAGCCTGACATTACTGGCAGGGTAAGGGGGATTAGCTTTCCTCTCTGGAGGGGGATTGAAGGGGTTTGGGGCTGTGCCATGATGCAGACCAGTCTTCCCACCCGTCTCTGTAAGCCACCGCTGCTGGGAGGCAGCATGTGCAATCATGCCAATGTATGTAAATGTCCGTCTGACACAGCAGGTATAAATCAGGCATGGGCAGCCGGAGATGGCAGGGAATGCACCTCCTGCAACCCCTGCTCTGACTAGCATGCTTGTGATGATGCCAAGGGGGGACAAGGGGCAAAGCTTGATGTCACTTCTTGGCACTCCAAGAGGACGTTATTCAAAGAGACGGTGACCTCTCCTGGCGCGCAGAGCGCTGCCGGGGACCTCCAGCCCCAGGTCTGCGGCAAATCGAATGATGTGCTGCGGGAGAGGAGGGTTGGGACTCAGACATTCATCACCAACCTGCTGACCGCCGAGGAGAGGAAGAAAAAGCTGCCAGGAAACTTCCCCTCCGTCGGTCCTCGGAGGCGCCGGGAGCTTTAATCCTGGAGCATCTTCTTACTCATCCATTAGCGGGTTCTAACCGCGGCTCCCTGCGCAAGCACCTTAATGGCTGCCTGGCCCGGACCAGCCCTAATTAAGACTGAAGAGTGGTTTCTTTTCAAAACCTGTGCTAAAATGTGTTTTTCTAGTCTCTCACTTCCCCAGATGAGATTTCTAGGGCTCAGTGTGGGTGTTTTTTTTCTTTTCTTTAGTAGTTCCAGTGATTCACCAGTTTAATAATGTGAGAGGACTGCGGGACACCTGACCAGACTTTCTTTCTGATCAACACATTCAGGGGATTTTATTATCTTTTCTCTTCCTCCCCAGACAGCTCAAGCTCCAAGGTAGCTCAGGTAGAAAGCTGCAAACCGCAGAAATTAATCTTTGCTGACAAAAGCTTCCCAACTAAGCACTGGTCTGGATTTGAGGACATGCTTGAAGTTGCAGATGGCGTATGAGAAGGGCACTTCCAGATGAGCTTAAAAAGGTGAAGATAGCACCAGGATGTGTCCCACCGCTGTGGTGGTAGACCGTGGTGGAGTGTGTATGTGCCATGGGGCAGAGTTAAGGGTGTCCAGGCCACTTTCTGGATGTGACGGTGAACATGTAGTGGCATAGCCCTTGCTGTTGCTGGGGATTTTGGAGGGTGAGACCAGAAGCCAAAGTGCCAGCCTGCGGAGATATACATCTGGCTTGCAGGCTGCTCTGTAGGGCTGAGAGGTTTCTTCAGCTTGGAGGCTAAGTGCTCCTGCTCCTGTTCTTCACTGGTGCGAGCCAGTCTACAATGGGTCAGCCTCAGTTTACCCAAAATGAGGATGTAAACTTTGACCTCAGCTGAATTCCCTGGTGCATCCTCTCCCCTGTGCTCTATCCAGGGCCCAGCTTTCCTTGCTGGGTGGTTGGCACTTCCTAGTGTGCAGAAAGGGCTTGGGATCCATGGCTGAAGGAGGTCCTTTCACACGTGTCTCCATTTCACACACTCTCTGGTAAGGCTCCACAGGACAGCTCAGTCACCTCAGGATGGTCTGCCCACGGGTGTAGTGAAGATTCCCCAGCTCACATCTCTCCGGGTGGGTTGCTGAGGCCAAGGCAAGTCTTCAAACACACCACAGCAGGAGGAACAGTGGCCTAAGCTCTGACCAGCTTCTCTCAAGGAGAAAAGAAAGACTCAAGTGTTGCAACATCTCTTGAAGCTCTTTATCCAACATTGATTGCAATCTCTTGGAGTCTGGCCCATGCTGCACTCCTAAACCTCAGTCTCCCTGTCTCTGCTAACTGCTTTCTTCTTCTGCACAGGTGCTCGGGGCGGGTTGAAATTCCTCCCAAGTTTTCCCAAGCCCTTCCACAAACAAAGCAAGGAGCCTCTAGATGGCAATGTTTCTGTTCAGGAGGCCAGCAGCTGCTTTTGAGGCAAGCTGCACTGTTCTCTTTCACGCCGAGCTTTGGAGAACTCCGAGATTTACTCTGGGCTGAAGTGGACAGCTTAGCACCCCGCTGTCTCTTATCGCTTCTTCAGTGAAAGTGGCTTGGATTTTGTGACCTCAGGGGACCAGCAGTTTTAGCAGGCTGGACAGTAGTCTTCTGGCTGTCCTTCTCTTCCGTGTGATGAAATTGGCTTGGACTTGATTGCTCAAGCAGCTGCCCATTGGTCAGGGAGGTACCGGGGTTTTTGGAGGTGATGGGAGTCCCATGCTGTGACTGGGAACTGTTGGTAAAGGCTTGGTGTTATTGACACTTAGCTTGTTTCTCTTGTGCCTGATGATGCAGACAGAGGAGCCTGCTCCCTCTGATATAGTCAGTGTGTGTGTGGAAATAGGGCCTTGCTGTTCGGCTGGAGAAGAGCTGGGAGGTTAGGGAAGGAAAATGTTGCTGGAGAGAGGACTGCAATTGCTCCTGTACCCTTGGAGCCATCACTTGCTATTTTCTTCTCCCTGCACTCTGCTCAGTGCCTGTGTGATGGGGATGCTGGGCTCAATACCCTTTGCCTTTCCCAGGGCTTCTGCCGTGATGCTGGATGGAGACCACATCTCAGAGGCTGTGCCTGTGTTTCTCGTCTCTGCCGGATGCCAATGCAACAGGTGCTTTCTTTGCCCGTCAATGTCAAGGGAGAAAGGATGAAGGGAGGCTTGGAGGCCTACCAGGAGGCTGCTGTCCCGCCCTGGCTGCACAGACAGCCTCGGGTCAAGGCAATTCTTTCTTCCTCACACTGGAGAGCCCTCCAAAAGCAGTCTGGGTGTTGGGCTACCTGAGGGGCCAGCTGCCATATGCCCTTGGCACACAAAGTCCTTGGCAGCTACCAGGAAGACCAAGCTCACTTGTTTTCACCTGATCGTGTTTTATGACGGGCTTAACCTGCTTGAGGTCAAGAAGAGGAGGGGAAGACTTGGATAGCTGGGGATGTAATCCTGCCTCTGGGCACCTGTAGAGTGGGATCCTGTAACTCTTCCCTCGTGCCGTCTTCCTGGAAGCTGGCAAGAAAATATAGTCCCTTGCCAAGGTGCCCAGAAGAGCTGAGCAAGGTGGAAAGCAAGTACCATGTTCAGCAAAAGTCTGAGCATGAGATCAGGTGGCCAGTTTGTACATGTTGTGGCTCCTTAGAGTTTTATGAATCCAAGTATACCGGTCTTGGGAGGATGAGATCTGTTTTACAGACCGGAAATAAGAAGCTAGACCCAGATGTTGCTTGAACTTGACCAGTGTGGTGATAACAGCTGACCTGCGATCCAGGGCCACCTCCTTTTCAGCTTTTGGTGGTGGTTTGAGCTAATTCCTAACGCTTCCCCCAAGGGAGGTGTTGAGGTGTGTGCCACAGTGTTTCCTACCTGTGTGGCAAGAGTGGGAGTAGCAAACCCCTGATCCTGGAGCTCTCCCCTTGCTCTCCATCCCTTCCCTCTCCCCTGGCCTGGCTCTCCCAGCCCTGGCTCCTCACCCAGGGCTGCAGACAAGTCTGGAGCCAGTCCCGGGCAGTGGGACGATGCTGGTGCCACAGAGCGTGGGGGAGATACGAGGTGTCAGGGGCTGCAGGAGATGCTGATAGTCTCCCAGCTCTGCCACAGCAGAGGAGAAATCCTTCCTGTCTCCTGTGCATTGTTTTCCTCTGCATAAAAGACAGTGATTCTTGCTTCATTGAATTGATGCCAAAGGGGAGAGACTGGCTTTTCCTTGCTGTTTTCCCCACCGGGATGGATAATAGCCACATTGGAGTTGGTGTGCTCATGCCTGGGCTCTGCAGTCCACCAGGAGACCTTGAACCTGGGCTTTACAGGGCTGAGCTGGCTGCCTCCCAGCCTCTCCGCACACCCAAGGCCATGCGAGAGCTTGCTCTCCTCTCGTCTCCAGCCGACACAGGAGCTTTCTCTGCCAGTCCCACACCTGCAGCCCCGGGAAGATGGCTCTAGTCATGCTGCAGCGGGCATGGACGATTGATTATAAGCGGTCGTAGATTACCTGGAGCAATGCTATTAAATTTAATACAGTTCTCCACTGGCTCTTGGGGCACAGCCTTGGGTTGTGTAACTGGCATCTTGTTGCAAAGCATTTTGGGGACATCGCTAGGGGCGGGAGGCAAAGAGATTCAGCTGCAAAGCGGGAGAAGAAGATGAGTTTCTGTTGAGATTTATTTCCTGCTCAATAATTGCCCAGAAAAGCTGTGTAAACCTTCTCTGTTTGTGGAACAAATACTGCAAGAGTTACTGCTCTGACCTTTTTTTCCTTTTCCACTGGACAATTGTCTGCACCCTTGCTATTCAGAAGCCTTGATGTGCCGCTGGCAGATTTATGTTCTGTTGAAACCCACCTCTTATTGCCTCTGAGTTGATTGGAAGAAAGGAAACTTGTTTGCTGAAAAATAAACCCGCTGCCACACACCCTGCATGCCAAACTGGGGCTGAAGTTTAAAAGAACACTTTGGAGCGCTGACCTCTTTTCCTTGTCAGCTCCTTGTCTTCTTTCACTGTGTCATCTGTGAAAGGTGGGTGACCAGCTCCAAACGGGGTCACCACTGGATTTAGGCAGGAGTTACGAGCAACCAGCGCTGTGATGGAGCGAGGCCACTGCTTGCTGTGGGCTCGATGCCTCTTGAGGGAAGAAGCGCTGTTCAGTCTGCAGGTCTTGCCTTGGCTTTACAAAAGCTTGTGGTGAATCCCCATGTGAGCGCTCTCACATTGATTTGGTGGCTGCTGAATTTGGGAATAAATCCACCTTTCTTGGCAGCAACAGTAAATCAGATGAGGCATGTCCAGTGAGGGTTCGGAGTCCGTCGCAAAGCGCCCTTAGTTTGTGTGTGGCTCAGGGCTTGCTCGTGCTGAAGAGGAGCTGGCGTTCAAGCTCTATGGAACAAACCTCTGAGTTGAAATCCCGTTCTGGGTGAGATCCCAGCAGTTTGTTAGTGCTTTTCGAAGCCATCAGCGCTCTGCAAGCCTCTGATAGTGGTGCTAAGTGGCCCTCTTCCCTCTGGATCAACACAGAGCTGATAAGCCAACAGGGTTTTGTAGTAGCCAGACGGCCTGGAGAGGCTGTACCAGGAAGGCCACTTAGAGTCATTGATCCTCCCCTTGGATTCTGCACGGGAGCAGATGCCACTTGCAGACCCAGCCTCAGCTTCTCGTACATGCTGGGCGGCTGTGTGGTCCCTACATTTTCTGCACGGCATCGCTACCGGGACCATTTGGAGCCTGCACCCACCTCCACCCTGCCAGGAAACAGCCCTGGCCAAGCAGAGATGGTTCTGCCTGTAAGTTTTATTCTTGGTACCGGAGGATCTGTGGTAGCTGGTAAAATGTCAGCCCTCATTAGGAAATATATCTTGTGGGTGTGTTTCTCCTCGCGTACGAACCCGTTGGAGGACTGCTGGTATTTCACTGAGAGTCTGAGTGCAGAATCAGGCCCATATGTATGTATATATATGTATATATGCGTGCTCTTCCTCCTGCAGGTGACAGGAGAGCGGAGGGTGTGGGTTTTAATCCGTGTGTGTGTGGGCAGCTCTGCTGATGCTGTTTGTCAGCTGGAATCCCAGCACAGGGCTCTGCGGCATCAGCCGCGGCTTCCTTTTTGCCTTCTGTCACATTTGGAGGGGAGGGAAGATGTAGCTGAGTCTTGCAATAGTAGGTCAAAACATACTGCAGCACTAAAGATCAGAGCAAAAGCTTTCTTGTACAAACACATGGTTTTATTCATCCTGTTATTTTCTTTATCAAATGCTTACTTGCCTTTACAGAGCCGCTTTCAGCCCCAGGGAAAGCGAGTGTGTCGTTGGAAGGAAAGCTGGGCTAGTGACTGGAGTGGGTCACAGTTATAGAAGGTGGGTGATCTGGACTTTTATTCCTGGCTCTGCTCTGGCTTCTTGTCTTCCAGATCTCTGTGAAGACCTTAAGAAATGAAGAGCAGGGGCTGTCGCTGCGTGTGTGTACAGCACATACTGTGGTGGCACCCCCAGAGCGTCCCTGGCACAGCAAGAAATGCTTGTCATGACAGTCGGTGCCGTGAACAAGGATTGTTATGCTACTCAATCGCAGCTATTTCTGGGTGGGTAGCAGTCTGGTTTAGGGTGCAGCCTGGTTAAGGTGCTGGAGCGAGCTCTTTTATCCAGACAAAGCTCTGCCTGGGATTCTTCAATGTCCAGACGTGCAGACAGCTTATTTTTAAGGTCTCATTTGAAAGATGTCAGCTCCCCCTCCCTACTCTTCCCCAGGCTGTGAGAGCAGAAAACTAAATTTATCTGCATTGGGACAGAGTGAGCTGGAGTAAACCAGCCAGGCGCTGCTCCAGATCTGCTGGGTAGAACGGCTGGCACAGAGCTGTCTGTCTGTCCGTGTCCGTGTCCGAGATGTTTGGATGCTGCTGATAACGGGGTAGCAGTGGCAATTTTCTGAAAAGTTTGCCTTGTGGGGGTGATGTTCTGTCTGGCTCGGTCCCTGGGTTTGATTTATGTTTTTCATACGTGAGGCAAAGCCATCCCTCTGCCTTTTGAGAGAAAGGTTAGAGCTGTACTCCTTGCCTTCCTTCGCAAGACCTTGTGAGGACCCCGGTGTGGAGACAGTGCTGGATAAGAGGTTGAAACACAGCTTGCAAAGAGCCCTTGTTGCTCAGGGACTTTCAAATATCCTGTGGGTAGTGCATAGGAAAGGGAATTGAAAGGAACTCAGTATTTTCAATTTGAGCACTTCTGTCCACATCTCCCTTTTTGGATACAGATTGGTGGAAGGGAACACAGGGCAGATATTTGAATGGCTGTGTGCTACACTGGTTGCTGTGTGCCTTGATTAAAGAGGAGACTCTTCAAAGTTGAGCCTCTTCCTGGGGCCATCTGGGGGACGCGCTGCGTCTGGGGATACGGGCAGGTGGGGATGGGCTGAGATCTGGTTTTCCTTTTTCACCTCCTTGTAAAACTGGAGCATCAGTCTCTGTCAGGCTTCTGCTAATGAGTTAGTTAAACAACATCTCCTTACTGGAAACTCTTTTCAGACCAATTAAGATCTTGCAATGTGTCAGTTGTGACAATAAAAGTGAATTAAGTCTCATTTCTCCTTTTTTACGATGTTTATCAGAAGATGGGAATGCTCATTTAGAGGAGCTAATCATGGTTATTTATTTGTCAGTGGTACCAAGAAGCCCCTGCTCAGGCTACAGACCTGTTGTGCCAAATGCTGTTGGCGCTCATGGAAGGAACAGGAGCTGGCCCTGGAGAATGGATTGACCACGCAAGGAGAGCCCAGGAGAGGTAGGAAGAGTCCTGTGGCCATTCAGGCCCAGCTGCAGGACCTGCTGCTGCTTGGAGACACCATGGGAATCATTGAAGCCAGTGGAGATCTATCTCTGCTGCACTGCTCAGCAAAGGTTGCCCTGAGCAGCAGCAGAATCTCTCCTCTGACCACTCGTCCTCCTTGTTGCAATATCTTTGTCTTCGTCAGCTGGTTCCAGAATTGCTGGGGAGCCTGTGTTGGGGAGACAGGGGGGCAGGCATGTTGCATGGCTGCATAAACCTCTTTCCCTGAGGAAGCTGGGGCAGAAGCGAGAACTGAAAGCTTTAACTCTGGAGTACAGCTTGATGGGAAAGGTAAATTGTGGCAGGAGGCATATCTGACAGTCCTGTGGGTCCCTTCTGTTTCAGATGGCCTCTCTCGCTCACCCCCAGGCCTCTGTTCGCAGGGAAAGAGGAGAATGCTTAATTTGTCTCCCCTCTCAAGCTGTTTTCTTTCAGTGGTTTGGCTAAGACTTAAAGCAAGCTCTTCCAGGGGCTTGGGCTGCCAGTCAAAATGCTTTCCAGCACATCTAACGGGGCAAAAGAGTTATTATTTTGTTGCCTTGAGGAACCCAGGCAAGAGGATGCACTAGAAAAGGCCTGTAGGAAGGTTCAATGCACCAGCTTGTTTTTGAAGGAAGTTTGGTTTGTGCTTCTCAAAACCAGTGAACTCTGTCCTTAACTGGTACGCTTAAAGAACCCAACAACCAGGAGCAGGAATCCAACTATATGGAGGCATAGGGACTGAGAAAGCCATGTGCTGAATTGCTGATATTTCCCTCCTGTCTGTCCTGCAGAGAGCCAAGACCAGAGTCAACCCTCAATGCCTCTCGCAGTGAGGAAGACCCAACACCACCGCTGGAGAAAGGGGTAGAAAGATGATGTTGGAGGTGAGAACAGATAAAACTGGGGTAGTGAGGCTGCAGCAGGACGTGCTGGCTGGCTCCCCGGGCAGGATCTGTGGGCTGGGGTGAGCAGGGGGCAGCCAGACCACAGGCTGGACTCTTGCTCACTGCCAGGGAAAGCAACACACCAGGTTCTGCTCTGTCCACCAGCCCACCTCACTGCCTCGCAGCGGGCTGAATCTCCATCAGTATCAAAGGGAAAGTGTTATTCTTCTTTCAGTCCTGCAGCTGTTTTGAAGTTAAGAAAACATTTAGATGATTAAAAAAAAAAAACAACAACCCAGACTTGGTTTATCAAGGGAACTTCTAATGAGCAGAAGCGGGGGGGGAACAGACAGAGGAAGGGCAGCAGAGACTAACAGCCTGGCAGAGCACTTGTCATCTTGACAACACAATAAGTTTCAAACTGGGCTCACTCTTGACGTTTGCCTGAAGGTATATTTAACTAGTGCGGGAGACGCTGGAGCAGAAGTGTGCACCTTGGAACGCAAGGAAGCCTCAGTGGGGGTTAGCTTAGGTTTGGAAGGGGAGGAGATGGGCTCCAAATGGAAAATGTGCCTCCTTCCCTCCCTGCCTGTGTGTAGCCAGACTGAGAGGCTGTGCTCGGAGCTTGGTGAGAGAGGATGCTAATCAAGCGTGAACCGGCTGCGCTCGGTGGCGGCTCCCGTGCTATCTGCCACCAGCCTGCCTGCATGCTTCTTCCCTTCATTCTTTCTCTATTAGCATGTTGTGTTTGACGAATGGAAATGTGGGCTTCTCTTGGAAACAGGAGGAGTGGCAAACAAGCAGATAGAGTGGGAGCTCAAATTATTCATTCCCTGGGCTAGGCTAAATGTTGGAGAGTGTACAAGGCATCTCGGGGGGGAGTTATAGTCTTTGGGACCTTGGGGCTGATTGGAGACCCTGGGTTTTGCAGGTTGTGGGGTGCAAAAAAGGGTACTTACCTCCCTTTTTTCTCCCAACATTCAACACTGCAGCCAGGCTCACTTTCTGTCACCAAACCCTGTGCTGTGGGATTTCAGAAACGGAGATCTGAATTGGGTTTCCAGAAATCCTAAGGTGGTGCCTACAGACTGCAGGCTTCTGTGTTGCATCCAGGAGGGAAAGGCATCTTCTCCCCAGACTCACCTGCTACCAAAATAGGTGCGTGTATATGCATATATATATATATATATATTTGTGTATACAGATATATATATATAGAGAGAGATATATATATACACATACACACACACCAGGCAGTCACAGGAAAGCAGGATGCTTAATGTCTGGTCCTGTGTTATGAGAAGTTTCTGTGGCAGAGCTTAAACCTGACGCATTGACTTTGGATGCTGCTGAAAACAAGTGTGTTTGGGTTTTTTTTTAATAGTGAGTGACTTTTTGGCATTTATGAGAAGCAAACTCCTAACTACAATAGCAGGCAGAACAAGCTGGGCACATGGGATATGGGAGTTGTGTGATGAGCCAGAGCATCTGCTGCCGTGGAGAGGTCTGAACTGTCCTCCTGTTGCTTTCATCGCGTCCCCAGGTGTCTCATGGCATGTCACCTGCGTGCAAAGAAACATCTGGAGGAGTGCAAGATGCAAATCTGTGTTTGTATTGGCACTGCAGAACAAAGACAGTCACCTTCCAAAATCAGTTATAGCAGGAGGAGATTGAGATGGAGTCTTGCCGGGAAATGGGTGTCTACGGCAGTGTGGGGAATGGGCTAAAATCAAGGATGGTAGTCCACGCTTGTCTCTTGCGGCAGTATGTTTTTATCTTCCTTTCCCGATTGGCTTTAAGATATGGGAAAGTGTTGACGTCTTTCCCACAGGACAGATTTGCTGAGGTCCTTACCTGGTACAAATCAATCAAGCTCTTAACTTGCAAAGCACCCTGTGGGGACGCAACTTCGATAGGAACCTTCCCTCTGAAATTTGATGGGATTTCTTTTTCTTCCAGCCACGTATTTTCCGCTTTTCAGCACGAGAATAAAAGCTGTGACAAAGCCTGGTGTAGCCCAGGAGCTGATCCCCACCTCCCTTGTCCCAGCCTTCGTGCCCTCCATCAGAAAACTGTGAGTCATCACCTCTTGGCTCCACCAGCATTGTAATTTTTTTTCCCTCCTCCTCATCCCCCCACCCCAGCTGGGGTGAAAAGCGTGAAAGCAAATAGGAATAAATACCTCCAGCCATAAAAGTGAAATAAATCAATACCTCTTCTCTGAAGCCAGAGATGCTTAATAGGCAAGGATCACTGCCAGATTGTAAAAAATGTGTTTAGTGTGCGGCTGGGGCAAGTTTAACCCTTGGACATAAACAGTTGAGCAGCTTCTCTCACCTCTGAATTAAATAACTTTAACTGCAGTGGGCTGTGATTAATAGAGGTGCCTCTGGTTGGGATGCACCAGGTATTTTGTGCCTGTGGATCATCTGGGCGATTGCCTGGGAGGGAGCAGTTGTTGCCATGTCCCTTCTGCAGGCACAGCGATGCTTTTTTCATGAGGGGACACCTCTATTTGCAGGTAAGGTAGCTCCCGGACGCTGGGCTGAGCTGATGGGACTTCAACTGCCCTTCCCAGAAATTAAGGACCTTTCCAGCTCTCCACTCTGCCTTTCTGTGGTGGGAGTGCAGAGGAGTAGGGCTGCCCCAAGGTCCTGCTCTGGAAAGGATTTGGTTATCCTGCCCAGTAATCCGGCATGTGTTTCTTCTCTTCACCTTATCAGTGGAGCTGGAAGACAGAGAAAATCTTGTGTCTTAAAGCTGTGGTGAGGGAGGGCTGGGACTCCAGTCCCAGTCTCTAGGATTTTTGACTTTTTTTTCTCTGTTTTCCAGGAGAACCCATCCCAGGACTTTCATAACTTTATTTTCCCTGAAGAGTATGAGGCACCAGGATGATGAGATGCAGCCGATGTTGAAATGAATGGAGTGGTAGGAAGCCCCAGTGAGATGTTCCTGTTGGGCTGGAGGAAGTGTTAGCACTGTTGTCAGCCGGTATGGTGAGACCACAGCAGGAATAATGAGAATGCTTTGACCACTCTTTCTGAAGACCAGTGAAGTCAAGTGGGAGCAAGTATAAAGAGGCCCACAGGAGAAATTCAAGAGAAATCCCATAACACTTGAGTTCGGCTTCACAAAAACAAGGCTGCGATGATGTGCTGTGTGTATATCAGAGCAGAAATAGCCAGGAGCGAGAACAACTACTTAGAGTAAGCACAAGGACAGCTAGTTAGGAGCTGGCCATGAACCTGTGGGGCTGGTGACAAGCAGAAGCTCCTGCATGTTAGAGCAGGAAAGTGCTGGTCCCTTCCAGTGGTCATGGAGCAGGCAAGCACCAGGACTGGTTTAAAATGAAGCAGATCAGGAGTTATTATTTGATGTAACCCTGGCACTGCTTAGAGGCTGGATGCAGAGACATGGGGTTTCTTGCTATTTGGATTTATGATGGTGTGTGTGCCTTTTGGGGATGGCCCTCAAAGATAGCCAAAATATTTCAGAAGATGATTAGGATTAGTTTCCCACAAAACCTTTGTGCACCTCCCTGGACTTGCTGCATCTGAGGGCACAGAGGGTTTGGGAGAAGGATGCTCCCCAACGTCAGCCGGCGTTGGGCTGGGTGGGCTCTGGCTTGATGGCTCCCCCGGGGCAGGAGCCGTCACCCTGCTGGGATTTCTCCGGAGGCTGGGAAGTCGCTGCCAGGCGGGATCTGATGGGGGAAGGGGAAAGACTTGGTTTCTTTCAGCATCTGAGGGTGGATTAAGTGGAGCGTTCCTTGTTAGCTAATTGAAACAGTCAAAATGTCAAATGAGGCATTTCAATAACAGTGATGTTAGAAGCTTTACATTTTTATTTCTTTCCCTCTCTTTTTTGTATTCTGCCTTCAAGATATAGGGATGTAAGTCCCTGCCTCTACAGAAACCCTCTTAAAGAGGGGCTTCATGGGGGGATGGGGCAAGGACAGAAGCTGTTTTAATCCCCTCCAATTCCAACATTATTGTGTTTCAGCAAATATTTTGCAAAAGGATTTTTCAGGCTGAACTTCAAACAGGCAAATGCCTCACTCCAGTGACTCGGGGAGCTTTGCAAATTTAGAAAAGAAAATGAAGATTGTTTTAGCTGACATTTAAACCTCTTCTCTTCTTTTTTTCGCAGCCTGTCAGGAAGCTTCATACACTTTGGGTCAGACGTTCTTTCCCTGAAGAAGAAAAGGATATTTATAGCCGGGTAGGACCATAACGGGGAAATCTCCGGGCTGCAGTACCTGTCAGATGAGGTTACTTATGGCCCCAATAGTAACAGCCAACCTGGAACCCACTACAGGGAAGTAAAAAGATGAGGGTCCAGCCCTGGGACACGGAGGGGAGTCCAGCCCAGGAGATTGGGCCTATTTCCTTGAGGGTTAAAGCAGGCTTGGCCGGAGAGTGGTATTTTCTGGGCAAATGCTTCCCTTATGTTGTGCTGTTGGGAGAAGTAATACCGAGAGATCTTGAAGTGTGGTCTGAATCATTCCTGTCCATTGGGGAGGCAGGGAAGGGATTAACTAGAGATGCTGAACCCAAAGAAAAATAGCTTATCACACAGAGAGGCTGTGACTTGCTTGCCCTGCGTGGTTAGGAGCTCCTGAGGGGCTGATGGAGCATCTGCCTGCAGGTCTTGGTTCCTCCTTGTTCACTCTCAGCCAGGACTGCAGCCAGGCCAGCGACGCTGAGCAGTGAGCAGCTGTCTGGGCTGTGGCTGGAGCAATTTACTTCCAGGGATTAGAGTGATTGGGGTTTCTTAAGGTAAAGACAGCTTGCAAAGAAAAAGCAGCGTGTCTGGGGACAGCAGCGCTCCGTTGCAACCTGCTCTTTGTGTCGAACAAGCTGTGGGTTGGAGATTTTGTCTGCACATCACCTCTAATCCAGGAGGAGGGAAGGGGCTGGGTGGCACTGCTGCAGCCTGTGGGGAGCTCATCGTGTGGGGCTGGGGCTGGGGACAAGGGTTGTGGTTGTCTTGGGGGGCTGGTGGTGCTGCACTGTAGGTCTGGGCATAAGCTTTTCTGCAACCTGAGCCCCGGGGTTTGCCCTGAGGCCCCAGCTGTGACCCTGAGGACATTCTGATGTAGCACAAGGTAGCTGGAGGCTTGATGAAGGTTGGTGTCAGGCTCATGTGGTCCTGGGGCTGTTGTTTCTGCATGGTGCTGGCCCGTTGGACTATGATGTGGAAGTCTGTGATGAGTTTAAACTAGACCTGGGAAGCATCTCCCGTGGCGTAGGTCCATTCCTCCTCCTTTTGGCCAGCATGGGCCAATCCCTTTCTGTGTTTTCCCATGTCTCCCTGGATTTTAAAGAAAAGAAATCCTGGTGCAATGCCTGGTGAGGGAGCCACGATGTGATCTGGCCAAGAGTCCTGATTTTTTTAACTGTAAGGCTGTGAGGATCCTCATTCCCCATGGATGAAGCTGCTTGGGGTGCTGCACGCACATTTTTCCTGTAGGAAAACCTCCCAGAGATGAAGGAATAACAAACCTTCTCACAGAGGTGAGACCCAGAGGGATCTTCTCTGTGGATTGCAGGTGACTCTGGGCTATAGAGAAGTGGGAGAACCCAAGACACCCTGCAGGATGATGTTCTGGGGGACATCAGGCTTGTTCTGGCCACACTGCTGGCTCTGCCACCATGTCCCTTCTGATAGCAGCCCCAGCAGTGTGGTCCTGGAGCTGAGCTGCCTGGGTTCTCAAGAGCATCGGAAAGAAAAGCAACAAATCTCGTACACATAGAGCTCTCCACCGTGGTTTTCCTGCCATCTGCCCACCTCGGTGGATGTTAACAAGCTGGTAGATCTAGATCTGCTGTGCCTTGATAGAAAGATTTATTTTTAGGGCCTTGATATTTAGAATGATCCGTTATAATTTCATGCTTAAATAACACTAAATAATGTTCCCTGTTTGCACAGTGTAATTGGAAGAGGCAAATAAACCAAACAAACCAGCTATGACTGAGTTTCCTTAGCATTTTTGAACTGCAACAAACAGTAAAAAATAAGGGCTTGGCCAATTTAACATTTGGGGGGTATTTTCTAGTTGATCTTCCACTTTGTCATTTTCACAGGCCAAGAAACACAAGAGCTTTAAAAAGCCAGTGGCTTCTTGCCAAAGAAAACTCAGTTGGGCTTAGATTGGGAAAGCAAGAAAGAGGAAAAAAGAATTAAAAGTGAACTTATTTGTTTTTTAGGAACTGGCAGGGCTAATGACTCTGGAAGTGCCATGGGATTTTATGCAAGTGCAGAAAAGACTTAGAAAATATTCAGCAAGTTCCTTTAGGCTCCTTTCATGCTTCTCGAATCTTGAGGCTGCTTTATTGCTGCTTTATGTCAATTTGACACTGCTTGATTTCACTGTCGCTCCCAATTTTACTGCAATGGTGTTGCTGTGCTCAACACCCACAATGGTGTCCTGTGCTGATACCTGTAACACCCCATGTAATCTGCATGGGGTTTTATGTGATTAAATTAAAACTGTTGGATTAGCTGACCCTATTTGGGGATAGGACGTGAAGGCCAAGCTGGCGTTTCCTATGTGCAAAGCCACAGGTGTATCATTTAAATGCGGATTCTGTGATTAGTCATGAATGTGTTGTGTTCCCTTCTGCAAAACCGCGGTGAGAGAGGGGATACAGCCCGGGCTTTTGAAGCTGCATCTTCAGCTGGAAGAATCCCTTCTGTTAGAGGGGTGAGAGTAACTTTTCCCTCTCTGTCCCTGTGCTTAGATGCCCCATGGAGCAATGTTCCTGCAAGTTCAGGCTGGGATACTGATGATGCTGAGACGCCTTAGCAGCCGTGCATCCTCATCTTGGTTCTTCCCTTTCCCTCTGTGCTCTCTCCTCCCTCTGTCCCACCTCCACTGGCTCCCCCCAAGTGTTTCTCCTCCTTCCAGGCTGGCAAAGTCCTTCTCCATCTTCCCCTCCTTCCACTCCGCGCAAGCCTCGGCTCTGTTTGTGCCCACATTAGCATTTCTGCTGACTGCAAGGATTGGTTTAATTTCATGGGTGTCATTTCCTTCAAGAAATCTCTCTCTGAGCAGCAGCCCGACGAATGCCTGATAAAACATATTTTCCTACGGTAATGATTTTATGGACCCATAAGTCATGAATTTATTATGATCTCAGCCCCTGCTGCTGATTGCTGTAAAATGCAAAGTAATTAACAGCAAGCGGTAGCAGCAATTCCCACCTGGTAGCATGTTCTTGGGTACGCTGATGGTTTTGATTAAAGTAATGGCTAAAGTGTACAGCCTGGCTGTAAAATATTAGCATGATTAATGCAGTATCCTAAATAAGAAACAAAACTAATGGGCATGGTTTAAAGAATTAAATATATATATATTTATATTCCTCTCCCTCCCTCAAGCTATTGTTCTGGCTCATTTACGCTTTCTTTTCTGTTAAATAATGTATGGACTTGAGGACCAGGGGCCAGGCTACAGATGCATATTGCAGTTTCATAACATGTTAAGTGCTTGCGTTAATTTTTCACTCCTCTTTCTTCTCGACCTGCCATTTCCCATCGGATAGGGGGAGAAAGATAACCAAGTTTCCTAAACTTGGCCTGAAGTCAGATGTGGTTTGATTTGGATTGCAGGCAGCCTGGGAAAGTCGCTTGGAGGTAACTGGGAGAGTTGGACTCGGTTTTTGGCCTCGGAGAATAGAAATCCTGACGCTGTGTTTGCATTCCCATGGGGGGGGGTGATCTCCGGTCTGTCTCAGCAGCCTAGAGCCTGTAAGTTTTTTGCACATGAAGAATAACCACATCTGTCCAGAAGCTGCAGTGCTTCTGCTCAGAAAATAATGCTGCTTTTTTTTTTTTCTGAGCAGCTTAAAAGTCAAGCAGTAACTGGGATTGAGTGAAAAATTAGAAAAAAAAAAAAAAAAGGCTCGAGCTAAAATAAGCCATGTCAAATTTATCCCCCATCCCAAAACCATAATACATTTGATTTCTGGCATTTTCCAGTTGGAAACATCAGAAATTACTTGGTCTTGAGGATGAGAATGAAATATAAAATAGGCAATATTTTATGCCAGACATGTAGAAAAAAAATATTTGGAAATGGTGAAAATACTTGATTGCAAAAAAAAAAAACCCTCACTTTTTTGACCTACGCATTTTGATCAGCTCTTCCAGTTTCTAAAGATGCATACACCAATGTCATCTAATTCCCTCTGATCTGCCTCTAACTTTTCAGGTGTATTGATCTGCTCTAGTTTATGGAGGTACTGACTATTGGAAAGAAGAGTTTATAAATAACTACAGAGAAACAGGCTTCCATATCACAGGAGTTCCAGCAGTGCTGCTTTTGTTTATCGCACAACACACATTTTTTTGGGGACTTTTCTTAACCAGGAGATTGCAAAAGGGAGCTCGGTGTGCCAATGTCGCTGAGAATTGTCACATTGTATTGTACTGTGCAAATGGTGTTTTCTGCCTCTTGGGATGGAGAGGTTTCTGGGTTTGTTTTTGTAGATAAGATATAAACTCGGTAGTGGTTCCGCTAGTAAATACGAGTAGCCTCAAGCTCCAGAATATGTCTTGTTGGTCCCTCCAGTAATTTGACAAAGTATCCTTCCAGCAGCCTCCTGAAAGTACAACGTGAACAATTTTGTTGATCCTTTAGTATCTGGAATAGTCGTGGCAAGGGGATGCTGGGCTCTGTTGATAACTCTGCATGGTGGCCAGCTCTGTGCCAACGTTGGCTTGGGGTTTAGATGTCTCATCCCTGTTCAGTGGTGGTCAAACCCAGGAATTAGACCTGTTACCAGGAGGACAAGAATGAATTTCTCTCTTTAAAATACCACTGCTGGAGTTATGACTACCTTCTCTTGGGAAAGAAACCTCGAAAAGATGCAGACTGTGATCAGAGGTAGAGAGGAGCTTCTATGCAAGGAGAGACTGATCAGATTGAGATGTGTCGGTTGAGTAAAGAGTGGAGTGGAAGAGGTGACACAGATGATTGTTTGCAGCGTCTTGTGATTCAAGTTCAGAGAGTTATCTGGTGAACTCATTAAGCAGCAGGTTTAAAGCAAACGAAGGGAAGTTCATTTTTCTGAAGTGCATAATTACATATGGATTTCATTGCCGTGTGCTGCTGTGGAGTCCAGAAGAGGAGAACAGATGTGAGGCAGGCCTGGATCATCATAGAAGGCAGATCCCAGGGGGATGCTGAATGTAACCGAAGGGTTTGCAGCAAGAAGAGGGCCATAGATATCCCATCGCTCATTTGCTTCCTCCCCTTGGCAAAGCTGTGGCCGTGTTCTTCTGCTCACTCTGTCCCTTTGGCTGGCAATGGGCTCAGGGGTTGTGTGCTGGAGGCTGTAGCTGCTGCGGTCTGACTGACAGTTCTTTCTCTCCTCAGAGCTTTCTCCCTCCATGTGAGTCCGTGTGTACTGAATGAGGAAGCACGGGACAGGTGATGGAGTAAGGGCCGTGATGCTGCTGGGCTACATCATGTTCCTGACCAGAAACAGCTGGGCTTGGAGAGGTGGAGGACACCGCAGGCACATGAGGCTGGGACACGACAGGTAAGAGCTGAATGTGTGAATCTCATCCCGCCTCCGAGACGTGACAGCGCCGTGGCCAACCCCGGCGTGTGAGGGTGGTGTGTGGTGGCTGGGCAGGGAACGCGGATCCTTTTCATCTCTCGTGTCAGCACTGTTTGAGTCGACTGCCACAGTCAGGCAGTGGGGCTGCGGGGTCGTGTTTGCAAGGCTTTCTCAGCAGTGCACACATGTTAATGATGTTTGAGGAGTAGTTTCTGTGGGAGACCTGGGAGCCAGGCAGCTCTCTAAATCAGTCCATTAGTAATTTTAAAAGAAAACCTCCGTCCTGTAGGAACTGCGTTGGCCTCTGGAGACATGCCAGAACTCTATCCCAGATCACACCGCATCCGCTTCTCCTATGAGATCTTTCCATCTCTCCTTTTATCCACTCCCTTTCCTTCCCTCCTGCCTGGAGCTTTCTATTGCTATTCTATCCAAAACACACTTTAGCTACTGCCTTCTGTGCTTCTCTTGCCTGGAAGTTTGTACAAGGACGGGTTGGTGTTTATATTTTTTCTTCCCTTTCTCCTTTTGGAGCTGATCACCTGGTGAAATGGAGCTGTAATGCAGTTGGCAGTGGTCAGATTGAGCTGAACGTGTGTGTTCCAGCACGTACCCGGATTCTTGCATCAATAGAAATGAACACAGACGGCCGCAAAGTGAAAGAGATATCGTACGGCTTTGTTTAAAACACACTCGCGCAGAAGCATGAGCAACCTGAACAAAAGCTGCCTGTCTCCTATTTTGAGATGGGTGAAAGAAGAAGTTATTGGGCTTGATGTGCACAGCGAGAGGGGGAAACTGTGTTTCCCCACCTCCTCTCCCTGCCATCCGCAGCCGTGCAGCAGGTAAAGAGGGGATTGCGTTTGGTGGGGAGGATTTACAGCTGTCGTGAGTCAGTCAGTGTCAGGGTAAATCAAGCCTGACGTTTTTAACATCTTCCCCACACAAAGGCGGGGGACAAGGGGGAACAGAGGAAGCAATTGTAATTTTATGTCTATATCCTGCTCGGCTAATCAAGGTGAGCAAGAGACATACCAGCCAGAGGAGATTTTCCTCTTGTTAGCTTGATTGTTTCTTTGCTTTGGCCTTTCCCTTCCTTTCCTGGACTACTACAGCAATCTCCTCTGCGGGGGAAGAAGGATCCAGCTGATCAGTGCTCGAGGCTGTAGACAAATGGTTCTTGCTCCTCCAGCCTGTCTCTTGTAGTATGTCTCTAATCAGGTGAGAACTCATGGAAGAAACAGGTTTAGCCCTGGCTTCTGCCTCCTCACTCCAATTCAGCCCCCAAACATGGTTCTAGCCCTGAGATGGCAGCGCTGTGATATATGGTATCCTCTCCTGGTCCCCTCTTGCCCCTCTCAGCATCACCCAGCTCGGGACAGGCCTACAGATGAACCGTGGAGGGAAGGAATACCTGCATCATGAGGGGAAGCTAATTCCAGAGGATCTCCAGCAGCAGTGTGGCTTAGGAGTTGTGCTTGGTACGCCTCTTTTCTTAGGCACGTGCTGCTGCAAATCCTCCCTGTGCCTTTTCAGCTCGCTGCCTCCTCGCAGGGTCCCAGGTTGGCCTAATTCCATCTGGTGAGTGAGGAGAGGCAAGGAGGCAAAATAAGTACATAAATAGGTCCCTATCCCTCCCTGTTTTCTGTGCTGCAGTCCAAAGTATTGGTGCAATGTATCTAGAGCAGCCTGGTTTGAATATTGGGATTAGCAGGGTGCTCTGCCTTTTGCCAGAAGAGAAGATCCAGTGGACTGGGATACCTGGTGGTGGTGGAAAGGCTTGTACCCCAGGGAAGGACCCTGGAAGCTACGGTGCTGTCTTCCAGCCTGTGGCACGGGATGCCCTGAAGGTGAATTTTGGGGTTGTCCTATGTAGGGACAGGAGTTGGACTTGATGATCCTTGTGGGTCCCTTCCAGGACATTATATGATTCTGTGGATGAGGAGGGCATGCACAGTCCTGAGCTGGAGCTGTTGAGCATCCTGAAAAGCTGCACGCTGGGTCCATGCGCCGTCAAGGCAAGGGCAGCATCATTAAAATTCCTTGTGTGCATAAAAGTGGGCTAAGTCATCAGCAGAGGGCAGGGAGCTTCTGAGTTCTGTGGGCTCGTGCTGATTTACACCGGCTGGGGAACTGGGCCAAATCTGTCTCATTCAATGGATGATCATTCAATTTTTCTCGCTGCTATCAAGCCCTTAAACACAAGCCAATTGAAATCAATGGGAGGCTTTCATCATTTTCAGGGTTATAGGCCTAAAAAATTGGATGCTTGGGGAAAAAGCAGGCAGGGGAAGAGAAAGGGAAGGGAAAAAGGCATAAATGCTGCTGTAACATTATGGCTTAACAACGTAAACAGATGCGAGTGAGAAATGCTTTAGTTACGATTCTCCAGCAGCCACAATTCAGTGAAGCTGAATATACATGGAAATGTGTACATTGAAGAGTATCCTTCGTTATGTAAACGGCTCTACGGGTGCAAGGGGAGCTGGTCCCTCTGCGAATCCTTTCTCTGCATGTCCTATTTCTATATGTGATTATGTTCTCTGCTCTCCCATTGCAGTTAGGGTTCTTATTAGCGGTAAGCACATGCTCTGCGGGACGGCTGTTACGCACAGAAATGAAGGAAGAATTGGTGCCTTCTGCTCCCAAAAACCAGCAGGATTTTTTTGCAATAGCTGGATAGAGGGGGAGGTTAATATCTTGTCCAGCCTCTGGCTGTATTTTGATAAAATCCTTTGTCCAATGACTGCAAAGTATTTTGCAAGTACGGCAGGGTAAATCCCCTTCAGACAGGTATTATCTGGCCTATTTTCACAGCTGAGAATTCGCAGCCTTCGGAGCCATCTAGGCGACAGCGCTGTCTTCACCTTGTGATCTCCTCAGCTGAATGAATATGTCAGGATCAGTCCTTCCAAACCCAGCCCCAGTTTGAACGCAGCCCTCCAGTACGTCTGGGTACAGTTAGATCCTTCCTACCTCAGCCTCCCCATCCGTATAACAGGTATGACAATCATCCTTTCCCCCGGGTAAACATTTCGTTATGCGATGCTGCCGAAGCACCTCGGAGGGGAGAAGACCTACAGATAAGTCTGCATTCTCATTTTGGCTACATTTGTGTGCGTGTTTTCTGCTTTAACTGCCGTTCTCTTGCTTCGCCTGCTCATTAGTTCTGCCTGAGTGCAGGACCTCTCCAAAAAAAATGCAGCGTTGGCAGTGGGCATGAATTCTTAACAACTCCTGTCTCTGAAGACAGAAACCGGGGCCAGGCAGCCGGTTTGCTTGCTTGAGAGCAGGAGAGACAGACTAGACCGGAGCTCGCTGCCGCTCTCTCTCGTCATGGGGATGAGTTTGCAAATCACAGGAGGACCTGCAAAATATGCTCAGGTGTTGGCCTGCCTTTCGTGCTTGGGATGACAGACACCTCTTGGTCGGTGTAAGGCATCAAATTTGTTTTTTAAAGCTCACTCTGGCATCTCTCTGCTGTTCTACCCAAGAGATCAAGAACATATTTTGACTTTTTGAGCCAAAGCTGGAAATTCTGAGCCTGACTTGCCCGGTGCCATGTTGTACTCTCCAACTTAATGCACAGGGAAGACATTAAATTGCTAAAAAAAAACCCAAATAAAACACCACAGCGATCAAAGAAAAAAATGCCAGAGTTTCCATTGTACCAAATAGGAGAAGGGCTACTCTTAGCGTTGGACTCTATGGTCCTTAGAGATCCCTTCCAGCTTGAGATATTCTATGGTTCTCTCCTAATGCGAGGCTTAAAACTTAGTAATATTTTTGTTGTCTTTCATTTCTATTCTGTACTTATATTCAAAGATTCTTTGACTTTTTGCAAATGCAGTTTTTAACATAAGCTAGCTTTTCCTTTCATAGACTCTTTGTATTCTGTTTAAAAAAGAAGGATGTCTTGGCAAGTTAGAATAGGTGGGAAGGAAAAGGAAGGTGAATCTTGCCTGGGTGCCATTCATTCTGTTTTCTTTTAATGGCAAGGGTAAGAAAGAAGAAAACAAGCATTCAAAATCTTGGCACTTCTTCAATTTTTGACTCTTAAAAGCCAAACCAGAGAAAATGACAATTTTTTGTGGTGGTAGTAGAATCCTGAATTTTCATTTTACTGGATTCCTGCTGAAATATCATTTTGCGAAATTGTTTTGTTTCTGATGAAATCATAGTATGCACTGAGAACATTTCCAGTTGATTTGGGGCTGTCTGCTCCCTCTTAGAGCTCTGGTTATTTCTCCATATTTGTCCTTTCCACCTCCATCCTTGCTGATGCCTTTCTTCTACTCCTGTTCCACTAAAGTTGCCACCACCAAGACAGTTAAAATGGCCACGAGGCACTTGGATGGACAACTTGGGGCTGAGATCTTTGTGATTCCCAGAACTATTGTCTTGGGCTGACCCGGGTGCCTCCACTTCACACAATGTATGTTGCTGACAAGTTTTCTTTATTCAGCTCGGGGTATATTCCTGCACTTCTTATATATGTAGAGGCAGATTCTGGTGCTTGGATATTCCACATGGCCCATGGAGGTCAGTCTGGTAGGTTGGATCTCTGCATGTGTTGACTGGGGAGTCATTCTGGCTTTGCAAGATCTGAAGTTCAGCTTCCTTGCCAGCTTTCTGTTCCTCCAGAGCTCACATCACTTAAATAAATAAAAATGGTAGGAAACCATGTGGGGAATCTTCAGAACCACAAACTGATCTTTGATCTGGAGGAAAGAGAAAGCTGGGAGGTGTCATGGCCATGGGGGTACACTTTGGGTTTTGCTTTTTATCTCAGTCCGTCCTGTGTCTGTATCCCCAGGGAAATGAGCCTAGTTCTGATAGACAAGAGTGTGCTCAAACACCAGCGTTCTACACCTCTGGTGGTGGTCTTGGCAGAATAGTCTGAAAATCAAATAGTCTCTGGAGTCTGGAGCCTGTGACATGACCTTGGAGACATGGGCTGCCCATTCCTGGACCAGAATGTGCCACCCAAATGTGTGGGGTATGGCTGGAGCTCCCCATGGGGCTTCCAGAGCTTCCTCAGCCCATAAACCTTGTGGCTTTTTAGGCACAGGTTGAAGTTCACTTAGACCCACTCCACTCTGCATCTCATATGTGTCAAGCTGCCCTGTCCATTAAGAAGCAAAGAGGACACTTGCTGAGAGGAGAACAAGAAGACAGAAAGGCTTAGACAAGACAGGACTGAAAAGTTTCAGATCATATTGGAGGTGGCTGGGGTCTGGCAAAGGTGCAGTGCAGCCCTGACACGAGCCACAGCTCCAACAGCTCCAACTCTGGGGTGAAATGTCCAAAAATCTGTTTGTAACGAGGTTTTTGGGACTCACTGCTCCACGTTGCGCTGGCAGGGCAGTTCCCTCCTTGTCTGCGTTCTCCCAGCCCCGCGAGAAGGAATGTTGATTCCACATTCCACTTGTTCTCGAGGGCGGCTTTTGAAATCCTGTCGTAATTATTCACGAGCCGTGATTGGAGCCCACGCTCAGAAACGCTGATTTGCATCCAAGGAGGATCTGATTATAATTGTCGTAGGGAAGTTTGTTTGAGACAGATCCTGTGTCAGCTTGAAATTTTTCTTGATGATGCTCTTCGGGCAGGAGAACTGTGCAGGCACGAGGGCCAGAGAAGGGTAATGAAAGGGACTATGGGGGTGTTGAGTTTGGGTGTGGAAATTGCTTTTTCTTTAGAGAAGATGAATATGGTAGAACTGCTTAGCTGGAGAAAGAGCAGAGCTGTAGAAACTAGAATTACCTGACTGATCTTCAGGGCACCGCTGTCTTCTCCACCCTAAAGACTTGAGAAAGGTGCATGTTTTGTTCAGGATAGGTGATTTAAATCAGCCATTTTAATCATGATTTAAATCAACAAGCAGGAAATGTTGATTTAAAAAACATGTTTTAATCTTGTATTTCAAAGTTCATTTCCTAATGAAACATAGTTTCTCATTGGTTGGCATAATTTGGTACTATTTTTGGCAAAGCAAAAGGGGACGCGACACCCATGCATATTTATTGGTGCAACTCTACAGCTTAACATGTATCTATTCTGATTTGGAACTTTTATGTCTTTTTATTACATTGGAGAAATGGAAAACATGTAATTTCTGATTTATTAGACACGGCTTCTTTTTTTACACTTGTCTTGAGCTATACGAGGACAAAAAATTAAAATGCAATTAAAAATGCATGAAGAAAGCATTTGGAAAGTTTGTGGTGGGTATCGCAGAGCAGAGGGCTGGAACGAGCCTCTGCAGATAATCTACTCCGTATGTTGGTGTTGAAGCAAGATCAATTACACCTTTCCCCTCCGCACAGGTGTTTGTTTAACCTTTCCGTAGATGTCTCCAGTGAAAAATCCTGCAACTTCCCTGGTATCTGTTCTAGTGAGAAAGTTGTTTTTAATGTCTAAGCTTAAGCTTTCTTTGCTCCAAGTTAAATTATTTCTTCTTCTTCTGCCACTGCAAACACAGAGAACAATCGACTGCTGTCTTAATAACCTGCTAGCTACTGGAAGATTGTTATGCCTCTGTGCCTTAGCCTTAGTCTTCTCTTTTTTCTTTCTTTCTTTTTTTTTCCCTAGACTGGATGAACCTAGTTCATTTAACCTTTCTTTGCCAGTTCTTCTTCCTAGAACTGTGACGGTTTTATTTCTTCTCCTCCGGACTGCCTCCTGCTTTTTCATCTCGTTCTGCATCTGCACTGAAATGACTTTGTGGATGCTTCAAAAGGAGGAATTGCTTGCCCGCGATGTGTAAGCAAGCTGCGGAACTCATTGCCACGGGATCCTGCGGATGCTAAAGATTAAATGGCTTTGGAAAGTGTTTAAACAAAGGAATGAAAGATGCCCCCGAGCTGTGCGTTGCTGGAAGGCCTTGTGAGATTAGCAAAACGCAGAGGGAGAAGGAATAAAACGCTGCTGCTTGGTCACTTGATTTCATTGCTGGTTTTGGGGTCCCACTAGCCCTGTTGGGGTCATGCTCCTGCTGGTGCTCTGCTCTGTGTCCGTACTGTGATGTACTGGGAGTCTGTCCCACTGCCCTGTTTCGGAGAAGCGCTGGGATGTGCCTGTGTCTTCCTCCCACAGCTCCTCTTTTCACAGCCTTTCCTGCCCCTGCCCTCCAACTAGCTCTGAAATCAGGAGCCAGCTTTGGCTTGAGTGCCCTGCAAGTCAGAGCCTCAGAGAAGCTGGGTGGGAGCAGGAGGTGTATGGGTTTGCTGGGGTTTATGTGTTAACCAGAGGCTGCTGGAGGAACGTTCTGCTCTTTCCTCTGGCAAAAAGGAGCGTGGCGGGGGGAGTGGTGACTTTGCCGGAGCACGACGGTGGTTAATGCTATCCCAGCCAGGCTGTGCTAGCGCTGTAAACAGCCATCGGGAAGCAAAACCTCTCTTTTCCTCAAAATGTACTGGATTCGACAGCTCTCTTTTTATCTGTTCAGAAAGTGCTGAAGTGTTTCTAGGCGCTCTTCAAAAGCAATTCTGCACTGCCTAGAGGGGGCTGTAATTCACGTGGGGAGCCAGGAGAAAATGATGCTACTCATCTCGGCAGAAGTGTGTAAACCACTTAACTTCTGGCTTCAGCTCCTGTGCGAGATTTAAATGTAAGGATGGGAGTGTGGGACTTACAAAAGGACTCTGTGGGTCACCAGCAGGGTGAGGGTACACTGGGAAACCATTACTTGTGGAAGGGCAAGGTTTGAGGAGAGCACTGCTTAGTCCTGTAGTATCTTCAAGGGTGTTCAAAAAGGTAATTGCTGTCTCTGTCTTATCTATTTGCTGAGACCTCATGATATTCTGTGATTTTCATGAGAATGCCCTGTTGTTGAAGAACTTTAGAGAGCAGTCTATTTCTATCTGTCTGTCATTTGGCTTCCAAATCTCTTTTTCCTTTTCAGTTCACCTTGTGGAATGGAGAACTCTTTAGAAAGACCCTGCCTGGGTTTAACTCTGCTGAGGCCACTGGAGCACAGCATGGAGAGGATCAGGCCTCCCTTGCTTGGGTGAGGATGAAACCACTTCAGCATCTATGGGGATGGTGGGCTGAGGATGGGCAAAGCAAAAAGTTGCTTGTCATCTCCCAAATGATGCTCCCAAGAGGAGGATGGGTCTGGAAGGGGCTCATCACAGGTATTGCATCCCTCACACTTCTTGAAAAATATTTGCACTAAGTGATGTCCTTGTTTCAAGAAATAATAAAGCTGGGCAGCTTGCAAGCCGTGGGCTTGTGCTTGCCTTCTCCCTGGTGTTCATCTGCTTGGCAGTGTCTTTGCTTTTGCTGAACGATTTGTTTTTAACTCTTGCTGCTGTCTGAAAGCAGAGAGCATGCAGAGAAAGAACAGGTTTGCATCTTGCATTAGGCAGGGGGTGGGCACCAAAATCCGCTCCTCTTCTTTAATCTTGGGTGCTGAAGGTGATCGGAGCTTTTTATACAGACCTTTATCTGTTGGCAGCTTAATTAACTAATGGTCCCAGAAAGCTCTTACAGAACAATTGATTTTATCCACTTCAGTATCGTTATCTCTGTCCTATTGGCACCCAGGCTGCTGTGCAGCCAGTTCTTAGGTAGTGAAAACTGGACATGGTTTCTTCTCCCAAGCCTGGTTTTTATCCGTGGGTTTTTGGATTAGAGATTTAGATTTAGAGAGAAAATAAAATCCTCTCTCTCTCTGTAGCTGTGTGGGGAACACGTGGCTGTGGCTCTAACAGCCTTAGAGGATGAATGGCACAGGGCAAGGAAAACATGATCAGCATTGTTTCCTTGCTGCCTCGCCTCACCGTCGCTGCTCCACACCTGACCTGAGGACACACGTGAGAGCAATGCAAGATGTTCAGCCCCTTGTCGTGGTGTCTTTCCCTTGCCTCTGGCCTGAACCGAGGTCTTTTTGGTTGCTAGTTCTTGCAATTTTGCTGGTGGCCCTCCTGGTGATACATGTCATGTTGAACTCCCGTGTTGCGGGAGCATGTGACAGAGAGAATCACAGCACTTATTTTAATAAAACTTAATTCCCCTGCCTCCATTAAAAAAAAAAAAAAAATCTATGTAAGAAGACACAGCTGAGCCCTTGGGTCTAGATATAAGAAAGTAGAGGGAAGATCTCCCCTGGGGGTGTGTGTGTGCATTTAAGAACTTTCCTGGTGCGAGGATGTGGACTCCTGGGGTTGTTGGATTCATTGAGGTCTCTGTAATGGGGATTTCTGGGGTGAACTGGGGTTTGAAGAGAATTCAAGCTGGCTGTGAAAAAAAATAAATGACCGGAGTCCTCTTCCAATTCATGCTAGGTTGGTTTTTGTATCTTATTTGCCAAGGGTAGAAGGAATTTAGAATGGCAACCAGAGCCAGAGCAAATGGCTTTAAAACTTGATGCAGGTCCTTCCCATCCCTCTAGCTTTCTCAGTCACCTGCTCACTCCCCTTCCACCCAGCACAGAGCACCATGAACCAGTGGCTCATCACCTGGCCAGGTAAGACATCCCATATCTGGTGCCTCTGTCTGTCCTCACAGCCTTCCTACAGCATCTGTGGCCCTATGGGCATCATGGCAGGGTCCTTGCTGGAGCTAAGGGCAGTTGGATCAGCCCCTCCCGCCCCTCTTTTTATTAAAGAGTGATAAAACATGCCAGTACACGTGGTGACATTTCCATGCAGATGAGCTGATGGTCCTTCAGGCCTGGAAATGAGCTGAACCATCACCTCTGTCCCCACAGACCCTGGGACAGTCAAAGCTGACTTTGTCCCATGTTTTGCACTGGCTTAGTGCTGTAGTGGGTCCTTCTGAGCTGCTGGTGATTAGGGGCATGATGTTGCTTTGTTTGAAATCCAGAAAGGATCGTTAACCCAACCAGTTTGGCTTCCTGCATGGCTAAGCAAGAGAGCCCCAGAAATGTAATGGGCTGCTCTCGTGGGCAATGGCTCATGCTTGATATTTATAGAGAAATGGTGCTTTGAAAAGACCCCGTTTTTTAGCTTCTCCTGCTGTTCTCTAGCTAGGTCTGAGCCTTGCTCTTAATAAGGGAAATAGAGACATCTCTTCACAGTAAAGGCAAAAAATAAAACCCCTTTGCTTTCCTTCCCATCTTGTCAGGGGCACCCTGCTGTTTCTCTCTGCTTTCTTCCCATCTCACAAAGGGAGCGGATTCTCTCTCGGTTGTGCTCCTCACTAGAGGACTGGTTGCTGAGCATGCCCATGAAGCCCTACTGTATCCCTTCAGCTGTTTTTTAACAGCAAGCAGAAAGAAAACTGCAATGGTCTGGGGGCAAAAGAGGAGTTTGGAAGACCTGGGGTTAAGTCTCTGTTGTGTTTTGGATTTACTGTGTAGCCTTGGAAAAGTCACCTCTGTGTATCTGCGCTCTATGTGTGAATGTAGCCTCTGTCTTCATCAATGTGGTCTGGCTGGCTTCTTTAGTATTAAACGATAGCCGTGTGTCGCTTTGAGCCATAATCCATCCACATAGGAAAATACGCGGGTGTTGAAACAAGGGTCACTTTGAAGCTGAGCCTCCAACATTTGTGTTTCTCGGGTGCTTTCAGTAATAACATGACCCATGTTTTATGTACAGGCTGGAAATACTGCAAAAGGCTATTCTGAGCCCTGCTAGCTTTAATTGAGATCCAGGCTCCTAGCAGACCTTGCAAAATGAGCCTGACACCCTGCGCTGTGTTGTTCCAGTGAAAATGTGTTCCTTGAGCTTTATAGCTGTGCTTTGGATAGACATTAGTGGTCCTAGGTGCGCGTAATCTCTGTCACCGAAAGAATTTTGGCTCTGGCTCTGCAGGACTTGTCGGATGTGTGTCATAATTCTGCTTTCATTTTCTGCTCTGGAAAATCACTGGCTGTGCAAGGATCTCCAGTGAGAAAATGTTTGGTTAAAAACTCGAGGGACACTCCTTGGTGAACCTGTGGGAGAAGCCATTTCCCAAGTCTCCTCCTGTCTGCAGGGGCTATTAGGAGATTCATTGATTCTGCTCAAAGCCTGTAGGTTTATAAACATGGGCCCTTTTTTTCAGCGGAGTTGAAAGGAACAACTTGCATGTGATTTCCTTTGGGAGCAGAGCTGGCCGTCTGTTCCTCGGTTCAGGACTGTAGCAGTGAGGAGGGGGGAAAGCCAGGAGAGCACTGAGAGCATCTTGGTTTGTGCTGGACTAGGAAAACCTGCGTCGTGGTGAGGATGGGCAGCAAACCTTGTGATTTCACACCCATTGAAACTCGTGCTGCTGCAGTGGTGGTTTCCTGCCAGAAGGATTAGCCCCGTTAGAACCTTTGCTGCAGCATCCCTGGTGTAGGTGGGTGGATGAGGAAGGGGCTGAGGACATGATTTAGCTCTTAGGCTTAGGCTGAACTACCGGGCTTTGAAAGGTGGGAGCAAGAGGCAGCTTTCCCTGGACTGCTGCAACACTCAGAACACGCTGACATTTCTGAGGCTTCCAGATTTTACAAATACGTTGAAGATGGCTTTGGGCTCATGGCTGCGGGATGCTGTCACAAGGAAGCCCACAGTGTCTGAGAGCTTGCAGGGCTCGTTGCAGGACTGAGACTGGAGAAGAGAGGTGGGCTGGCTTCTCTTCCAGCGTTGTTTTTTCTGCCGTACTTGGGAAGTTTCAAATACTCCTGGGACCTGTTCAGGTCTGAGGCTTCTCGATCACTCTGTAGCTGCTGGGGTCACTTTCACCCTGCAGAATGGATTGAAAGGCTTTTCACTGGAGCTCCTGGCCCTCCTGCACAGAAATTGAAGGGCTGTGCTCCTTGACTTGTGAGACAAAATGACTGCAGTTGCTGCGAGAGAGCAGGAAATCATCTCTGTAAAGCTGTCCAGAAAGCCTTGAATTCAGGTACAAGCCTCATGTTTATAGGAACATAAAAGGAACCATGGAAACTAAATATGGGTCATAGCACCCGCAAGCAGAGATATCGGAGGGATTGCAGAGTTACTCTAATTTTGCTGCCTTCGGATTTGCTGTGCTGGTTTCAAACCTGCCAGAGATCCTGGGGTCTGAAAGCTGTCTTCGGGATCCCTATGAGGAAGGAATTTTCTGGGGAAGGAAGGAGGCATTAAATGCCTGCTCCACAAAGGTCGCACAGTGCTCAAGTCGTACGTGAGGTGCTGCTGGCTGCAGTGTTTCTGTTGAGCCCGAGGGAGGTCAGGTACCTGGAGAGGAGTGAAGAGCTTTACATGTCTTGTTGACCTGGAACTTCAGCTTTGCTTCCCTCTGCTCGCTTATGCAGAGGATTACCCGGTGCGGCTCTGCATGCCCTCCTGGGCCCTTAGCAAGGATTCAGCTGCTCTGCAGTCCCCACCTTCATCACAGGGAAACTTTTTCACCTAGCTGCTGCCAGCATGCTTTTGGCGACCCTGGGTGTCCCGTCAGCTGTTATAGGCCATTAAAGGATTTGTTTCTCGGTGTATGAAAAGCCTTAATTCAATTCTCATTCTCTCCTGGCATTCCTCAGAGGTGAGTGCGTCCCCTCGGCATGAATCCTCCAATGCCGCTAATTGACTTGAAAGTAGCTCGTGTCTCCTTGGAAATGTCACCCAGGCCTTTTCAAGTGCAATTCCAGGCAATCAGGATCAATAGGTTTCTTTAGCTAAGGGTATTAGCACATGACTGACAGCCCCGCGGCATTAGCTTATTCATATGGACTTCCAGATGCTCATTTTTCTTCCCTGTCTCGGCTCTGGTCCCAGTGAGGGGGGGACAGATCTTGGAGTGGAGCCATTCCCTGAGCTGCAGTTGTTCAGGGAGCACTGGTGGGGACGGTGCTGGCTCTCCCACACCTGCCCCAAATCTATAGGGTGCTCTTGTCCCCCGTCTTCCTGGCAAAATCAGACTGCATCGCCCTATCCACTTGTTCATCGCATCGTGGCCTCGAGATGTTTCAGAAAGGCAGCGGCTGAATTTTTCTGTCAGTGTTAATCAGCGCGGCGCTTCGTTTGATATAAGAAAAGGTGTCAGCATATTTTTGCGGTAGCTTTGCACAGAGAATACTGTCTGTGTAATTATCTGTCTGCACATCCCTCGTGCTCCTGGGAGGCTGTGGTCCACAGCAGAGGACTTCCCTTGCTTTCCTTGCCATGTGGTGATGCTGGGGTGGTCCTGATGCCTGAAACATTTTGATTTTTCATGACATCTTTCATCAGGTGTACATTCTCCTGCTTTCTTGCCTCAGGAGTGTTTACGAATTTGTCTTCGCAGCAGCCCTGTGAGGAAGGGGAGTGCTGCTCTCTCTGCTGAGAGGTAGCGGGGTGAAAGCACTGAGAAATGAATTGAGAGGAGCTCACAAAAGCACTTGAAGCAGTGCTTCTGTGAGTGAATTCCATCTGGGTCCAGGTGCCCTCTCCTTTTCTTGCATCCCTCTCTAATGAGGCTGCCAGAGCTGATGCACCCGCGCCGCTCCTCTGGAGAGCCCCCCCATCCCTTCTGCACCCCAACTCTGCCTATTCCCTTGGCAACCAGAGGGGACCTCATCCCCAAGTTTGCAAAACACTGACTCAAGGGAATTAAGAGCAACAATTCAGAAGCAGATCAAAGAATATTTCAGCTTCTCAAAGGAAGAAACCGAGATGCTGAGAGGCCAAGAGCTGTATCGAAGCGAGGCGATGTTTCTCAGACACGATTCTGCTGGGTGCTTGCCACCCTGCCCTGCAGCTAGCGGTGCTCCCAGCTCCCAAGAAAAGCTGCTCCCTGGCATCGGTATGTGTTATAGCCGCAAGGAAAACACCTGAAGTTACCTCCCAAGCGGCAAATATTAACATACAGAGGAACAAAGTGTGCTGCACAGTGGTACTGGGAAATCTTGGAGGGCTTCTCTGCCATGCTGTGAATTTGGATGTCTCCCTTGCACGGCTGATGAAGGCATGTCATCTGCTGTCACCTGGGATTTATAACCCTAGAGGTGGGGAATCCATGTCAGGGATCTGTAGAGAGCAGGTTCCCAAAACGGACATCAAAAGATAAACAAGAAAGCGTGGAAGTCTTAGTCCGTGAGGCTGCCTGGATCCCTGCGGGTGCCTCGGACGGAATTTTGTGTCCTCTGAAATGAGCCAGGAAGGAGTTAACGTGCGTGCCCTGTGAGACAGCCAGAACAAGTGCATCTGAAGCTCCGGTAATCAGAGGCAAGCAACAATTATTAACGCCTCGGCATTTAATGTGGCAGATCGCTTACGCCCCCAGTTATATTGTGTGTTCAATTCCAGAGCACTCGGAGTTGTCAGTCAGCAGGTCCGTAGATCACGGTGACCTTAGCATCATGTCAAGGGGCTTCACTCCATCAGGGATAATGAACATCTCCCACTGGTTTCTTCCCATCATTCATTTGAGATCCAGAAGTTCATCATGCAAATGACAAACAATGTTAATTTTCTGCAAATAATTCCTCCAGATGTCCACAGGATTCCAGCACGCCTTGCCCAGAACAGTAAAATATGTTTGTTTTCCTTCCTATAATTCATCACCAGGCCCACAAATCTACCCAAACTCTCTATAAACAAAGCCGGAGGCAGAGCGCAGAGGATAATAGTTCACTGCAGACGTGTCTCACGGTCTCTCCACAATGCACGTGGGGAAAGGGGTGGTGGAAGAGGTCAAGAAGTTTCTTCTCAGGTGAGCTGACTTTGTCTGCACTCATTCTCACAAATACAGTGAGCGTGGTGGTCTGGGCCAAGCCTCGCGCAAACACAGGTCAACGTGGGAGGAGGAACTCAGGAGGAATATTTCTGGGCTTAAAATTTTGGTCTGGCATACAGGAATGGCTAGATCTGGAGTGAAAGCTGCTGCAAACCTTGTCTGCGTCACTAGGGAACTCTTGATCAGATGGTTAGACTTGATCATGGATCTGTATCCAACTGTGTTTCTGATGAGTACCGAGAAAAATAAGGCAGAGTTCGGTTTCTCCAAGCATCTCTCAGCTCCCTGAACTCCAGGTCCAGCCAAAAATGTAGGAAGAGCTCAAATCCAGGGAGGTTTGGGCCACAGAGCACAAGAAGTTTTGGCTTGGACAAATTTGAAGCTATAATGCAGGAATTCACTCCAGCCAATGTATCTGGAATAAGGCAGGGCCATGACGAGGCAGCCAAGAAAATGGCTGTATTTTTTATTCACACAGGAGGTCAGCAGGCAGCCAGCACAAAAAACCCAAGGAGGATGGTGCTTCTGCTCGTATTCCAAGGCAGGTAAAGTTTAGGAGAGTCTGAGGGCAGGTCCCTCTTGCTTGTGGGTGAGCCGCTTAACAAGAGCGCAGCTTTGGATGCTCTTGGGGCATCCTCTCGACTCCAACAGGAGTTCGCTTGGGCAGGCGCGTGTTGCTGCTCAGCTTTTCTCCGTCTCTTTGCCATAACCCCAGCAGGTCCAGCTTTGCTGTGGCTTCTTCCTCCCTGTTCCCCTGGCTCCTGCCAGCCCCCAAAGCAGGCACCTACTCCCTCCCCCGCTGCCCTTTTCACACTGGAAGGCTTTTTAAAGGCGCACTAAGCTGCAGCTGCTGTGTGGCTTTTTGTTTTTTTTGGTGTTTTTTATGATGACTTTAAAATTAATTCCTTTTTTGCTGGCATTGGACTATCTGTTCCCCGTGTCACAGTGCAGAATGAGCTCGTAACTCTCTTGACTGCCTTGTGGCTGAGTTATGGGGTCTTCTGTAGCGTAGCCCAAAGGGTTTAATTTAACTGTGGATGTTTTGAAGACAGCAGTGGAGAGCTGGCAACTGTCTGGTACTTTTGCTGTCCATACGCTTGGAAAGTTTATCCTAATGTTTGACTGAAAGGTCCTTTTTTTTAAATTAAGCTTAGGATTTCTTGTCCTTTACACAATAGATCTGGCAACAGGGTTGGGTGTTTTTCCCTCTTTCCATTTTGCTTTTCCTTTTTGCTTGTCTGAAGACTGTAACCATGTCTTCATCCTCTCTAGACTGAGCATCACAAATGCTTTCCGTCTCTCCTTGCCAACCATCTCCTATAGATTTCTAGTCACTGTTGTCTGTCTCCTTTGGACTGTCTCCAATTGTTCATACTGTCGTGGAGATCAGCATCCCAAACTGGACAACATGTTCCAGCTGAGATCTTAACGGTGCAGACAGCATGTGAGGATAATTTGAACTGCTTATGCGTGACATCTTTTTTGCTTTGATCCTGGTTGCCCTTGGCATGATCTTGAACCTATTTTGGGGCAAGTGGGGTGAAGTGTTTCAGTTACTGTCTGGGCCACCTGTTATTGTCTCCTCATTGCTACACACGGACACTAAGATGACCATCTGTTGTAGGAACCTGTGTCTCGGGTCGGGGATGCTTGGGTGAGCTAATACAAAAGGACAAAAGACGTGGTCTGCTTGCAGGAACTGAAGCTCGTTAGCCCCCCTGCAGACGCTCTCCATGTAGGCTCCTTCGTGAGCCTGTTTACAGGGAGGTTTAATATACACGCAATGCCTGTTAGCATGCAGCTTGCGCTGAGTCCCACCTTAGCTGATTTGCTGTAGCTTTCCCAGGTGTCAGCTTGCAGCTGGATTGATGCCATGTGTGTTGCTTGTCTGACGAGCCCAAAGCATGGAAGAGCCACCGGTGATTTGGATTTAACCCTTGGTGCTGAATGTGTTGGTGTCTCTCACCTCCCTGTTGCTAGGACTGAGAGAATGGGCATGTGCTCACTTATCCTTTCTTCCCTCCCTCCTGCAGGCTCTGTGTGTCAGCACCTTTGACTTCTCCCAAGCAAGAGAGGCTGACTGCGTATCCCTGCTTCCCCAAAAATCAGTTCTGGGGTGGCAGTGAGTGGGAAGAGCCATTTGCAAGTTCTGCTTGGATAACCCCTCAGACCTGTGGTGTTTGGGATCAGTCCCAGGGCATGACACAGGGCTTTGCCTGCTTAGTGTTCCTCTTGTATGAAAGAAACCGGTGGGGTTGCGTTCACTGGAACACTCTTCTGCTTACAGGGCTGTGGGGGAGCCATGGGGAAAGAGAGAAGTCCTTGTTCTTTCCTCATCCCTAGCCCTTTGTCTTTTTATAATTTTTCTTACAACCATCAGCTGGCTCATGTTTTCTTAATGCCTATCCCTGGTTTGGTCCCCTTAATGAAGAACAGCATCTTAATGACACTTCTGGGGGTTTGTCCTCAGCAGGACAGCATCTAATTCTGTAGTATTTGCTCAGTTGAATGGGTCACTGGTTTTACTGGGCTTGTATGAAGGACATTTTACAGATCCAAGTGCTCTTCAGGGGCTGGGCTGTGTCTTGGGCTCTTGCAAGAGGCTGATTATATTTCCTCCGGCCTGACTTTAGGGTGTGGAGAGCAAAACTGAGACATCTATTCGTGGAGCAGGATAGGATTTGATCCCAGCCTGCTTGTTCGCTAACCCAGCTGGAGGGAGAAGGTCTGGCCAACAGTGAGTAGGAAAACTCAGCCTCCTGCAGGAAGGATGGACTGAGGTCCTCAGATTCTCCTCCCGCTTTTTAGGACTGGGCCTAAACCAGCGCATAGTTCTGACAAACCCTGAAGACCTCATGACCTCCTGGCAGTAAGGATGGAATTGCAGATTTACTGCAATGAGCTGGTGCAACTCCTCAGATGGCGCCAGTGTCAGTACCAGATGTGTTGCCTTTGATTTAACTTCTGTCTCTGTAGAAATGACCAAAGAGAACCTGTAAATCCCTTGTGTTTCTCAGGAGTTTACTTCCGAATGTGAAGTAAATCAGTGTAAGTGTCTTGTCTGGCCTTTACCGGAGTCTTAGTTAGGTAATAATCTGTTTCTGGCTTCACTTGGATACTGTTTGCAGCCCAAATAGTGACAAGTTCTGTGGGACAGTCACCATCTCCACCTCCAACTCAGCTCCTAGACTCAGGCAATTAGATGACACTCTCTTTCATCTAAGTGCTTTTTTTTTTTTTTTAATCTTTCTAATCTATGGAGGGAAGCTGGCAGATATCATCTTTAAAGGTAAGGAAAATGGAGCCAGCATTTTGTATTCCAGAAATCTCATTATTTTCCAACTAATACGCTGATTTTTGGATGTTGGGGTTTGACAGTGACACGAGGGTCATTGCTGAACAAAGCAGAAGCAGGTCTGTCTTGGCGAAGCTTGAATGAGTGAAATATGCATTTTCCATATGTGAATTCTCTGGGTCATGTCAAGGAGTGAGGCATTGTGGGTAATTTCCCTTTGCCTCCCTTTTCACAGAGGAGAAAGTGTGTTTTAAGAAGTTACTTGATACTGATCTGTCCGGAGTGCTTTTCCCAGGCTGGATTTGGGGAGGGATTATCTCAGATTTTCATTTAGTTCTGAAATCCTGGATATTGGTTTTATAAACTAAAACCCCTTCGCAGCAGGTTGCTTATTCTGTCTTGTTGTTTTAGCTTGATGCATAGGAAGGAATTTAAATTTTCTGAAAGGATGGGGCCAGTGCCTCGCCAGGGTAAATCGGCATCGTTCAAATATTTAAAGGCAGATGCATCAATACTGGCAGCTGAGGATCTTGCTTTCTTTGATTAAAATCTGATCAAGATTACTCAGCCTTACCAAGGGACTTGGATTACCAGTCTATAAAAAGAAGAGTAGGAGAAGAGAGGACATTAAATATAAAAATAATCCAATGAAGGACGTGAAGCTAAACCTATTGCAAATTGAACAATAATGAAAACATCCTCCTTAAACAGGTGGAGGGCAGCAGGGCTTTCAGGCAAACGCTGGGCTTGGAGCTGGGGCTGGGGAAGAATTATTGCTCTTGGGTGTCTCGTGGCCATGGCCCAGTCTTTTTAAAGCAGGTTTATTCAAAGGAGAACCTTGCTCATTAGAAAACCCCCAAGGGAGTGTTGCAGGAGGGGATGTGGGTGACAAATCCTTTGGAAAATCCTTGCCTCTGCTTCCTCAGGAGACCTGGGCTGGTGCCAAATTTCACTAGCAAAGCGGCGATTGAAGCTGAGGAACAGAAAATCAACTCTCCTACAGATTTAAAAAAGTGAAATGTGTGTTTGTCTTTAGGGTTTCTTACAATGGTTGAGCTTCACCTCTCCCCTTCTATTGCAGCATATTTTTTTTCCCCCTGTTTTTTCATTCCTTGTAAAATGTAAAACTTATTTAGGGAATATCATTATGCCACGTGATGAGGCTTGATGGACAGTGACTGATCAGGGATGCTGCAGCGGTCAGCAACGGTGGCCTTTTCCATGAGTCTGTCAAACCGCTCAGCACGTGCCCAGCTTTACCAAGAGTTCTTATGCATGTGGCCCCTAAACTCAATAAAATCTGATCTTTGAAATAGTGGTGTAGCTACTGGTGGGGCAGGCAACATGGGTCCTAAGCTGGGTGGCTTTTGAAGGCCCCCAAGCCCTACTGAGAGCAGCAGATTAATCTCTTTATGGAGCACACCAGCTCCATGGGCTTGTTGGGGTGGCGAGCACATCCCTTGGCAGTCTGTTGAAAATGTGGAAGGAGATCTTCTATGGGGGTTGCAGGACTTGTGACTGGAGTGTCCTTTTGTATCCAAGACAGGCAATGGTGAAAAAGATGCTTTGACTACATCAGAAGACCCTGGCAGCCTTGAGAGGGGGGCTGAGTGGCCTTCAAAATACTGGTGACTTAAACCAGCGCATCTCGGATTGCCAGAGGAGAGGCGAGGGGTCATTGTGGGACCTCCTGGGCAATTATATACATGGATGGTCAGTGAAATCGCCTGAATGCCCCAGCAGTGATGCCAGCCTGTCCAGTTTTCTTTAATCGGAATTAGGGTCAGATGAGGATAGGATTGTATTTTAATAAGTATTTGTTAGCAAGTGCTTTCCCTTCCCCCTCCCTGCTAATATTGTTAATTTTCCTTGCAGGAACACGTGCATCGTTCAGCTTCTGTTGCTCCATGTGTCGTGCTCTGTTACTCCGTCTCGCTCGGAGCCGCAGAGCGGAGGGAACGCTGCCAAGGCTTTTTTCTGGGAATTTGCTCTGGTCCTGCTACTTCCCTGGGAGCGCTCAACTGATGTGTTTTGTTTGCAGGGAGAATAAAATGCTCAAACGTCAGCTACTGAATGGCCTGTCAGAGACCCAGGCATGGACCGACTGCTCCGTCGTCTCTGTGCGCGGGTACCCGCATACACGTAGCCATGGTAAATTTTGGGTGATGACTTTTTGAGAAAGTAGCTGAGCAGTGAATGTGACTTCCTTGCCCTATTTTAAAAGATGTGAGGCTTTGCTTAAGGCAGCTTTAGGATAAAGGTGCTTCCCCCTGCCAGTGCTTTCTCACATGCCAAAACGGGGGCTCCCGGCACTGTGATACCCCATGGAAGGGCACTCCTCTCCCTCCAAGATGCAATTGCATTTTCACACAGGCTGGGTGCGAAACGGTGTTTAAAAACATTGTTAACTGAAATGCATTGGTGAACACATTTTTAAAACACCTGCTTTCTTGTTGGAGACATGATTATATTAATACTTCCCCAGACTGAACCGCTGCAGGGAAGGCAGAGACGCGGTTGCTCTCTGTGGCTGGCGGGGCCGTTCGTTCGTTAGTGTGGGGCTGGATTTCTGATGACTCAGAAGGGAGCTCGGCTGCCCCTAAGCTATTTGCAGATCTGAAGATCAGTGCTGCTGTGGTTATGAACCAGGACTCTGGTTATTGCACTGAGCAGAGCTCAGACCGAAAGCCATCGCAGTCTCAAAGTGCGTATAAAAAGTGAGCAGCTGAGGGCTCCCAAGTGCCAGGTTTGCACAGGGCACTCGCGGGCAAGTCCCAGAAAAATAGTAAGATGGATGCTAGGTATGGGATTCTTGCTGCCTGCCTCAGTTTCTTTCAGGCCGTGGGAGGGAGAGGGAGGAATTAAAAATGTCAAGCCTCTGTTTGAGCCGTTTGAAGTAGATAAGGAATGAGAGATGAATGTTGTGCAAAAACAGGGGCTTTACTACTGCAGGAGCTGGTGATGCTGAGTAACTTATGCTTTCTGATTTATAATTCCTTCCTGGTCTGGAGACTTTTATCAAATATCTTTGTACACAGAGCCTGAGGAATATTTGATGGGAAAGCCCTTTTTCTTGTGGGATGTGTCTGTGAGCCTTCTCTACCAGGGAACAGCAGCCTCACAGCTCTTGGCTACCCCAGTGGACCAGAATGACCCAGGCACAGGACTGGGAAGCGGTGGTCACTGGTTCATATAGCTCCACGACCTGCACCTACACCTGCAGCACCCTGGGCTGCAGAGCCTGTGTGCTCACTCGATGTGTTTAAGCTCAGCTCTGGATGCCGTAGGTGGCTTCATGCCGTGCTCTGAGCTCCTGGGCTGTGTTGGACCCTCTGTACTACCTGGGTTTCCTCTTTCTGGGGTCTCTCAGAGTTGGACAGACCAGCTGCCCACACCCAGCTGTAACACCCTTCCTTCTTGCCTTTTGTTTACCTTCCTGAGAAAACAGAGTTAATGTGTTTTTTGGCTCTTTTCTATTTGCCCACCCCTAATAACTTTCCAGCCTGATGGCTGATTGCAGGTCTGCGTGCCGGTGATCTTAAAGATAACGAGTTCCTACCAGCTTGAGATAAATAGATGGCCAGGGAGAAGACTTTATCTTTGCCCCTCTCTGCTGAGGGAGTTCAATCCTTATCAATCCGAGAGCATCTGTGAGAGAATGAGGAAGAGAGAGATTTTATGAATGCCTATGGGGAAAACTGCTCTTGGAGCTGGTATCCCACTGCATCCTGGAGAAATCCTCCCATGATGTGAAACTCCATGGAAAATGGAGGTATTGCTGTCTCTGCTACTGGATGAGCCCTGTGTAAGGCTTTCCGTTGCTTTCTTTTACTGCAGCCTTTTATCAGATGCTGGAAGAAGTGATGTGTGTGGTGTTACTGGCCTGACTGGGAGCAGAAAGCACCAGAACAAGAGCTTGACACTGGAGCAGGGGGTTGCAGCTCGATTCCCAGGGGGATGAGGCTGTTTTAGCCTCTGGCTGGTTGATGGTGGTGGTAGTAGATGCCACATCCCTGGAGACATCCCAGGCCAGGCTGGGTGGGGCTCTGAGCAACCTGAGCTGGTGAAGATGTCCCTGCTCATGGCAGGGGTGGCACTGGATGAGCTTTGAAGGTCCTTTGCAACCCAAACTGTTCTGTGATTCTATGACTCTATGGTGGGGTAACTTTCCTCCACAGCAGCACTTCCCTGGGCAATAGCCACTGTTTCTAGGATGGTCCTCTGGCTCATCCCCCAGCTCCTTTCCTGCCCTCTTTGCCTTCTGCAGAAAGCTGTTTAATCAAGGGTGTATCAAAATCCATCTTTCTACACTGGTGTCAACAACTTGGCTTCAGGGATGTTTTTAACAATTTTCTTTCTATGCTCTGTAATAGATTTCATTGCTGAGGGGGTGGAGAGCAGGGCAGCAAAGGTATCATAATTATATCTGATTGTGGCATCTTGCAGACTTGCCCTGTCGGTTCTTTTGGCATAACACCATTTAGAGCCCACTTTTGCCAGCACAGATGTGTCAGCTGGGGGCTTGCTTGATCACATAGGAAAATATTGATATTTCACTCCTAACATCATCTCGTGGCTGTGTGTTCTCTCTCTACCCTGCTTCTGTGGCGTCAGCTTCTTCCACACTAGAGGATTTCAATCCTTCCCTATCATGTCACGTAGAATCAGCAAAAACACAGTCTGTGGGCATCATATCTGGGCAGAGCAGAGGTACTTCACTTGTTCTTAGGAAAACCTGCCTCACTGCAAGAGAAATGTCCCTTTGAACCCTTTCCCCAGCTCACATCTTGGTTTCACAGCCTGTCAACAGAAAAAGGGCTTCCCTTTGTCTCAGTCAAGCAAGGGAAGGTTGAAACGCTGTTTCCAACAAGACTGTTTGAGGGAAGAAGGAGGAAATGAGACAAGGGAAGCTGCTGGTTTGGCTGTGCTGGAACACCCCGATCAGACCCACGGGGCTGGATTAGCAAATGGATTAAGTCCTGGGACAGGCAGGAGTGCAGCAGGTGAGGTAAATCACATTTTCGAAAGCGCCTGCTCACCAAGCAAGAGGAACTCCAGCTGGGTGTGCATTGAAATGTCAATAACTATTGTAATTTTACGTGGCTTTAGGGGGATTTTCACTTGCACTCAGGGTTAGTGGTATCTGCAGCGCTGCCTCTGTGTTTTCTGGAGCGTTCAGCAGGTTGCAGCTCCCAGTGCCCACACTTGGACCTGCCTTTCCCAAGTGTTTAGCATGCAAAAGGCTGTTTGAATCTAACATGGGGTTTGGAGGAAGGAGAGTCCGAGGAGGAGGAGAGCACACTTAAGGTCATTTTTTTTTTTTATATGACTGCTAATGTGCATTTACATTCTTGCCAAAGCTTTTGGTTCTGATTTAATAGGAAACTTACTGCTCAATATCCACAATTTTTCAATGTTGGAATGTGTTTGTGTTCCTAACAACACTCATCACTGTCATTTCCTCCACTTAATAGATATAACCTCAGCTGCAGATTAGAGAAGTGTTTTGTTTGTGATTCCTAGGTGCTCTACACTTGATGCATTGTCTTCCTACAGACGCAGAACAAACTCTTCTCCTCCTTTCTGGCCTGGATTGCAATGATGGATTAAGTAGGTAAGTAATAGAGTGGTAATGAGATAACCACTGACATCCAGCATTAACGTGGGAATAAATGAAGTTACCATGCAGAACTAATGGTCTGAACTATCACTGGGTTGTAATTAATGAATGTGGTGGCTGAGATTTACAAGGATATTTCAGGATGCTGCTTGCATGCAGCTTTGGGTTTTATGGCTTGGTTGGGGAGAAATCAATTAATGCCAAGAACTTAATGAATGGGCAAAAGCTGTTCTTTGCCAGTTTGTAGGGCCCCTTCCGTGGAAGACGCTAGACTGGCAATTGTGGAGTATCTGCCTTTGCTTCAGGAGGTGGAAGAAGGTTGGATGCTGTGGCCTCTGACTCTGGCTGGCTCATCTTTAGTGCCTAGTTGAGATGTTGCAAGGTATTTTGGAGGTCGTTACTTCTGCTTTATGAGGGCCAAGTAACAGGAGTCTTTCTGGGAACAGCACATTTGAAGTTAATCTATGCAGCAGGCGGACAAGTTTGCTTGTGTGTAGAAGATTGTGCTGGTGACAGGCATTCTCCAACCAGGATCTCTGAATTGAGCAATGACAAGCTGCCTTGTTTTCACTCACGAAGGTAGAACATCTAGTTCCTTCTTCAGGTCTCCTCCACACTGCAGCGGTGGCTCTGTCTCCTGCATGTCACTGTCTCGCTCTGGTGTCCTGTCTGATCCCATGGCTGCCTGCACCTCCTGCATGAGCCTTCTGGAGCAGGATTTGAGGTGTCCAAGCTGCATCCATGCTCAAGGGGCCTTGTCTGGAGAGCTATCCCTCCCTTCTTGCGCAGCTTACAAGGCATATGACCCTGCTAAATACTTCTCAGATGTGTGAATAACACTTTTGAGGTGGTTGCTAGGCTCTTGCAGAAAACAGAGCAGAGCAGTCAAAATTCTTCATTTTAATTGGTAGGAATACTCCAGCCATCTCGCTGCTGCCTCCCTCATCTTTCCATGGCAACACTCTCTCTACAGCAGCCCAGGTGCTTGTGGTTGGATATAGTGGGATTTTTTGAGCCCTCCGTCTTCCAAATTGCCCCTTGGAGCATGGAGGAAACATCTGTACTTTTAAAGTATGGGCATCATGTGATACGTCAAATAGTTTCCCTTGGTGTAACCATATTCCTTTTTTATGCTGTCAGAGACAGAAAATTTGGAAACATGCCTGAAATGTAACCTTGCATTTCTTTGGTGGAAAGAGCTGTTGCCCTGTTATTTTTTTAACCGGGAGAGAAAGGTGCTGAAAGAGTTCTTCTTTCTCATGGCCTTAGCCATCACACCTTTCTGTGAGGTGGAGAAAAGAGAATGACCACAGCTCACAGCATCTGATGAGCAAAGGGAAGGATGATCTTTATCTCTTCTGCGGAACACAGCTTGGATGGAGCTGTGCTGTCTCCTTCAGGAAGGAGATGGTGGCTGGAAGGAGATGGAGATGAGAAGAGGGAGAGAGAAAGCTCAGGCGTTGCATCGTCCTCACCTCTGCTCCCTGCTGTGGATGAAGGTGTGTGGTGACATGTTTTACAGGCATTTGCAATGATTCCAGGGGAGAATGAAGCTCAGGTAGCCAGTGACAAGCCCAGCCCCAAGGTCCCCCACTTGGGGAGGTTTCCACTTTGCCTGGAGACATCACATTGCTTCTGTGCAGGCTCAGTCGTTCCCTTCCATGCTGGACAGGAGGAGGAAGTTTCCACCTCCTGGACCAGCCCAAGGCAAGACCCGAACTGAACAAAGAACGAACAGTGTATTCAGGGATATGTAAATCCTTCTTCCTCAGCCTTGGGAAGTTTATTACCCTCAATGAAACACGCAGTGTGGCTGCTGTTCCCAAGGAGCCCAGGTGGGCTGTTATGTGACAAGGGAAAATTACCCAGACAGTTCTCCAGAAGGCAAGTAAGCAGGAATTTTCCTTCAACCGGTTCAGGACAAAGTTAATGTAGGGAAAGCCATTAAAATTAATGCTGGTAAACAAGGATAAAAACCAGCAGGGTTGTAACAAAATTTGGACCAGATTGGGTTTCCCAGCTGTCGTGTTGCATGCTGTTTGAAAAGGCAGCAGGCGGAGGGAGAGGGTAAGCCGAGCTCAGAGTTCTCCTGTCCTTGGGGCTGTGAGGTTGGGGGCATCTGGGCTCCAGTGGCACTGGCTTTGTGATCCAGCACTTTAATCTGCTCAGTCCCACTGGCTTGTTCTGCGAAGCAGTGAAGCTGTTTTGTCTGATGGTCCTTAAAATCTCATCTCTGTTTCTCTGCTCTCCTCCAGAGGCTGTCCTAAAATCCAGGCCCTGTTTTAAGGCTCTGGGAACGTCCCTGCACATGTTTTCTGGCTGCAGGTCTTCTGTTTGAGCACGTTTTTGGGCAGATCTTGGGCTTTTGGGGTGGTGGCTTGCTCCAAGCAGCACATTCTCGGAGTTCAGCTGGGGAAGGCGCAAGAGGGCACGGTGATTCCCCTCTCGGTTTTGTCTGGCTCTGTGTACTGGTTTAGGGAAGAAACCTCAGGTTTGGTGGCTTGTGTTGGTGCTGGGTACAAGCTAAATAGGGCACAGAGCGTCCAGGAAAAAACCCCAGCACAGCAGCTGTGTGCTACTGCTCTTTTCTCCATGGCTTTTGTCCACAGTACACTAACATATGCCAGTCAACTCTCCCAAAGCTCCTGGCACTAGATATTTAACTGGCTTGATGTTTCAGAGTAGCTCAAATCTAGTATAACCAAGCCAAAATTTTTAGCCCCAGAACTGAAGTAATGGCCTGTATTTTCAAGCGACCCGTGATTTGATGGTAGTGGTGAGAAGGGAGAGGTACAAAAGCAGTTAAGCCACTTCCTTGCGGTGCCCGAGAGGCTTGGATAGTAAGTTTGAAAAGAAAGGTGGCAGCAGCCTCATCTCTGAGCATCTTCAGCGTAGGTGAATGACATAGATGCCAACAGCCATAGCAAACTGTCCAGTCCGCCAGTCAGCACAAACAGCAGCAGAAAGATCCTGTGGTTCCTCAAAGAAACGTCGTATACCTTGTATCTCCCTCGTGAGGCTGTATTTGCTCAGATTTCAGTGATTTTTGATGGTCAGGTTTTGCAGGACGGGTTGGCTTCTGGTGGAGTCTCCATGCAAAGCTAAGTCTCTCAAAGCGAAGCGAGGCTGCTGAGATGAAACGCTATGATGTCTCCAGCCGAGCACAGGGAACTAGAGCTGGGTGTCTAAAGTCATCCTCGTCAAGGAGATGAAGGGAAGTCTGGGTGGGTCAAGAGTGATGCTGGAACAAAAAGCAGCATGGAGTGAGAGGCCCAACACACCAGCCTTGTTTTGGAGCCCTCATCCCCAGGGGAATCCACAGGCTGCCTCTGTGCGGGGGCATCAGCCCCTTTTCTCCAGTCGCGCTGCCGGCAGGTTGTTGTCTCAGAGGGACTGCAGGTGAGGTGGGCAGAGGTGGAGAACATTCTTTAGATTTTCATGAAACACCACCAGAGAATCGGGGTGACAGAATTATTTTTGTGGAAGTGACTATGTGAAATATGTTTTCATTTTGATTATTTGAAAACCAAAACTGTTCATGGGTTTTAAAATTCATGTCCCCTCCGGGTTGCTTTGTTTTGTTTTGTTTCTTATTCCCTCTCCCTTATTCCTCAGAGGTAACCATCCAAACCTACACAGTGTACGATTTCTTGAGGAAATGCAATTGGTTTTCAGTCAAACCTGGGCTGGAAATGTTTCTGGTGATTCATTTGTCTGAGAAATTGAAAAAAGCTTGGATGGAACAGAAACCAGGCAGGTTCAGGGGAAGGTTTCTTGTGTTTGAAGACCCACTTGAGCGGAGGAGTTGTTTCAAAAGCTTTTTATTGGGAAAAGGATTGTTTTTATAGGCTTTGTTTGGGAGACTTGGGCTCCAGCCATTCTTCTGTTGCATCTTCTTGTGTGGTACCAAGATCTGGAGCCTGGCCATCCCGGTCCCAGCTTCCCATGCCTGCCGCACTGCAGAGCTGTGCCACCTCTCAGAGTCCTGCATCTTGGGCCCTTTGCTCTCCAGGGTCACCACTTCTGCAGGGTGGGATGGAGGTGATGCCATCTCTCCCTTGACTACGCTTTGTACCAGAAGTCTTCCCCAAGAACAAGGATCATATGGGTGCAGAGCTGTATCTTGAGTGCAGCAAGGACCTTCTGCTATCGCACAGGGAAGGGTCCAGGTCCCACATTCATCATTACAGCCTGCTCAAGCTCCTCACCACCAAGACCTCTTTCTGAGGTTTCCCAGCGTCCAGCGAGGTTCAGAGCCAGGCACTCAAAAGGCAGATGCGGTGGCAGGAATCTCCACAAACTCCTCTGCAGAATATCTCGCTTTGGCCTTCAGCTTCCCCACCTGTAAATTAAGCGTGTTCTAACAGTGTGCTCCTCAAGGCATGGCTTTCTGTTCCCTCATAAAACAAGTTGTGGAAAACCACCAGCACTGGCTGAAATCACGTGAGCTGCTGTGACACATCCCAAGCGTAATCCTGGGCTTCAGGGGCTATTCTTATCATCTCTATGGGATGTCCTCGAAGTAGCTTGATTGGAGTCAAAGTGCATGATGGAAACAGGACCATGCTGGAGAAGCTTGGGGGATGCTTCACGTGGGACAGGAGCAGTGACAAGTGCCTGTGTGTCTGGATATATATATGTGTGGGATGAATTGAGGAGACCACCTACTCCTGTTGCTGATGGCTCTGTGAGCTGCCAGCTCTGCTGTCTAATGCTGGCCGGATCCGGGGTGTAACTGCTCATCTCCAGCCCCTGCCTTCTCCATGCCCCACGTGCTGCTTCTCCTATAAATAGCCTGGTGGGAAGCGGAGCACAGAGCCACCGCAGATGGCCCCGGTTCCACGCGCAGTCGTGTGTGAGATCCCAGACAGGGGCTGTCAATTCCTTGCCTGGAACCACCCATGAAACCTCATTAGAAATGGTGTCCTCTCCCTTAACCCCTATCTCCCCCCTCCTCCTCACTTCAACCTGCCTGCATTCAAGCACCCTTATTAAACATGCGCTTCTAAGCAAGGAGCACTGACTTCCCCTTAATTGAGGCATAATAATTAGAGCATTAACACATTAGGAGGGTGAGACAGCATGTTTAGCTTTTGTGATTAATTATCTGAGGATTGTAATAAGTTGTTAAGACATTAATTACTCTGGCATGTTTATTGCTCTTTATTGCAGAACAGACACTTGGTAGCGGCAAGTGCTGCTGCGTCTGGAAATACGGCAAGAAGCGGGCTGGATGGGGAGACCACCTACCCATCCACAAGCCAGGGAGCTGCTGGGGACAGGGTAGGGACATCCTCCTCAGTGGACCTTGGTGACCAAATACTTTTATTTCTCTTCCATCTCCAGGAGGCCACAGTTGGATAGAAATGATATCTGAGTCCCTTAGGGCAATCTGGGACCTGGAAGGTGCTTTCTAATCTTTTCATCTGGATTTTTCTCCTCTTTGAGATGAAGTGTTTCCTTCCCGGTGGTTTGAGCTCCCCCTCATTTGGGTCTTTGTGTTGCCAAGTCTGGTCAGTGTGGCTTAGTCTCTGTCTGGATCTTACCGGGAAGGTTGTCTGTATTAAAGAAAGGCTCAAGTTTGGAGTGTCAGTAGTGATCAAGGAATGAACCAGGACTCCAGTGCCCCCCCTCACACCTCCGTTGGATTAATTTCCTCCTTTAGAATTGGGATGTAGTTTAGGGAAGGGGGTTACTCCAGTGGCATGAGAGGTTTGGACTGCCATAGCCTGCTCTTTACAGACCAAGCTGCTTGGTGGCCCCTCAATGACACCACGCTGGTCCATCATGTTGGGTCTAAATGGCAAAGTTCAGGCCTGGAGAATGAGTAGGTCTTGTATGCTCTTGAAACTCTGACAAAGGCAAGAGAGCCGTATCAGGAGGAAGACATGGTGGGCCTGTTCCCAGCCTTCTGCTTTTCCCATTAAATATGTTTAGCTCCAGACCCTCCCTGCCACAACCTCCCTCTGTAGTTGTCTGGGCTGGGGACAACACGGGAGACACGGTGGCAGCCCCAGCCAACATCGCTGGTAAAGAAATTCAGGAAGATGATGAAAGACAAGATGGTGGGGAAGCTCTGGGCGCTCTGTGTTGCTATAGATCTCCTTTCGGTCCCCTGAACCTGACGTTCCTCACTGTTGCTGTGTCCTCATAGAATCATTTTGTTTGAAAAGACCCTCAAGATCATCAAGTCCGAAGGATAACCCAACCCTGGCACTAACCCATGTCCCTAAGAACATCATGTCTGTCTTTTAAACCCCTCCAGGGATGGTGACTCCACCACTGCCCTGGGCAGCCTGTTCCAATGCCCGACAACCATTTCTGGGAAGAAATTGTTCCTAATGTTCAATGTAAACCTCCCCTGCTGCAACTTGAGGCTGTTTACTCCGATCCTTTCCCTTGTTACTGCAACACACACTTGTGTCTTGGGACAGCAACTGATGGATGCAAGGGGCAGGAAGGGGGTCTGATGATCCTGACCACTCTTTGTCCCCCCAGGACTGACCCAGTGAGCTCTTTCCCTGTGGCTTCCACCACCTCAAGCTGGTGTCACTGTAACTCTGTTGTCTTAAGAGGAAAAAATCCCTTCGTTGTGTACACGCTGGGACCTGTGTTGTGCCAGCTTATTGCTATCTGCTGCCTCCAGCCCCTCGGAGCCCCCCTGCCTCTCGCTTGCCCAGCTCGGATTTGGCATTTGCTGTCAGGTACCTGCTTTCTGCACGCAGGGTATGGAAAGCATCAGCCCAGCATTTCCCGCTCGGCTCCTCGGGACAAAGCAGGTCGTGACTTCTGCGTTTTATCATTAAAAAGATAATTTCCTCTGGATGTGTGCAATAAGACAATGGCACTGACCTGCGATCCTGGCGTTGTGCAGCATTAATGATTTCCCTTTGCAGGTAATAAGCAGCAAATGTACACATTTTGGGGAGATCTGATTTTTTTTTCCTTTTAAGACTGCTGTCTTCCTAGGCCAGACTTAATTAGCCAACCTCATTATTTCCTCAAATGTAACTTGACTTCCATTGAATGAGAATTGTTCAGTGGATGGGGAGCAGCAGAGCGGTGCTGCAATATTCATATTGTTTTAATTGCAACATTAACATTTCATGCCGATCTTGGCACACTCTCAGGTGCGGCCCTTTAGCTCAATGCAATGCTGTGAAAGATTGGATCAGAACAATTAGGGTAGAGTGGCTGGATTTCTGGATTTTCTTTTTCTTCTTTTTTTTTAATGAACGCAAGCCTGGATTCAATCCCCATCACTCCTTTTGTTGAGCGGAACAGGGAGTCAAGCACCCTGAAGTGTCAATCCTCTTTTTGGAATAAAGAATGTGCTGTAGTGCGTGCTTAAATTCTCTTTTTGCAGAGCTAAAGCCCTCAAGTGATACGTAATCCCCCGGGGCTGATGGCACCTACTGGGACTTGACCTTTACTGGATGAACCAGAGAAGCCCCAAAATGTGTCTGGCCAGCTGGGCCATGGTCACATACGAGCTGGAGGGAAAAAGGCCGTTTCCCATTTCTCCATTATTTTCAGGGATGCTGGGGATGGAAGTGACACTGTGAACAGATGATGGGGTCAGTGCAGATCCTAAATGAGCACAGGGGTTGCCCCGCTCTGTCTTCAAATTGCATTTAGGGTTGCCTCTCTTGCAGAGGGATCAGACAAGAGTGAACTGCTGGGCTCAGCCTTAGCAAGCTCTGCTCACCTTTGCTGCCTTGCCATGTACTATACGCTTTCTGCTAATCGTTCCTGTACTGGAGAGCAGTGATGAGTGACGGGAGTTCCCGGCAAGAGTGACTCCAAGTTCCACCCCAGAACAGCCTAATGAGGGTCTGCTAATTGGGTCACTGAAAGGGGGTGAGCAAGAATGGCCAGCCAGCAGCTCGAGTAAATGGCTTCTTGGTGTTGCACTCCAAAGGCTGTATCGTCCCTGTGTGATGTGCGAACTCTTTGAGTTTAAAGGACAATAAGGAGCTGCTCTGTCCCCTTCAGGAGGAACAGGAAGGGTTGCTGGGCCTCCCTCTCTCCTGCCAGGACAAAGCCGAGCTTTGCAGCCGTATTGCTGCTTACCAGCTCCTGGCATTGGCTCGGGGAGTGGGTTTGAGCTGCAGCAAGGGACAGGCTCCCTGTCGCTTACAGTAAGTGCCACTACTCAGTCAGTGTGCTAATGGGTGCCCTGATGTGTAAGAGATACTGCCCTGAGCTCCCTGGCTGGCTGCTCAGACTCTGGGCTGATGTCCTGCCATTTGCTGGCAGCAGCTCATGGGTGAAACATCTTTCTGGAAGGTGAAATCCCTGTCTGTGCGGTGGAGAGGCTGGGAAGGCAAGAGACCTGCCCTGCCCATCAGTGTTCCCCCTTGGAACTGGGCATGTCTCTTCTGTTCAAGTCCATTGGACTTGGCAATGTTGGGTTAACTGTTGGACTTGATGATCTTAAAGGTCTCTTTCCCAACCAAAATGATTCTGTGGTATCAGGGAGCATCTGAACTCGTTCACACAGCTGCGATGACGATTCTGGCTGGAAATGCAGCAGGACCTTGGTAAAGGAAGAGTGCACAGCCTGTTTCCAGAGGCTTTCCACGGGCTAACGTGCTGTCTTAGCTGGCTGACTCTCCTATCAGCCAAGCAGGCTTGAAACCTTCTCCCATTGGTTCTGTGTGTAGTAGGATCCACGGAGCCTCATGTCCTGTGAGTATGTAGCTTGGGTTTGGATTCTCTGGTACCCAGTGAGCTGCTTGTGCTGAATGGAGCATCTCCCCTTCCCGGGGTATTTATAACATCTCTCTTCCTCCCACGCAGATTGCTTGGTGTCTAATAAGGAATGATACACTACGGTTTGGAAGGTACTAATAATGTCTCTCCTCTGTTTGACAGTCTGTTCCCGTTAAATTTATAGACTCTGACTGTCTCCGAGACCTCTGTCTCCCTGTCAGATCAGGTTGAAATCTGTTTGCAGTGTCAGAAGTTGCTGGGGAGTGGGCAGAGGACAAGACTGATGCAGCAGGATTTGCATATGCTTTGCACATCTTAGGAAATTAGGCTGAAAATGTGCAGATCTGGGGCGGGCGGAGGGGGGGCAGCTGTGTTTCAGATCACCAAATTGCGAGTTTGGGAAAGCAAGCTGGTTGTGTGGGAGGAAGGTGATGAGCTCAGAGACTACCCATGAGAAGAACTGCCGTGCCCATCTTGCGCAGGCTGGTGTTGGGGGCTCTTCGGGCACGTTCGAGCTGCCTGGGGTGACAAGCATGAGTGCAGAGCGTGGTCTCTTGTGGAAAACAGCCCCTGAGGACGATAAATGAGCAAGCCCAGAGCTCCTGGCTGGTGTGAAGAATTGCCTGGCTAAAGGGTAATGAATGCCACAGCAGGAGACAGACCGTTTCTCTGAGGCCATTCATCCCCTTTATCACCCTGCTAACAAGCCCCAGAGCGACTTCAGAGAGACTTCTCTGGAGCAGCACTATCCCTCAGCCCTGCTGATGGCTGGGTGCTGGGGTCAGGAACACATCGTGTGGCAGGAGCGCTCAGCGGGAAACCACAGTCCACCCCCCCAAATAACTGCCCCAAGTTGGGGTGCCAGCAGGAGGGACTGCGCAGCAGCTCTGACTTTGCCAGCGTGGGGACCGTGCCCTCCTTTGGGCCACATGTGGTGCCACCTGAGAGATCTGGGTGTAAAAGCCAAGCATCCAATCTTTTTTTAATGTACTTTTGGGCAGCGAGGGCCCTGCAGCACCTTTAGGAGGATTGCTCCATCCTAACTCCCAGCTTGTCTAAGATTTAAGATTTATAAGATTTATACAAGACCCAACAGGAGTTTGGGGCCGCCGGCACGGAGGTGAGTTGGTTCTGCTTCACTTGCAGCACAGCTGAGTCTGTACATGAGTCTTGCGCGAGGAGGAGAGGGCAGGAGTGATGTGCTCTTCGTAAGAGCTAATAAAAGCTAATTCATCCCTTTGCTCCAAGACAGGAGGAAGCATTAGCAGCTGGCTGAGTGCCTCCTCCACTGCGGCAGCGTGCTGGGTGCCGCTGCCTTCCCCCTGGCTGGGAGCAAAGCTCGTCCTCCCATGGACAGGAAGGCATCTCTGTCAGCAAGAGCTGCGCCATCTGCGTCAACAGGCAGCACGTGGTGCTGTCTGTAGCTGGCATCCCTCCTGGGAAGGAAAACAGTCAGATAACCCAGACAGGTGGGTCTGGGAATGAGGATGGACGTCCCTCAGGCTGCTGGACTTCAGCTCAGAGCAAGTGCCTTTGCCCCAAGGCTTGGGCCACAGCTCGTGGGAGCAGAGAAAAGCACCATCCTGGGCTTAGAATCACAGCATAATTTAGGTTGGAAGGACCTTCAAAGCTCCCCCAGTGCCACCCCTGCCATGAGCAGGGACATCTTCACCAGCTCAGGTTGCTCAGAGCCCCATCCAGCCTGGCCTGGGATGTCTCCAGGGATGGGGCATCCACCACCTCTCTGGAAAACCTGGGCTGGGGTCTCACCACCCTCGGTGTAAAAGATTTCTTCCTCATGTCTGGCCTGAATCTCCCCTCCTTTAGTTTAAAACCGTCACCCGCTTGTCGTATCGCAACAGGCCCTGCTAAAAAGTCTGTCCCCATCTTTCTTATGGGCCCCTTTTAGGTACGGAAAGGCTGCAATGAGGTCTCCCCAGGGCCTTCTCCAGGCTGACCATCCCAACTCTCTCAGCCTGTAATTTAATTTAACTGGGCTACAGGAGGGTCCTGAAAGGACTGTGGCCGTTGGTGACCAAATAGGTTGGAATACCTTCAACAAGCACCTTGTGTGCTCCCCTGTGCCTGCAGGTACGTGGTGTGGCACCCCGCCAGCGTTATTGTGTCTGGGGCACAGTGGGTGAGCATTAAGTAGAGCTCATTGCCAGTGATTGGAAGGTTTTTCTTTTTCCTCTTGTCTCAGTTTTCTTAATTTCTCCTTCTCCTCTGGCTTTAGCTGAGGGAGGATGCATTTTGGGTGGTCCATGGTAAGAACCCCACATCCAGTGACAGGCAGGGGGAAGATGAGGAGGAGGAGAAGAGAAAGCAAACAGGAGAGGTTGTGTTGTGTTTTGGTGTCCTCAACAATGCTGGTGATTTTTTGGAGCAAAAAACGAGCAAGAGGATTGCAGTCCTGATTTTTTTCCTCTCTGTTCTTTGTCAGTAGGTGTCCAATAATTTTAAAAGGAAGCTTACACAGCAGATTGGGAAACTTCACATCTTGAGGCTTCAGAGTCAAGTTCAAAGCCAGCCAGAGGAGCCAAGGCCACCACCTGTGAGTGCCGAGCCCCATCACCTGCTTTCCTTCCTGGCCCCAAATATTCTGCACTCTGGACCTTGGCCTTTCTCCCAGGCCCCTCTACTGACCAGACTGATGGTGGGGAGCTCATTGGAGGTTGGTCATGTCCATGGGGTGGCTGCAGGACACGTTGCCTCTGTGCCAATGTGCAACCAGCTGGGCTGCCTTTGAGAAGGAGACACACTGGCACGTGAAATGGCCTTTGAAGTGGGGTTGAATTTATCAGGGTGCACTCTGGTCACAGTCCATGAGGCCCCCGTTTCTGTCCTGACCTCCCTCTGCGTTCCAGGAGGATTTCACTTAAAATCTGGAAACATCTGGTGTTTTTTACTCTTTTAGATAGTGCCATGAAATGCCGAGTTGAAGGGAAACACAATACATCACCTTCCTCGTGGGCTGCCATTCAGGCAAGAGTAACAGAGATTAGCCTTCAATCACACAGGGGCTGTAGCTGAAGGAAACCTTCCCGAGGACACGCTGGAGAAACATTTTCATTAGCGGAGGAGAACCTGACAGAGATGAAGTGCCCCTTCACCTCGACTGCCGGACTTCTCCCCTGCCTGGCGCTAACAGGACGAGGAGCTGCCGCCAGCTGCAACGCTTTAAGTGCTGTCTGCATCCAGATGTGAGAAACAGCTGTGACACAGCAAAGCCACGCTTTTATAGCCTACTGTGGGGGTGGCTTTGGTTTTTCTCCTGTCTATTGATGAGCACTCAATGCTGGAAGCAGAATGGCTTTGTGCTGTCAGTTGGATGGAGGAAATGGGTTATGAGCCGTATCCCTGAATGGGTACCTTAGCGCGGGCCACAAAAAAATGTCCTTGGGTGGTAAGATCCATAGGTCCAGGGGGTTTCATGGGCTCTGCCTCCTGCACCGTGATTTGCACATGTAACAGGACTGCACTTGGGGTAGCAAAGGCTTTCTCTGCTCCTTGGAAAGCTATTTCACTGTCACAGGCATCTGCTCTTAGTCTGCATCCCCCCAGGGCAGCTGAGGTGCCCAGGACTCACTTCTGCTATTGATGTCTCCCAGTTGTGTTGGAGAAACACATCCTGCACCCCAACTGGGTGGCTGGCACAGACCTGTCTGTCCCAGTTGCTGGGAATTAACCAGCAGGATGGCTGGGAATTAACCAGCAGCATCCCTGCGGTCAGCGCCTGCTGTCCCCCACCTCGTCTCCCTAGAGCTCGCGTGCTCCTGACAAAGACAGGATCCATCTCTTTCACTCATGGCTGATGCCCTGCCTGCTTCTATCTTGCAGGTTGGAGGGAAATTGTTTTAATTTGCACGGCACATTCCTTTTCCAGGTTGGGGGGAGGGAAAAAGAAAAGAAAAATACAATATAAAAACCTCTGGCTGTTCTGCGTATTTGTAGTTCTTTACAAAGGACCATAACATCGCTTTCTCTCTTTCTTATTTTTTAGGGTTTTTTCAGCTCCCTGAAGACCACTCTCTCTTTGGGGCTGCCTGTGGTACTGCATTAACCTCACATCTCAGTGGTGAAGGTACGCTGGTGCTCAGCACCCCCAGGACTCAAACTCACAGAGAGCCCCATCTCCTCATTCTCCGGGTGCCCACCACGTGCACAGCCCTCTGAGAAGAGGCTCCCTGGCCAGGAGGGTTACAGCCTCAGACATGTTCATGTCTTCTGGGATGGGTTTATCAGGAATCTGATCTGAGCTTCCTGAAAGGGAGGCGACACAGCCTTGGCAGCTTGAGCATTGGTTTGGGACACAAAACCAGGCAGCTTCTGGTTTCGGAGCATTCTCATGCTAAGGTACCTCTTATTTCCCCCTCCTCCCTTTCAGAATCAAGAGCAACCAAAATCAGAGGAAAACCTGGCTCCTGAGCTTTTTTCTGCTGAACCCTTCACCTTATTTTCCTTGTTCTCCTACAACCTCAGCCAGCTGAGTTTCAGTGCCAGCTTATTGAAAGGAAAGGCACGTGCTGGCTTACGGAGGGAGAGAGACCCGAGACAGGATAAATCTGGAGGCAATGAGATTGGGGGGGAGGCAAGTCGGCTGCTCTGACGCTTTTATTATGGAGCCAGGCTGCTTGGGAATGAATCTTTCTTGAAGCGTGTGTTGCCGGATGACATTTCTACCAGGTCCCAGCAGTAACCTTCACCAAGCCTCGCTGCCCAGCCCTGTGCTCGCCTGTTCCTGGGGCGAGGGGAGCGAATGTCAGCTGGAAATGCCACAGGCAACAGGGCTCGATGATGCTCAGTGCACCTCCGATGAGTCTGAAAGCTTTGGTGACTTCAGCTTATGGACACGTGTTGTTTTGCAAGTGAGGTGTTGGCTCCTGTGTGCGTTTCTCATTTCAGAAATGAAGAGGATGCAGCAGAGATCAAAATTAAATCCCGCTCGGAGTTGCCCAGGAGGGTGGGTAACTGCAAGGAACGATTTTACCCCATGGCTCTGGAAAAGGAAGATCTACTTGCTTCGTAACCTGGTGAGGAGGTACTGGCTCTGCTTGGTGCAGAGGCTGGAAGCCAGGGGAGATTTTGGGTTACAAAGAGGGCTAAGCAGAGTCTGCTGCCCTCTCCGCTCCTTTCATGTATCACTGTCAACTCAGATTTCACATCAAGAGGTTGATGTTCTGGCTGGTGGTGACAACAGCAGAATGTCACTGGCAGAGGTGAAATCTTTCCCTCCGTGAGGGCAGATCTTCCTTTTCCTTCCCTTTGGTTTGCATTGAGAACTGCTGGCTCCTGATGCCAAGCGGAACACACACACGTGCTGCTCAAAGGATGGTGTATACTGTGCTGAGCATCACTTTTCTCGCTCTGTCGGTGAGCAGCTTCGTGTCACTGATGCCTCTTTGCTGTGTGGTGACCTGGGGCAGTGGGTGAACCCTTGTCACTGTCTCAGACAAATAGGGGCCGTTGGGAGCATTGCACTCAGTGGTCCTTTGCCATGCTGGCACCCTCCTCCCAGCAGATCTACCCAGAGATGTCCCTTCAGAGCCTCGGGGGCCATATGTGCTCTTCAGGGGCCAAGCCTGAGATAAGTTATGGTCTGAGAGGCAGAAAAACGTGTGTTGATGGTTAATGTTCTCTGCAGGCTGTCTCTCACCTCCTCGGAACGGGAGCTAATCTTGCAGAAGAGTGCCTGTGCCCACGCCGCTCTGGCGGCCCCTCTGCCAGCCTTCTGTCCTGGAGGGCCAGTTCAGCAAAGCCTTAGTGTTGTCCTGGGTCCAGCTTTTGTTTTCCAGCTGGTTACGGAGGAGAGAACGAAGGCAGCTGCTGCTGCCAGGCCATACTAGAAAACAAGAGGCAGGGGACGGGCCTCTTTGTGCACTTAAAAGATCCAAGAGTTTAATCTGATTCTGGTTCTCTATTAGCCTTGATCCTGTCTTGCATCTTTTCCAGCTGGTGCCTGAGCCTGTCTTTGTTTTGCTTGTGGTTTGTTTTTTTTTCTTTTTCCCTTTTTCCCCTCACCTTATGAAAAATGGCTTTGCCATCTGCATCTGTCAGGAGTCCGCCGAGCTGGGTGAACGGCTCAGTGAATATACAAATGTGCGGTTGGATCATGGCCTCCTCTGACAGGCCGGAGATGAATACCAAACGTGCAGGGAGAAGAGCGCGTTCCCTTCCTCCGCTGCTGCCGCCTCTGATGGTTGTTTTTCGTGTCCCAGGGAGGTGTGAGAATCGCCTTTGGGAGCAGCGCTTCCTTCTGCTCCTGTTCTGCCTTGCCAAGGATCAGTTCTCTGCCATCCATCATAAGGCAAGTCCTCTCCTCGCTCCCACAAGCTGATGGGAGCAGTGGGGAGGGGGTAACCATTGTACCGTGCTTTTTGCTACCAACCTTTTCCCTCTCCCTTTTGTATCTGACCTCCCAGGCCCATTACGAGGCAATCGACAGGTTGAGACTCAAGGACACTTGCCTTTGCTTGCTGGTCTGGGTAATTTTGAGGTGATTGTTTGACCTTACCCAAGTACCTTAAAATGTAATTTTGAGTGGAAATTTTCAGCAGTGTTGTGTGTGACTCCAGGTAGGATGTGCTGACAGCACCCAAGAGCTCCTGCACGTCTCAGCCTCGCTGCATCCCCTTTCCCTGCTGTAGGTGACCAGAGCTATGGGGCTCTGCAGGGAGGAATGCACCAGATACGAGGTGCTCAGATGCCATAACTCTGCAGGGTCACCTGTGTATCCAGGAGGAGATGACAACTTGCCTTGATACCTATGAATTTGCTCACCCCACCTCCTCCTGCCTCTTGGTTTCCTGCAGTCTGGTACATGAGCTGCTTCCCTTGATGTCCTAAGAAGCTTTCAGCCAGGTGGGCTCAGAGGAGCAGGCAGGCAGAAAATGAAATTAATCTTTCCACGCTCTTCCCACTGCTATCTGGTCAAGGAGGGGAAGTTCCTGGGAGGGTGAACCCCCGCTTTGGCAGGAGGAGAGAACAGGCAGCTTGAGCTGAGCTGGTTTTTTGACAAGCAGATGGATGTTCAGCAGGGGCCCAAGAAAACCCTCTCGCTTCAGGCTAGCTGCAAGCCCTCCAAACCAAAGCATTGTGCTGACACACAAAAAAGGCATCTCTCCATTCATGCTCAGCCTGAATTACCTCTTTCAGGCTCCTGATTTGGGAAGCAGCGACCGTCCCCTCCTGCCACTAGCTCCCGGGAGCAGCCAGCTGTGTACTCGTAACCGGGTGAGGATGCAGCAGGAGCCGATGAGCAGCGAGGAGGGAGGTAGAGGAGTGATGGCAGATTCCTCTGGCGGCTCCTCACCGCAGGGCTCTTGGCGAGTGAGCTCTTGTCTGCTCTGAAAGCTCTTAGTGGTCCCGCAGGTGGGAGCCAACTTGTCTGCGTTCCTGCCCAGGTGCCATCTGCTTGTTGGATTGTCTGCACGGTGGATGAGCACGACGGGGATGGCGAAGGAGAGATGAGCCTCAAACTTTTCATTGGGTAACTTCAGGGCTTCTGGCTGCTGGTGCTCCCTCTCCCCCTGCATCGTGGCGGGGAAATCACAGCCTGTCATTTGCTGTTCCTGGAGCGTGATGGGGAACTGAGACACTGCTAATAGCAAGCTATCATTTTAATGCTAATTTCCTACCATTCGCTCAGGCTGGAGGAGGCTCAGCCTGGGTGGAGGGAAGCCATCAGCAGATGGAGAAGGGGATTGTTCTGCACCTCGAGAAGGGACTTCCAAGGGGCAGATGATTAACCACCACTGGGAAAACTGGTAGCAGGCACTGGGATCAGTCTGGTAGATGTGGGAGGGAGAGGGACGCTCTGTTCCAACGTGTCTTCCTGGAGGGATTTCTCAAGTGCTTCAGGCTTTGGCTTGAATTTGGTGTTTGCTGCTTGTTTCCAGCTCTCAGTTCATGGTGACCCAGGGAATGCTCAGAGCGCTGGCAGGACTGCAGCTGGTGGCATCCTCATCCTTCTAACAAAGGAGCCAAGCAGGGTTAAGTTTAGCTACTGTCATTTTGTGAGGAGGACCCCAATTCAGGAGCCTGGTTAGCCATGTTGGGTGATGGTCTTCAAAGTGGGGAAGTTTTGAAGCCATTCTCAAGATACTTAAGAGCCAAAAGTAAAGTAACTTGCCCTTTTGCTGTGGGAACAAGCTCAGCTGCCCCAAGCTGGAGACAACAGGAGAAACCAGCAGCTGCATTTGGAGTTGTGAAGGAAACTGAGCCACCTCCCTGCCCTTTCCAGAAGTGGAAGTTTCCAATTAGAACCTCTTAGTTTTGGTGTGTAGGGCCTGTTTGGGATCGTGTTGGCAGCAGTCAGAGAGGTTCCTCTACCACTTCTTGACCTGCTTGGAAACCTTGAGACTGAAGGGAGTGGTTGCCTGCTATTGAGGGACAACATCATTTCAAAGCAAGGACCCAATAGTCTCCTGGTCCTTGATGTGACGCATCTCCTGAAGACCACCAGCCTATGATGACCTAGACCATTGGGTTCATCATTTCATATGGAAGCACAGGTGGATTTTTTTAAAACCACATAAAGACCATTTAAAAACTCTTTTGGTGTCTAGCAGAGAGGCAATGGAGGGACAAAAGCAGCCATGATAAAGGGACGAAAAACCAGCAAAGGGATGGGAAGCCAGGAGGGGACTATCCTGCCAGGAGGACATTAGCACCAGGGCTCCATTAGGAGAGCAGCATTGCTCGCTGTGGTTACCAACTATCCGATCTGCTCCAAGGTGCAGAATGACTCACTGTTTTTTAGGGAGCTATTTCCATCTGAAAAAAGAAATGGTTCCTATATTTTCTAGAGCCTCTTCCCAGCCTTGGGTGAGGAGAGAAAGAAAAAAAAGTGAAGGGCTACTGTTTTCTAGCTGAGGAGAATCAAACAAACTTTCCCTCAAGTAGCTGAGCAAGGAAATCAGCACCTTACTTATTTCCAAGAATAATACAATCAAATAGTTGGGGGGGGAAAAAATGTAATAAAAATAGTGTTGCTTTTCCCAGTTCAGCACTCTGAATAATGAGCCTACAAGCTGGAGGGAGAGCTCCCGGGAGAGACGCCTGCGTACCGGAGATGGACACAACAAGCGTCTCAGATGGGCCCGTATCTGCAGCGCTCTCTCTCTAATTTTCTACATCAGTGAGAACACAGCGCGACACCATCAATCATAGTCAACCTCTCCTCGGAAAGCCACCTCCTGCCTCACTGTGCTGCAGTGTCCCCTACTCTGGATCTGCCCCTGCCTGGGGACTGCAGGTGTCCCGGCCAGCAGCGCCCGCAGGCACCTTCTCTCCCAAGGGGTTTCTACTTCATTGTTTTTCTGCCTTTCTCCTTCCTCTGCCCCTTCCTCACCGGTGCTTTATTTCCAGACTGTGTCTTGCCTTCCTGGAGTCAGAAAAGGCCAAATACTCCTTTTACTTAGAATAAGGAGAAGGTGTGGAGCTACCTGTCATGGGACAACAGCCCTTGCCTGCTGCCTGGAGGAGGGATGGGGATGGTTTTGGTGCCTGTACTGCTCGTCTGAGAATGGGGAGGTTGGACTTTACAGCTCCCCTGAGGCTACTCCTGCAGTAATGGTCATTGGGGCGTGTTCTGGGGATTGCTGGTTCCTTCACAGCCCCAGCTCTGGGCATGGAGGAGCTCAGGGAGCTATCTTTCCTGCTGGGCTGGTAGTGTGATGCAGCTCTTGGTCCCTCTGTTTCTCCTTTTGTGAAGTCCTCTGCTCCTCCCAGGCCTGGCTGTCTTTCCACCAGCCCCAGGGCCACCTTTTTGACAGGAGCACTGGTGCTGTGTGTCCTCCCGAGCAGGTCCAGGCCAGATGCTCTCCAAAGCTGGCCGGAAGCCTGTCCTTGCGACTGTTTCTTCTACTGCAGTGTGGACACAGCTGGTGGGTTTGATGACTCTTGCTCCTCCGTCTCATTGGGTGCTCTTGCTTGGTTGTGGTGTCTCTTAGACCTACCAAAGCCTGGCTGTCGTGGCACAAAAGTGATTTCAAGTCCCGTTTGTGGCTCCATGGGCTCAGGCACCAGCTAGAACCAAGGACTGTGCTTCTTGCTTGAACACAGCCCTAAAGAGAAACACCTTTTGAATAAACCTGTGTGATTGCCACCTCCCTCTCAGCCTCTTATGCTTGTTTCTCAGAGCTGCCAAGGATCCTTGACCTCTCTTTCAGGCATGGTTTCCTCCATGTATCACCCTGCCTCAATATTGTGGAGCTATTGCTGGCGTCCATAACAGCTGCTTTGTTTACTTCCCAAACGCCTGCCCTTTCTGTAACGAGCTATAATTCATCCTGGTTTATACAGTGCTCGAAGATACCTGGAGCAAGGATGTTGTGCCATTAAACCACCTTCTCGGCTGCTCTCCTGGACCTGGGTTGCTGATCTCCTGGAGATGTAAAACAGGGAGGACAAGGGGGATGAGATTGAAATGGGGAATAATTACCTGGCAGGGTAAAAGGGGCTGTCGGGGCTGGAAACTGCTGGGAGCTGACACGCAGGTGCAGATGAGCGGCTGTGACAGGCAGGCAGGGCGGAGGGATGAAAAATGTTTTTTTAAAGCATCTGCTTCCCTCTCTTCCTCTGCTTTATAACCTGTTTTTATAGAGACTGCATGAGGAACGCATTTTTTTTATTAGCAGCTTGGGAGTGGAGAGTAATAAAGATTAATTTTTTAAATAATTCCTTGCATTATCTTTTAATTTCCTGTGGCAGGGTTTGACTTTTAAATCTGCAAACGGAGTTAACAGCTAATGTGCTCATCAGTTTGGAAGTGGCAGCTGAAGGAGCTGTGGGACTCGGTGGAGGTGGCAGAGGTCCCAAGGTTGCGCTTGGAGTCCCAGCCTGGGCCGGCCACAGCCACGTCAGTTCCTTGGCCAAAAGGACCTGCTGAGGTCTGCAGCCCTGGGCTGTATGTCCATCCCAGGAACACTTGGAGAGATCTAATCCATACTGCAGCTCATGGTGTCCATGGTTTTCTTCCATTGATGGTAATAACAAAGTTCCCCTGAGGTGGGAGGAGAGAAACCTGTGCTGAGCTGTGTGGGATGGTGGCCATGGGGGTTGTCCAGACCAGCTGGGTTCCTCAGGGGTCTTGTTGGTGCTAAAGGGAGGTGGTCGTGGGGCTGGGAGGAGATGTTAGGAAGAAATAAGGGAACAGTTGAAGGGGATGAGGTGAGAGAGAAGTGATAACACTGGTGAGGTGATAGAGAAAGGTTCTCCCTGCCCCCTGCATCCACACTTTCTATGAGCACAGGAGACCTGATGTTCTGCTGGGCTTTAACCTGCTCGGGAGACTGGCTTAGAAAAGACCTGGACTACCTTCACTGGCTCAGATGAGCTCTCATGTGTCCTGTAAGTGTGTACCCATGGCTGTGAAGCTGAGCAGAAGTGATACCCACCATGCAGAGACCCCAGCTTGCTTTAACCACTGACCTTCTCATAGCTTGTTTTTTGTCATATGGCCATGCTGGCTGCTCAAGTTTGTTCTGAACTTCTGATCTCTCTGTAGAGCAAGTGTTGGAGGCAGAGAGCAGCCCTTGTGGAGAACCAGCCAGCATGGCCAGGAGCATTTTGGCTCCCACAGGTATGAAAGCAGCTCAGGTGCCTGGTGTGGGCTTTGGGAAGGCAGAGGGGAAGCTGGGTGAAGGGGAGAGCACAGTGGGAGCATCAGTCATGTCCTGAAAGGCATTTTATTGGATTACATCACTCCTGTGTTAGTACCAGGAATGGAGTGAGGGTTTTTGCAGACATCTGGGGTTGGGTCAGAGCCAAACCGTGCGTGGGGAGCACTCTGACCCAGACAGCTCTTGGCTCCCTCTGCCAGATGCCATCTGGAGCAGGTTTTGTGCATGCCAGGGTGTCTGTGCCTTGGCAGCCCTCTGACCACCAGCTCTGCTGACCCAGCGTGGGAGATCACTGCTCTCCCTGCTCGGAATGCTGCTCCGCATTGTTGGAAGATCTGCTCCACATCACGGTAGAGGGGCTCTAGGCTTGCTTCGGCCTCACTGCTGCCCCCACATCTCCCCTCACTCCTGGGAAGAGGAGGAGGACACCTCAACCCATCCCTGGGTGTGAAGGTAGGTTGCCCTATGCCAGGTCATCTGTGTTTGTTGGCAATTTGCTGGGCAAAGCTGTCCCCAGTGGGGTCCAGGTTTGTGGGCACAGCGCATGGGGATGTGGGTTGTTCTGATTTGGAGGCTGTGCGGCTGCCTGGCACCAGGCATCCCACTGGCAGCAATAAACGTGATTTGGGTTCTGGTTTTGTACTTTGGCAGAAGGCTGAGGTCTCGTCCCACTGGCCAAGCTTCATCTGACTTGATCCTCTGGTGTCCAAGGGACACAAAAAGCTTTGATGCATGTGGCTCGTGCGTATTTTGGGTGGGGAAGATGCATTCCTCAGCCCTCTCTTTGGGTTCTCTGTTTATTCATGTCTTAGACAGTAAAAAAGGGCCCAGCTGAAGTGCCTCATGGATGCTCCTGATCTCAGGAGGGAAACTGAGGCACAAAGAGGTGGCTTGATGCCTGTAGCACTAGCATCTCGGTCACAAACCCATCCATCCCTCTGTACAGCTGCCAGCCCCCCATGTCCTGACGTGCTGCAAATAACCACAGCTTCAAGTCGTGTTTTTCAGCCAAAAGAAGCATCTATTTGCTAAAGTTACTGAGTGTCAGGAAAACCAGGGGGCAGTTCCCGATTGTCAATATCTGTCCAAAAGCAGAAACCTCTCCTGTTGTGGTGGGTTCTTCTGTTTAGTTGTGTGTTGTTGTTTTGTTTTTTTTTTCCTTCTGAATTCAAAGAGAGAAAAAAGGAAATGAAAAGCAGCAGGGAGAGAGCTGTTAAAAAACTTAAAGCTGTCACAAGGCATTGGTTAGTTTATGTGCAGTGAAGTATACAAACAAGTTTTCAGCTTGTTTGTTGGAGCCAAGGAGTGAGGTTTTTTGTGAGATAAATATGTTTTATAGGTCTTTTATGGGATTTTTTTTTAAATGGCTGTCCCAATAAATTATTTACTGAGGTAATAAAAGATCAAGGAAATTGTTCCAACTGTATCGCTGAGCATCTAAATCCCCAACTTTTACTGGATGGTAAAACACTGGCCCAGGTTATCCAGAGAGGTGGTGGATGAACCATCCCTGGAGACATGGCCAGGCTGGACGGGGCTCTGAGCAACCTGAGCTGGTGAAGACGTCCCTGCTCATGGCAGGGGTGGCACTGGGGGAGCTTTGAAGGTCCCTTCCAACCCAAACTATTCTGTGATTCTATGACCCTCTGAATTCCCATGGCCTTATAAATGATGGTCCAGGTGTGCTGTTTGTCCATGGCATTCTTCTGGAGGCCAGGTCCTCATCCAGCCCTGGTACCCAGTGGATCTCCAGGAGGCCCCAGGGGCTTGATACCTGTTTTTTCAGCCCCTCAGCATTTATTCTGGGAGATGGATGGCATTTTTCTCTACTGCTGGCTCTCACGGCTGCAAATCTCTTGATAGTCTCTGACTCTTTAAGTTCCCAAAAGGTCTTAGAAGCATAATGGTCCTTCCTGGTGTGAAATATGAGGTAGAAATCACCTAGAAAGCAGCAAGGAGTTTGAAGAATGGCCTTGGCTCCTACAAATGAGGCTAGAAAGGCTTTTATGTAGCCCTGCAGATAAGGGGGACCTTCTCCCACCCCAGATTCCTGGATGGGTAGGTTTCTCCTTGCTTGGTATCAACTGCTGTGCAAGGGAAGGGTCAGGTGCTGCTGGTTGCTGGCCTGGTCTCCATGGCAGATGAGCCCAAAATAGTCTTTGCAGAGGTGAAATTAAAAAAAATATGGCATTCCAGCCACAGAGTCTATAAATGTATCTTCTGGGGTGTTTGACCAGGCTTTAAGAAGTTGGGTCACTCTACCTCCCTGCTCCTCCCAAGGGGATGGAGGAAAGAGAGGGCTGACGGACCTGCCAAAGAGTCCTACCACGTCTCCTTGCATCAGGACAGGGCAAATACTTTGGCTGCATCCCAGACCTTCTATAGTAAGTGGGATTAAATGTAACCCCTGGTATGGTTTAAAAGACATCCAGCTGTTAATGCGATGGCTTCTGTAAGGACTCTGGTCAAGAAAGATGCATCCCTGTGCAGTAAGCTGCTCATAAATAAATTTAGATGGATTTTTAGAAGCAATTTCTGAGGCTTGAAAGAGAGAACTCTGGAGTGGCCTTCAAAAGGGATAGTGGGTGGGAAGGAAAAACCACTGTTTCAAGATAGCTCTCAATATCCATGGGGAGGATTATTCATTCAGAGCCTTTCCAGAGGGCAGAGTCTTTGGGTATCTGATGTGTTGAAGTGAGGCTGGATTGATCTTTGTTCGTGCTGTCTTTAGCTTATATTAATCCCGTGCCTCAGGGTGTGTGCTGTCCTCCACAGGGTTCAAGGAGGAATCCTCATCTCCATTAATGCCTAATTTGGCTCCTGGGTTTGGTGGTGGGTCCTGTGTCTCTCTGAGGTGGTGGAGAGTGGCCACAGCTGGAAACACATCTGGGGACAGGGAGAAGTTTCCCAGGTCAGCCAACAGGGACCACAAGGCTTTATTTAAATTTATTATAGATGGGGTTCTTAGGGACACGGTTTAATACCAGAGTTAGGTTAATGATTGGACTCAATGATCTTGAGGGTCTCTTCCAACCAAAATGATTCTATGATTTGACTTCTTTCTGATGCCTGGAGGCTTCTTCAGATCGTACAATTTTCTGAAATAATTCCTCTGCCGTTACAAGGCCCTAGGAAATTCATGGAGCTGCTAATCTTCCTTGTTTGCTTCCCATGCCATGTTATAAAGGTGGCTTTTGGGCTTTCCTTGGGACAGTCCTGCAGCCTGACAGCAGAGGCTGGTACGGTGTCTGATGTTTGGCTTTAAAAAAAAGAAAAGGGACACATCTCCCCGTGTCCCTGTTATTAACTGTGAACACGTCCTGTCAGTTTGGGAATGGATGCCATAAATTTAAATGAGGATGGAGCCAGCACGGGACAGGTGTAAGAAGCCCAGATGATGTGTGTAGGCCAGGCTTAGCCTCTCCTCCTGCTTGTTCCAGACTTGTGCAGCACGACTCCGCTGACTTCGGTGGCATCTCCTCCTGGCTCGCCTCCTCGTGATGGGAATTAGCCTGCACGTAATTGAAAAGGATGGGGCGTCTGCCAGCAGCCTGCCCGCCGCCTTCCCCTTGGCAGCTGGAGCTTGTTGGTGGAGGACGGGGGGGACATGCTGGGGCGGACACCTGTGTTGGGAGGAGGTGAGCAGCCTCAGCATCACGGGGATCGCAAATCCATCTCTGGGTGCAGCTCCCCATAGTGCAAGGGTTGCCCATGCCCAGACGGGGGACCCATATCTCCAGCTGCTGTTGCATGAGCAGTAATTTGCTCTTGTTTGTGATCTCCCCCTTGCTGGCACCAGGACAGGCATGTGAATAACTGCTCCTCTGAGCAGCTTTCTGAACCAAGGACTTGATCTTGAAAAGCATCCTGTGATCTGGCTGGCCGTTGCTGACCCTGGGCACTGCCGTGTCTCCCTGCCAGAGCATCAGCCGAGAGAAGCTGCAGGAGGTAAAAGGCTCCTGGGGTGTGCGTGGTCCCCCGTGCTAACGAGAGCTCCGTGTACACAGCCGTGATGTAAAGCCAATGATCAAGACTCCAGGGCGTTGTAAATCCGGCACCTACAAAGATGCGGGGGAATAAACCGGGGCAGGATCTGCATTTCAAAGAGCGTTGTTTCTGTAAGGGCGCGGGGAGCGGACGTGCCGCCCGCCTGCGCTGAGGCGCAGAGACGAAGCTGTTTGAACTTGGGTCTCTGGGAGCCCATCACCGCCAGCTCCACGTTCAGGGCATGGTTAAAGCAAAGCTTTTATAACCCTGCACTAATTGCACCCTGCTGAGCCTGGGAGGTGATGCCTGCTGGGCACGGCTCTGCTTAACACGGGCTGCGTCGGATGAAGATGTCCTAAAACCAGGCTTTGCTTTCGTGGTCCCTCACCTGGCTGCTAATGACCAAAATGTCCCTGCAGCTGAATCAGGACTGGCCATGCCAGTGCTAGGAGGTCCTCTTAGGCAGAGCCAGGTTCTGCTTTAAAGAGCCCATTGTCCAGGCAGGAGAAGCAACTTTAGGGGGAGGAGTAAAAGAAAATCCAGTGGTGATGAAATGATATGGTTTTGTTTTCCAGTTATAGCAGGGATTGAGTTGGGAATTGACTGGCCATGGTCACTGGACAAGGTAGCCTCCTTCACTGTGGATGGCTTATTTTAAAAAATAGGGCTATTTTTGGCTGTGAATTGTATTTTTTTAATTGGTATTTTCTGGAAGGAGAGATTCTGGAGGGTGGGTGGTTTTGGGCAGCACAGCACAGGTTTTATTTCTCTGTGTTGGCCGACTCGGTGGGAGATGGAACATCTCCTCCCCAGCGCTGCCGGCTGCCGTCACGCTCCCAGCGGAACCGCTCGGCTGGGGGAAGAGGGAACATCGGCAAATCCCAGTTCCTGAGAGACTCTGCCCTGCCCTGCCTGGTGTGGGGCTGTGACAGGCTCAGTTTGTGGATGTCCCCGAGTGATGGACAAGCAGACCTCTGGATTCCTTATCAGCCCTGCTGACATCCAGACCCAGCAAGTCCAGACCAGGAGCAGGATCCCGATGTCTGGTTTATGTTGAAACCTTGTGTGGCTGAAAGGGACTGAAAGCAAGGATAGTTATAGAAGGGAGATGCTTCCTCTAGGAAGCAAAAATAGAGCAAGGCAGTGGCTGGAAATAGCAAATAAGGCAGGCTGATATCTCCCCCATCACCAAATTGAGTGGGGAGCAAGGATGGTTTTTATCAAGAAAACCATTCTGTGTTTGTCCAGGTCAGTCACCTGTCCAGGTCACCGCTGTGCAGTTATTTACATCTCAGAGGGCACCATCAATGGAAGAGAAAAAAAAAAAAGAAGAAAAAAAAGAAGAAAAATCGCGTCTGTGCCACTCAAAACACCTCGGTTTACCTGGGCTGTGTTCCAGAAAAGCACTTAAGCGTGCGTGAACATCTCCGTGGGTGGCAGCGTGTGGCAGCCCTGCCCGGAGCAGGTCAGCGGGGGCTTTGCTGTTGATGGGGGGCTCGGGGAGGACCTTGCTCCTGACCCTGCCCTTGCAGCATCCTCACGAGATGCTCTGCAAGGCAGCTCCTCTGGGCGAGTCCAGATTTGATCGCAGCTGAGCCTGGCCTGGGAAGTTACTATCTTTTTTATTTTTGTTCCTTAATCAAGTGACCCTGTCTGTGGGAAATGGAAACCTTCCTGGAAGTGAGGACATGCTCCTGCTGGGATGACTGGAGGACTGCAGGATGTCACCCTGAGGCAGGACATCTGTTCTGAGACAAACAAGTACTTTGGGGTCGCTGGGATGTAAAAGCAAAGGCCTTAGGCCAGTCTCCCTTTCCAGGCTGCGTCTATTCCATCTTGCTTCTGGACCCATGAAGACCTCAAGCCCAGTTTCCACCTCGCACCGGTTGACAATGTGCAGCCCGTCCCACCATCAGCACGTGGTTGTGCGTTTGCTGTTTTACAAACCTTGGCTGGGTCATTAGCGAAGGAAGGAAATAAAACAGCAAGGGCTCCAAATGGATCCCAGAGGGATTCCCTGTAGCAATTAGCTTTATACTTGAAAACATATTTCCAGTCTTTACTGCCTGCTCTCTTTATTTGAAATAATTTTCTACCCAATAAACCTTAGTAGCCCCCAAACATAATTTCAGCAGTGCATTAATTAAGAACAAGGCAACCCAATGGCTCAAAAACTGAGCAAAACTCAATTCATATATTAGGCAGCCAGGCAGTATTTCTGAGCTGCTCGCCAGAGCGGTGTGCGGGTGCAAGGACTTTATATTGTTTATATCATATGTTAGAGGTGATGGATGCCCCATCCCTGGAGACATCCCAGGCCAGGCTGGACGGGGCTCTGAGCAACCTGAGCTGGTGAAGATGTCCCTGCTCATGGCAGGGGTGGCACTGGGGGAGCTTTGAAGGTCCCTTCAACCCAAACTATTCTGTGATTCTGTATAGGACATGACCACTGGCTGGAGCAGAGGGCAGTCTGGCATCCCAGCTGCTGACAGGCACTGTCTGCACTGGATAACCCCACTGGGACTTGAGAGGAGACGTACCTGTTTCTCTTGTGGAGCTCTTGTCTGTTTTTTTTAGTCCTTCATAAAGAATAATTTTGGATATTTGTTAGGACGGTCTTTAAACCTGAAAAAACAAAGCCACTTAACATTCCTGGTGCCTTGTGGCAGGGAGTTTTGGGGGTCAGACATGTGCAATATATCCCTTGAGCTGTTATGTGATCACCCACCTTCCCTCTGCTTGGATTTACATCCCATGGGTGCATTAGCCAGCAGCGCCAGCTGAACATCCCCAGGGAGACTCTGCACCCGCAGCTCCCTGGCAGTAATTCATGGAGTCACAGACTGGTTGGGCTTGGAAGGGACCTCTGGAGATCATCTAGTCCAACTCACCTGCTAATGCAGGTTCACCAGAGCAGATCATGCAGGAATGTGTCCAGGTGGGTTTTGAATGTCTCCAGAGGAGACTCCACAACCCCTCTGTGCAGCCTGTTCCAGGCTCTGGCACCTTCAAATTAAAGTGTCTCCTCATGTTCAGATGAAACCTCCTGTGTTTCAGTCTTTGCCCATTGCCCCTCATCCTGTCATTGGGCACCACTGAAAAGAGTCCAGTCCATGCTCTTGGATAACGCTGGAAGGAAGCATAAGCCCTGGCATGCCTGGTTGCTTCTGGGGATACAAGTCTTTGCTCAGAACCAGTGGGGGCTCCCCTCAGCCCAGTTATAACCCAGTGCCAGGTCCCTCTGGGACCTGCTCCCGTCCATCTTCTGCAGAGCATGGGCAGGGATGGTGGGAATTGTTGCCTAGCAGGTGGGATCTGCTCCTTGTTGGGGTTTTACCCAGGCAGGTCTGGAGCCCGCTGTGTGCTGGTGGAGAGCGATGTGCTGGTGTGATGCCTTCACCGCGTCTCAGTGACCATGAGGGCGGGGACCTGGCTAGTGGCCATTGTGGAGGCAACCAGAGCACCGGTCCAGTGCCACCTGGTTGCCGTGTGCTTATCGTCTCCTGCTTAACGAAAGATGGGAGGTGGCATCACAGGCTGCTGCCGCTGTCTGGGTTTCAGCCATCGCGGGCTCATCCCGCTTTATCTGTTGCATGTGAAATATCCCATGTAAAGCTACGCAAAGCCACAAAGCTGCCGTAATCCTTCCTAAAGCCACCAGCCCCTCCGTGCAAATATTCTATTAGATGATATGCTTATTAAACTCCCTCAACAGAAGTTTTGCTTCGAGCCAGTGGTGATAGTCTTGAAATGCCGTTAAGGTAATAATTATATAATGTTGCCTTTGATCGAGATTTCGGGTGCTAATTGCACACACCTGCTGCCAGCTATTTAAGCGATAGTAGGTGCAAGGGAAGGGTTGTGGCATGGTGGGTGGTGTGATCCCAGCTGGGTAACATGCTGGATGTGGAAGACCTGTGATGGCTTCTTGGGGAGGTTTGGTCACTGCTCTTTGCTGTTACCCTGGTCAGATCACTGGTCCCCAGCCACCCCAGAGCTCCTCCAGCTTCTCCATGAGGATGGGCTGAAAAAAAGTGGAGAAGGCACGAGGCTGTGTGGAGCTGGGACCTGGGACACCCCTCTGGCACCCGCTTTCTGGTGGGGGCGCATCCTGGCCACATGTGAATCATTGGCTCTGCCTGGAGCTGGATGATGGGTGGGAGGTTCCCTGTACCTCCCTTGCGCATCTGGGTTGTCCCCATGCCTTGGAGATGGTGCCATTTAACATCTTCATTTAGTGCTTTGAATTCTGCTGGCAAACTGAGTGATGGAAGCCTCACACTCAGAGGAGGAGAAAAGGAAGGGAAGACTTTGAAATGAAACTGCTGTGGCTCATTCTTCACGTTATTGCCAGATTCAGGTCCCTCTGTTTTGCTCAGTCTGTGAAAAGCAGCTGGTGGCCAGCCCGCTGTGCTGGAGGTGAGGGACAGAGCCATGGATGTCACTGTACTCCTGGCTCCTTTACTAGAATGGAAGGCTGAATTCACCTCAGTTATTTCTCTGAAGCTTATATGGAACTCATTTCTATCAATTCCACTTAAAGCTTTGGGGACGAAAAAAGTTGCAATTTAAAATATAGCAAAATTGCAATAGGTGGTTATTTTATGGGTCAAATGAATTATCTTTATCCTCAGTCAGAGATGTAAGCCCGCTGCCTATCGCTCATCCCGCCTCACTCTGCCACAGCCCTGCTGAGATTATCTGTTTATGTGCAAGACCCGTGAGCCCAGAACGTGTTGCTTCCTGGGTTATAATTGGATTTAGCGGAGATGAAAGCTTCCCTGCACTTTGTTGGTATTGAGTAAGAGCAGAGCACAACATGACATCCAGGTCCAATGGGATTTGTAAGGCTACAGACACCAAAGACTTGTTGAGGCATCTCCCTGGACTGCAATTGTCCTCCTAGTGAAGAAATCGGTTCAGATTTTTGCAGGAAAATTGCTCTGAGTGACTTTGGTTGCCAGCTGGAGCATGAGGCATCTTCCTTCTGCTTCAGCCTCAGTGAGATACCAGGGAGGCTGCTGGGCTGCAGGGCGGCTTGGAGAGGGATCCCACCTCTCCTGACCACGTGCGGAAGGGAGGGAGCTGCCTGGTAGCACCTGGTGCTACACAGAGGAGGTTGGGACTCTAGAATGTTCAGAAGGAGACCCAGGAGGACATGGTGATCCAACCTGGCTGTACTTCTCCTTTCAAAGGTGGGATTATACTCTTTTCCTAGAAGCCATGATGGGCTTGTTGAGAGCAGCACTCCACCAAGGCTGGGTCTTGCTCTTATGCTGTCTTGGAGCTGATGTCAGACTGTGGATGTGATCCCAGCTGCTATGAAGTCAAGGAGGATTGTTGTCTCCTTGCTGGGAAGTGGATCAGGAAATGAGACACTGGCTGGGGGAGTTTATTTGCCTCCTGGAGAGGGGAAACCAGGAGTGACAACAAGCCAGGAGTGTTCGTTCTGGCTATGGGATGAGGTGGCACTTCATTCCAGAGGTCAGTGGGAGATGCTCCATGCCCATGAGCTGGTCTCAGCCTCGCTAAACTGTGGCAGAAGAACATGAGCTAGGAATTGATTCTTGGATGCAGCTGCTGGGATGGCTACTGTGATTGTTTAGAGGGTGGTCAGACCACCTTCCAGGTCCTCAAACCTCTGTGTCACTGGTGGCTGTGCAGCAGGTAAGGATCTCTGACCCCGTCGTCGAGGCCAGGTGGAAACGGTGGCATATGTCTCCAGGTTTTGGGACTTTATGCCTTTGCTAACGTGTCTTGTTGCCTCCAAGGCTGAACCACCGCCTGAAGGCGATTCTGTCTGCTGACATAGAGGCACACAGATGGACATGCCATGGCCTTGGGTTCTACTGTTGGACATCCCGTCCTCCACCTTCAGCTTCCCACCTCTCTGAGCCTCTGGAGGGCGAGCTGCTGGCACACGTCTGCCATCAGTCACGGGTGGGGGTGATCAGCCGGGCTAGCACGACACTGATGTAAATTTAAATCCTTCTTTTGCTCTCTCTGCTAGCAGCTCTGTATTTTCAGGAAGAAAGAGAATGGGAAACAACTTTTTTAATGAAGTAGAGCATTTAAATTCTCTTTATATTTAGTCCTATCTAGAGCTCTTTGCCCAAATGAAGCAGAACGCATTTACAGCTGTATTTTCCGTCACACCAACCAAGGAATATATTCATTTGCAGTAACATGGCACTCAATGAAGTGGAAAATAAGCTCCCAAAATTGCTCTCGCTATGATACGGTCTCAATGACGAGGAAAAGCCCATTTGGATTCCACTGACCAGTCACTTTGGTTAGGATAAAAATTAATTTGGTCAAACACCTGAGCTGTGGTGGAGTAGACGCTTGGCCCTGAGTTAGCTCTGCTCGGGACACGGCTGCAGATCCCACCACTCCTGCTCTTGGCTTTGCTTGCCCAGGAGACCTGGCCAAGATGCCGGTGCCTCCAGGGACCGGCCATCAGTGGCACATGGATGCTCGGCAGCTGATGCCCCACGTGTCCTGCTCCACATAGAATCATTTAGGTTAGAAAAGACCTTTGAGATCAAGTCCAACCATTAACCTCACACTGCCAAGTCCCCCACTGAACCATGTCCCTAAGAACCTCATCTCCATGTCTGTTAAAGCCCTCCAGGGATGGTGACTCCACCACTGCCCTGGGCAGCCTGTTCCAATGCCTGGCGACCCTTTCCAGGAAGAAATTGTTCCTAATATCACATCTAAACCTCCCCTGGCACATTTGTCACATGGCTGCTGGAGGGGACAATGCCAGCGCCGTGGCAGGGTTGGCCCGTGGCAGGGTTGGCCCGTGGCTGGAGGTGGCATCGCTGCCCATGGCCACCATGCAGAGGCAGCGAGCAGAGGAGATGCGAGCAGGTTAGCAGGTTCCTCCTCCCCACCGCAGCATCCCGAGGAGGACGTGAGCAGAGCGTTAAGCAGGTACCGACCGAACACCAGCGGCGGGTTCTGCTAATTGCTTCTGATGTCTAGTCCAACTCCATCGGCAGAAGCAACAATTGCTACTGGAAGCGCGATTAATAATTAAGCACCTGATGCTGGCAGGTGTCAGCAGGAATCCGTGGGGCCTGGCATCCCACCCCCTCTGCCTGCACAGAGCAACAGCACCAAGTGGGATGCAGCCCTGGGCTGCCTGGATTGATACGTGCTGAGATGTAGATTCATGCCTTGAAGAAATAACATACTGGTGTTGTTTCCAGAGCACGGGTGACAGCCATGGGCAGCGGGACCTCTGTGTAGTCCCCAGTTAGTGTTGCGGTGGTGCTTCTTGGCTCCATCCATCTCTGCCAAGGATGTTCTGTGAGTGTTTTCCATCCTGGCTGCACAGGCAGAGTGACTTTGGGTGGAAACAGCTTGGCAGTGCTTCTCTGCAGCCTCAGGGACTGGGAGTGTGTCCGCTGGGGGTGACCAGGGTGGCCGAGCCATGATGACCTGTCCCAGCAGAGGAGGGGACCACGGCACAGTGCTGGCTGGCAGAAAGCAGCACCTCGATGCATTAAAATGCCTTACTGAGCTGTTCTCCTACCTCCCGCAGTCTCGGTCCCCACCACGTCCCCACTCACAGGTTCAGCCAGCATCGCTTTGGCTGCTGCTTGTGATGACTTACAGCCTTCTTCGAGCTGACTTTTAATTACATTTTGCCTCTGAAGATGGGCTGCTACACTAGTTGCTTTTTGTCCCCACTCTATTTTTTTTCTGCTGCTTTGCTTGTTGCTTCTTTGTCCTTTCTCTCTTCTTTTTTTTTTTTTTTTTCTTTTCTCTTTTAAAGGCCAACAGAATTTAGGCTCCTTGAAAAATTACTTCAGCTTTTAGGAAGGTGTGGAGCCTTTTCCCTTGGGCAGCAAAGTGTTGATTTCCTACTGCAGGGCTGAGTGATGGTGATTCCCTTATTAAACTGCACTTAAAGGCAGCGGCTGTCAGGCAGGGATGGAGAGCTTCTCCGATAAGTCGGAGCTATTCATTATTAAATTATCTTCATTCACTTGAACATCTCATTTTCATTGAATTAGATGAAAAGTGCTCAAAGGCAGCTGCTGCGGCTGCTTGGAGGCTGCCAGGAGCAGCATGGAAATGTCACTGCTGGTCTTTCCTCCCACACCAGCTGCGTCTCACCCTTTCCATGGGATGTCCGGACCTCTTGGCTGTGTAAATCTCCTGGAGGGAGCTGGGGACTTGCACCAGCACATGGTGTGACCTTGGAGATCTGGACTCACCATCTCCCAGAGATGGAGATATGGGGCATCGACGCCACTGGGGAATCAGGTAGGGTGGCCCCAGGGCTGAGCTCTGCCAGCTTGGCAGGGGTGACCAGGGTGAGTGTCCCCAACAAGCAGTGTGACTGCTGTGGGGGCCCATCTTAGTGTTTCAAAGGCTGTATGTCCTTCTAGGGGCGCTGCAGCTAGGCTTGGTTGAGTTACACTTTAAGCTTGGCTTAAAGAACCCTCCGTCACAGCAAAATGAATGTGAGAGCTGCCTGGGGCTGAGCTCTCAGCCTGTCCAGAGGAGCTCCCTCTGGGTGTTGGGTTGTCTGGTTGTCTCACCAACGGTGACAACCCTGTCCTTTGTATGCCCCCCAGAAACAGCTTTGTCCTCCTGCCACAGCCCCTTCCCCATTTTCAACCCTGTTTGTCCCTGCCTTTCCTGGGACATGTATGCTGGGCGATCGGAAGTTGGGAATAAGGGCATGACTTGTGCTTAAACATGAAGCCAGCTGGACGCCGGATACTCTGGAAAAACACCAGCGATGGCTCTGGCTCCCTGCCTGCCTGTCATAGAATCATTTTGGTTAGAAGATCATTGAGTCCAAACGTTAACCTAATCCTGGCACTAAACCATGTCCCTAAGAACTTCCTCTCTGTGTCTGTTCAACCCCTCCAGGGATGGTGACTCCACCACTGCCCTGGGCAGCCTGTTCCAATGCCTGACAGCCCTTTCTAGGAAGAAATTGTTCCCGATATCCAACCTAAACCTCCTTGGTGCAACTTGAGGCCATTTCCTCTTGTCCTATCAGCTGTTACTTGGGAGAAGAGACCAACCCTGTCCATGCTCCAAGCTCCTTTCAGGCAGTTCAGAGATCAGAAGGTCTCCCCTCAGCTCCTGTTCTCCAGGCTGAACCTCCTGGGTCCATCAGACAAGAGGTCCCTGTGGGTGGCTTTACCCTGCTCCTGGGCACCAGAGTGTTCCCCTTTGGGGCAGCCACCTGCCGCATCAGGCCCGGCTTTAGCCCTCAGTTGCAAAGAGCAGTTGGATATTTAAGTGGGAAGATGCCATCTGGCTGCCTGATCTGTCTGCTTTCACCTTGGCATGGGGAGCTGGCACCCAGCACCGAACCAGGGGGCTGCTGTCTGGGCTTGCAGCTCTTCAAGGGGTTTTGTGGAGCCTGGGCTGGTTTAAAGCTGCCCTCTGGGAAGCTGCCCTTTGTCTTGAGGCAAAATATCCTTGGATGTGGCACGCTGTGCCCAGGCATCACTGATCCTGTCCTAGTCCTGTGTAAAGCTGCTTCTTTCCCTGGGAGAGCTCAGAAGTAGGACACCTGCCTGCTACTCAGTCCCAAAACATTTCAGGAGCAGGCAGCATCACTCTTGCCTACAGCAGCCTACAACCTCACCGGTCCGTACAAATCAATTAAAACCTCGTTGCTTTGTTGCCCTGGGCACTGTGAAATCCTTCACACCTCCTACCCACAGCTCACTGTCGTGTTCCTGTTGAGGAACCGCCAGCCCCGTGGACCAGCTCCTCAACAACTGTTGCTTTTCCTCACCAGTACGTCTCACCCAGAGAGGCCGCTTTGATCAACGCACTTGGATTTCAGCCTCCAGCCTTGATCAAGGCAGAGGGAGGGATGGGAGTGAGTACTCGTGGGCTCTTTGGGAACAGTCTAGAAAAACCAAGCTCATTCTCCAAGAAAAAAGCCTGCTTCAAAGTAAGAGGCGGTGCTGTCAGAATAAGAGTGAAGCAAGCGGGCAGAGGAGGAGGAGGAGGAAGGCTGGGGGGTTCCCAGGGCCCCGGCTGGATTGGGCCACGTGTGGGTCCAGCGGGGATGGTGATGGTGACACTGGTGTGGGGCTGGAGATTCTGCTGGGTGAGGACAGGAAACCATCGCTTGGGGGGGATGGTGAGGAGGGGAAACCTGCACCCCTCTGCACTTAATTCTGCTGCAAACCTGATTTTCTCTATGCATTAGCTTTTGGCTCTCTCTCCTTTCCCAGCCCTGGGGTTGAGAAAGTTTTTGGAGCTGAGAATGGGCTGTATTTGCTGCCTTGGGTCAGTGGTTTCCTCCCAGTCATTAACTGGTGGGACTGGTGCTGCAGGTGAGGTGCTAAGGACCTGAGGATGGCTCTGGGACAGGAGCAAAGGGGTTTCAGCAGCATCCTCTCCTTGCCAGCCATGCTCTGACCATTCCAGCCACAAGCTCTTTGTTCTGGGTGAAGGGATGCTGGCCAGAAATCACCCTCCAGCACCAACCCTCCCTTCTCTGGCCTATTTCCTCCTCCTCCTCCTCCATTCCCACTCCCTCTTTTCCCACTGTCACCATCCTCAGGTGCACACACACACACACGCACCCTCACCTTGCCTTTCGGCTACAGATGGTAGCAGGAGAACCAGCCAGCCAGATGTGTTTTTCATAGCTCCCAAGCCAGGCATAACTAAACATTTACATTTATTACCAATTAGAGGAGAAACAGACTGTAGTTTTATGTAGTGTATGCGTCTGGCTATATTTCAGTTTGTGACCTTACTTACATCCCCCTCCAGCAACTAAATCTCTCTTGGTCAGGAGCAAACCTCTGGAAAGCACCCATGGCACCAGATCTCATCCCAGCATCCCATGTCCCTGCAATTTGGAGATAAGTGGATGCCACAGCAGCCCCTCACATTTGGGTGGGCACCGGCAGCTTTGCAAGCAGCTGCAGAAAAGCCTGTGCAGGGGTTTGCTCCTGGATGATGCTGAGCATCCCTGGGGACACCCGCCTGTCACATCCCCAGGGGCAGGGACAGCCAGGAGCCGCATCCATTAACCCCGTGTACAGGTTTGTACATGACACGGCTGTCAATTTATGGCTTGCGAGCACCCAAAGCCTGCGGCTCCTGAGACAACATTGCAGCAGCTTTTTAGCAATGTTTGAGCCAACAGCGAAACACAAATAAATCCATAACCAGACCTGGGGCCTCGCTGAGAGCAGGGATGGGGGTGGAATAAAAGGCGTATGGTGATGGTGATGTCCCAAGCTCTTACCAGTGTGGTCATTAAGGGGGTGATGTCCTAAGAAAGACCAGATCCTAGTGAGGTCTGGCCCCATGGTGGTCACCACAGTCCAGCTGTGGCACTGCTGCTCGCTGATCTTGGCAAGGCCAGCAGCTCAGCCGCAGCTGTAGCAGGTGACAGGACAAGAGGAAACGCCCTCAAGTTGCACCAGGGGAGGTTTAGATTGGATATTGGGAACAATTTCTTCCCAGAAAGGGCTGTAAAGTACTGGAAAAGGCTGTTCAGGGCAGTGGTGGAGTCACCATCCCTGGAGGGGTTGAATGGATGCGGAGATGAGGTTCTTGGGGACACAGGTTAGTGTCAGTGTTGGGTTAATGGTTGGACTCGATGATCTTGAGTGTCTTTTCCAACCAAAATGATCTATGATGTTATGTTTCGAGCTCAAGATGGGGTTTGCATGTGACCAGCTAGCCTTGGACAGACTGACAGACTCCCAGTCACATGGGGATGAGGACTTGCTGTTCTATGGGGATACTGGGTTTACTATTCTGGGTCGTTAGCTCTCAGTCCTGCACCTGGGCAGTGGTTAAACTGCAAAGAAAAAGTATCTCAGTCCCCTTCTTCAGGCAAGAGGTGAAGGGAGAAACAGAGCAGTGAGGCCAGGGCACGTTGAACAAGTGTGCTCTTTAAACGCGGTTGTCCCACATCCACCTTGATACCAGGAACGTGCCCACCCAAGGCCACCCCCCACAGCCCAGCAGGGATGCAGGTTGCTGCAGCCCCTGACCCCCCGCTACGCCTGCCCCCACAGGTACCGCAGCCATCAATTCAAACTGCAACATCGCCATTCATTCCTCGCTCCAGCTTATTTTTTTTGGTTTTTTTCCCCAGAGGATGCCCTGAACCCTCTGGCAATCGTGTCTGAAGCTCACCTCTGGCTGCACCGCCTGCATCCCGGCGCCCACCTCTGCCGTTGCTCAGGCAACAACCTCTGGGTTGGATGCGGGGTTTGATTTCCCTCCGCTCTCTGGGATGCTGCTGCTGGGGAAGCAGCCCAGACACAGAGGAAAAGCCGCGGGCGATGCCACGCAGCAGTTACGTGCATCCCTCTGGCTGCTGCCGGGGACGCCAGAGGGACTTATTCCATCATCAGGGGACTTTAGAAATGCAATATTTTGTTAGATCATGATTAAACTGTTCAAACAGGTGGTTGAGAGAGGGGTGATTCTGCAGCACAAGGCAGGAAGGAGCTGATGCAAATTGAAAAAAGTTGTGGGCAGATTTCTGACCTCAGCTGGGAGATCCATAGCCCGGCATGGCCAAAGGGCCAAGCCCAGCTCTACAAGGCCAAGATTAAGAATAAATAAGGCTGTGAGGCTGAAGCAGGGGGATATGAAGGGCTGCAGTATTTTGGCAAAGCTATTAGAGATGGATGGAAGTGGTCCAACCCCACCTTTGCCCAAGGAAGACTTTGTGGCCATCTCATGGGGGCAGCATCCTGCTTTTAATTTGGATGGGGGGCACCAGGCACAGGCAGGACAAAGGGTGACACAGACCTTGGCCACCAGCCTTTGGTCCCTTCTAGAAGAGCCACCACAGGGACAGGACTGTGTGAGGAACCTCTATCCAGCAAGATAGGAAGTGCAGCATCTACAGCTTCGTCTGTGGATTTGTCCCCTAATCAGCAAACATGGGGTGGTTTAGCTGAAGAGCTGGGTTTAAGATTAAAAAATAGTAATAATTATTTTCTTTTTTTTTTCCTGTCTCCTTTAACTTTGCTGGAGTGTGACAGGGTGGGAGCTCTTGGCAGCTGGGATGTTAAATGTTTTTCTACATGGTCTCTTGATTATTAATGGATTTTAGTACTTGACAAAGTAGAAATTAGGAGATAAAAGCTATTAGAAACTAATTTGGGTAATCACTGATTCTGTTCCCCAGGAGTCTTTCTGAGAGCACTGCTCCCAACACCACTGCCAAGCCTCAGGAGAGAAGAAAATCTCTTTTTAACTGAGTTTATTGGGCTTCGGGGGAGCCCCCTGATTTATGGCCGATGAGGAGATGACCTGGATGGAGCAGGCACGATCTGAGTATTGCTCTTCACCCAGCAGCCTCCCAGCATTTATAGTATTTCACATCCTGGGACACTGTTTGGGGTGATTTATACGCCATATTTTTTTATTGTTATGTCGGTGAAACAACCATAGAAACTAATTTGGGAGAACAATGTGGGAGATGAATCCTGGGTGGCGTGAACTCTCCCAGCGATGAAATGGGCTCCAGGTGGAGAAGAAGGTCCCTAAGAGCCTTTTCTCCCTCAATCCCCATCTCCCTGAGCAAATAGGTGACACCGGGACAAGGACTGGGCAAGGAACTGTCACAGGGAATCAGATTGAGGGAAAAGTAATTTTAAAAGTAATTTGACTGATCTCTGTCCTTCTTTCTTTCCATCCAGTTGTGCTCTGCTCCTGGCACACATAGCAGGAGTGAAAGATCTGGCTTGCAGCTTCATATATATGTATGTATGTATGTATTTATTTATTTTTTCCACAGAGCGTTGCCCTCCAGGGAGATCCCTCCAAAATTCACCACCCATCTCAACCCCCCCAATCCAGGAGCAGAGCCAAGACGTCCCCTGGGAGCCCTGTCCTGGGGGCAGTTCAGGTCCATCCCAATGAGGTAAGTCCTCCAGCCAGGTCCTGGCCATGAATCAGTGATGTCCCCGGCCCCAGACTCACTGATTTACACCCCAAAGCAGGACACCTGTATTTAATGGATGTGGGCTCCCAGCCCTGAGCCCAAGGAGGAGAAAGAGGCACCTTCTCACTCTCTGCAACTGCCTGAAAGGAGATTGGAGCATGGAAGGGGTTGGTGTCTTCTCCCAGGTAACAAGCAGGACAAGAGGAAATGGCCTCAAGTTGTGCCAGGGGAGGTTCAGATTGAATATTGGGAGCAATTTCTTCCTGGAAAGGGTTCTTGGGCATTGCAACAGGCCGCCCAGGGCAGTGGTGGAGTCACCATCCCTGGAGGGGTTGAACAGACATGGGAGATGAGGTTCTTAGGGACATGGTTTAGTGCCAGGGTTGGGTTAATGGTTGGACATGAGGACCTTGAGTGTCTCTTCCAACCAAAATGATTCAATGATTCTATAAGGAGGTCAAGGGCTGGTGCAGGCGGTGGGGTTGGGTGGGAGGTTAGGACTGGGTGAGGACCAGACTCTTTTCAGTTGTGCCTAATGATAGGATGAGGGGCAACGGGCACAGACTGAAGCACAGGAGGTTCCATCTGAATATGAGGAAAAGCTTCTTCACTTTGAGGTGCCAGAGCCTGGACCAGGCTGCCCAGAGAGGCTGTAGAGTCTCCTTCTCTGGAGACATTAAAACCCACCTGGACGCAATTTGTGTGATCTGCTCTGGTGAACCTGCTTCCAACCCCAACCACTTTGTGATTTGGTTACGATTTGCCACCTTTGCTTAAGGAGGAGTTGGTGAGGAGGGAAGAAGGGAGCGGAGGAGCTGGGAGTGCAGACTCCTGAGGTCCCCACCAACTTGTGGCATCCCAGTTCCTCACCAAGTTCTTGGAGGGATACAGGAGAGTGGCTGGGACCTCTCCCTCACACCTGGGCTGGCAGCAACCTCCCCCTCCAGAGGCAGAAGAGGAGGAGGGAGGAAGAAGCCGAGGTCGCCATAATTTCAAGAGCCTGTTAATCATCCCCCCACACTCCCTAAGAAGTGGCCATTTACTGCAGGCCCTGTAAATCCTCTCCAGAGAGGAAACCCCAGGGAGCATGGTTGGTGTAGGAGGATGAAGAGCCCTCAATGGCTTTGAACGAGACGGCGGAGAGATGGAGCGGCGAGGAAAAACCCAGCCCACCGTCGGCAAGGGGAGAAAATAGACTGAAACAGAGAGAAACTGCAAATGTGCTGAAGCAGCTGATGACAACCCAAACAGCAGGGAGAAGGCTCCTGCCTGCCAATTAATGAGACTCTGGCGCTAATTTGCCACCTTGACTGCACTTCTGAGCTTGTCAGGAGAAGAGCGGGGGGAAAAAAAGACAAGGGAAAAAAAGAAAAAAGATGAGGCTAAAAGGGAGACAGCGAGGCTTCAGCTTGCCTCTTGGCTATGCAGATGTTGCCGGGCCCAGGAGCATCTCTGGTACCCACGGCCAAACCCTCTGATAAAGAAAAGAAGCAGGAGCAGCCCTGCGCCGGGGCGGAAAGGTCCGCAGGCGGCTCGCCATCGCCTGCCTCCCCCAGAAACGCTGTCAAACAGCAGAACAGCTCCGCTGGCAGCTGCCTGGTGGTTACGTGCAGCTAACGAAGCCGGAGGAGCCCCGAGCAAAACGCTCGGCGTGAAGCCTCCTGCCAAGCCGAACGGCTGATTTCCACTTCTTGCCCCTTCTTGCAGCCGGAACCGAGAGGGCAGAGACCATGGGGATGAATTTCAAGCAAAATCTGCACCACTGTGCTGTTTGCATGCAAAGAAAAGGAGTATTTGTCAGCAAAATGTGGTTTCCGAAGCACCCCTGGCTCATCCCCTCCTCCCCTAGAGATGTTTTAACCCCGTGTGCATTGTCTGCTTTTCTCCTGGGCTGACACAGGGAGCTATGAGGGGGGAAACTGAGGCACGCTGGAGCAGGGATGTCAGCAGGGATGCACATTTAGCCTCTCTCCATCCTGACTCTTCATGGCAAAACTGTCCATGCTGTTTGGACACCGCCTGATGCGGAGATGCTTTAGCCACGAGGCCAAAGGCACCAACCACCTTGTGGCACGTGGGGCTGGAGGCTCAGCCATCGATGAGGAAAAGGGGTGAAAACACAGGAGAGGAGGAAAAAGAGGGGAGGTTAAACAGCTGTTGGGTTTGGGTGTAGCCTGTTACAGCCCAACTCTGGCTCAGTCTCAGGGCTGGGAAATGGGATCAACACGCACCTGGGAGCCCTGAGCCGGGATGCTGGGGAGGGCACTGCAAATAATCCCATCCTGCTGCTGGGGCAAAACAGCCTGGCTGTCCCTCAGCCTCCTTTTCCCTGGCAAGGCTGCTAAATAAACATGTCCAGAGGGAACCCAAGTATCTGCAATCAAGCGAGTGAGGAGCTCAACTCGTTATTTAAGAGGCAGCTTTTTTGGCTTTCATGCTGCAGAGAATATTGTAGAAATGCAGGAGTTTGCAAACCAGAGCCCAGGTAAGGATAACCCCCAATCATACCAGTTTGTAAAACCTAATGGGTTTGACCCTGAATTCTTGTTTCAGGGTGACACAGGCTGTTTTTTTGCATCCAGAGGCCAGATCCTGGCAGCAATGTGCACGGCAGCAACTCTCCAGCCAGCCCCGCTGTTGTCGGTGTTGGTTTTTTTTCAGGATAAAGTGCTGCAAAGGTAATCAAATGCTGACCTCTAGTTATTAAGCTCATCTCCTTAATCACCTCCATGAAGTGCCTTAATTGCTGAACAGGGATGGGAGGACCTGGCTGCTTCCACCCGGCATTAAGGTGCAGCCTGGCAGTCCCCTCCTGCCGCTGCTGCTCTTCTTTAACTTGCCCACTTACCCCCCAAAAAGCTGGAAGTGGTTCTCTCTCAAAATACAGCAATTTATCAGCAAAATTCAGGGAACCACGCCAGTATTTTTGGGTTAAAGAGGTGGGGGGAGACGGTGGCCAGGGATGCGTTCAGCACCCTTGTCATCCTTGTCTGCTGACCCCTGTGTTGCCAGATGGGGCTTTACTGAGAAGCCACCATGCCACACACAGCCTCGTTCCTCATCAGCAATTTGGGCCAAACTCAGTGCTTTTGGGCAATATAGGATGAAATCTTGCTGTGGGGGCTGCAGAGAGAGGAGACTGCAGTACCGCTCTGCCTCCTAGCCCGAGAGGCAACTGCTGAGGATGCAAAGAGTTGATGGCATATCCCTCCAGCTGCTTGTCTGCACCATTTTGCCTTTATTTTTTTTTTTCATTAAAGTAAACAGCCTCTGTCTGCCTCCATCTCCACACATGGGACTGTTAATCCCAGAGCATCACCTGCCCGTCTCTGGAGCCAGCACTGAGGAGGAGAAGCCCAGGCTCAGTCATTTGCTGGGTGGAAGCTGCTCCACGATGCCAGAGGCTCCTTAAGATGCTTCCAGGCATCCCAGCAGCTCATGCATTCACATTTAGGTGATTTTAGGCTGTATGACTGGTTAGGAGTGCCAAAAAGCACAGTAGGAAATGCTCTGTATGGAGGAGACAGAGGATGGAGCTGAGGAACATTAGCCTGATGCATGGCCCGTGTGATGATGGGGAGAAGTAGTGATATGATGGCCCAGAAAGATGTGTAGCAGAGGCTGACACGGTCTTTCTAGCCAGGAAGCCTCCTGGCTATACCCTTCTCATCCCCGGGCAGATGTCTGCCGGCTTCCTCCAGGGAGCTGAGATGATGGCTTTGACTTCTCATTTCCTCCTGATGTAATTGCCTGATTTTTTTATTTTTATTTTTTTTTTTCCCTTTAGGACTGGGAGACAAGGGAGAAGACGTGGGCAAAGGCAGACAGATGCACAAAGAAGTCCAGGTGACAGATTGAGGGATGCTGTAACCACAATAGCCGGCCTGATGAATTGACAGATTAGACAGGGAATATAAATAGCAACCATGGTTTATCCACCTCCGTTTTATTTTCCTCTTGCCTATCTCTTTATCACTCCTGGTGTTATTTTCCTCACACTTATCTCTTTATCTGTCCAGCCTGAGGATGGGGTGGGGGGACAGGCAGGTGATGGAAGCAGGAAGGATGATTTTAGGTTACCACCGGGTTTTGCAGCACTGAAGCAGGCAAGTTTTGCTAGCTGGAGAGGATGAAGAAGCCATCTCAGCTCTGCACACTGTGACACTTTTTCCCTCCTCTCTCCTTTTCCATGCACCCTGCCCATCCCCTGCTTTGGGGACGCTGTGGGTCGGAGAGCCGGCTCTTTCCTGTCTCTTGCCTCTTCATGGCCAAGAAATCAGGGCAGCCACCGAAGTGATGAGCTCGGCTTGTCTGGATACCCGGCCTTTCTATCCCACAGCTGCTTGATATTCTGGTCAGGCACCCAGCGCGGCGGCAGCAGCACCGGGGAGGGGTGGAGGGATGCAGGGAGGGGAGCCAGGCTGAGCTGAGCAGGTGCTGGAGATGCCACCAGCTCCCCAGTGGTGAGGATGCTGGAGATGACCTCAAGAAAACCCACTGCCACCTGGTTGACTGTGCTGGGTGTAGCAGAGGGTGGTGTCCAGGGTGGGTTGTGCCTGGTTTGGGGTCCTTTTTAAGGGGCTGATGAATGAAAAGATCAATAAAAATACCAGAAATATGGAGCAACTATAGGGACCAAGCCATAGAGACAAAACACAGACTATTGTACCTCTCTATACGATTATAACTGGCCAAAAAGGTGGCTGGGGGGTCAGATATTCCCTGTCTCTTCCCATACCAGAGCTAAGGGTCATCAAGTGAAGCTCCCAAGGGCCACACTTGACACGTCTGAAGAGGTAGGAAGGTACCACATTGGGCAATACAGCCACAGAATGGCTCACCCTGAGGTGTGCTGGGTGTTCATGTGGGACTGGGAGGATGTTGGACATGACAAGTGGATGGTGCCACATGGGTCCTTCCCACCAGCTTGGGGACCATCTGCTCCAGGCACCTCCCTGGGAGCAGAGGGGCACGGGCAGGATCTCTCCTGCCTCCAGTCATGGCTCATGGTCTTAATGGGCCACCTCGGAGCCCTGTTCCCCCAAGCTAATGAAGACGTGGACAGAAGACAGATGGCCAGCCCATGTGGTGGCATGTCCCCTCCTTGGGAGGCTTGGCTAGAGTCCAGAGAGCAGTGTGGTGACACGTGGGGACATGGCAGCCAGACACGCACGGGAGCACCCTCACCATCCCCTCCTGCTGCACAGCGAGGGAAGAGTCAGGGCCAGAGATGAAAGTATCTGTTCTTTTTTCTTTTTTTTTTTTTTTTTTTGTTTTTAATCTCGGTTGGTTTTGGTTGCTCTTTTGCTCAAAAAAGGCATTTTTTAAAAAATATATTAAACAGATACATTTTACTAAGATGTCTCTTGGCTGGAGCCACCAACAAGAAATGACACTCCCCAAATAAATAGGCTTAAAAAAACCCCTCCCAAACAAAACAGATAAATAAATACATAAATAAAACTTTTTTTTTCTTTTTTCTTTCTTTCTTTCTTTCTTTTGTTCTAGGTTTCTTTTCTTTTTGTAAGGAGTTGCAGCCCAGAGCTCTCTGCCAGTGTCTGTGATGGCAGCTGCCATGGGGCAGGTGCCAAGTCCTTCCCATGTGATGGGTGATGATGCCTCGTACCGCAGCAGATGCCAGATGCTCATGGAGAGGCCCCAGAGGAGATCTGCAGGGTCCCGGGGATCCCCCGGTGCCATGTGCAGGAAGGATCGCAGGGGATACGAAAGCGAAGGTGCCGGTAGAAACCTCTTAAAAAGACTACAAAAGTTGGGGTGCTGAGGAGACCACCCCTGGAGGAACCTCATGGTGGGTTGAGCATCTGCTGCAATGTGGCCAGCAGCTGCCACATCCATCCTCAGCCATCGGCACCGGAGCTCAAGCTCCAAGCCACTGGAGCTCAAGCAAAAGCCGTGGTGGCATCATCCCTGCGCTCGGAGCCGGTCTGCACCGCACAAGCCATCCCTTCGCTGTGGTACCGCAGCCTCCATCCCCCGAGCCCTGCATCTCTTTGGCCGGTTGCTGGGTGTACCATGGAAGCACACGGTTGGCACTAAGGTAAGGCCTTGATTTAATATTTTTAGGATCATTATTTCCCCCCTCTCTCCCCGGGGAGTCCTTTGTCCTGGCCCCCTCGCTCCAAGACCTGAGCAGCCCCGGCCGTTAGCTGCACAGCTTGCCCGTCTCCTGCTCTACCGCATTGGGCAGCTTGGCGTTGAAGGCTCTCAGGGAGGACTGGATCCTTGCCACCTCGTTGTTGGCCAACTTGAGCCTGTGGCGGAGCAAGCAAGTGAAGAGGTCGAGGCGGGTTTTGCCAGGGGGTGACAACCTGTTGACCCGGTCCCTGATCTCCAAGAGCTGGAGCATGGCCGAGTCCTGGGAGCCCTGGGTGTAGGGATAGTCCAGCTGAAGGATCAGGTCACGAATAGCATCTGGTTCGAAGGGCAGGCTGTAGCCAAAGACTTGCAAGCTGTTGATTTTCATGTAACCCAGGTTCTTGGAGGGATCTGACATCTCCAAGGGTTCATAGTAGATTGTCTCATTGGAACTGTCATCCAGAGACTTGATGCGGCTCCGCAAGTAGACATGGACTGTTTCAAAGAAGGTCTTATACTTGTTGCCCAAGGTGAGCGTCCAGTTTTGGCACTGGGCAGAGGCATCTACATTAGTCCTTTCCCAGTCTGGGAAGCTGCCCTCGTTGACGGGCATGAACCAACTCTCTGAGTGGCTTCCCCCGAAGGGGTTGACGTAGATGGCCATGACAGGCTCCAGCGTGCTGTTCTTGGTGAGGCAGATCTGCAGGGAGAGGGCCAACATCACGTGAACCAGCCCAGGCTTGTACTTGTTGCTCTTCAAGGTCAAGAGCATGCGTTTCCTCCAGGAAGGGTCAAACCAGCTCCCTAGGCGCATGTCATTGCTGATGAAGATGGAGTGCACCTCGATGCGGCTGTCCCGTTTCTGCAGGAGGTACTTGAGCTCCAGGTCCTGCAGGTCCGTCTCCAACCCCAGGTAGTGCTCCAGCGAGTCGGCCACCTCAGGCCGGCAGAAGCCCTGGGTGAGGACGTAGCCATGGTTGCAGGTCCCGCAGCGGGTGCTGTTGTCCTCAGCACAGCTGGCACAGGCTGCTCCCTCGCCCAAGGCACACGGGATGGGGCCCTGGCAGGAGGGCTGGTCAGAGGGACATGTGCAACTGTGGCTTTCTTCCAGGAAGGTCCCAGGCACGGTGGCCTCGCTGCAGTACAGGAGAGACTGTGCACGGCTCCACCAGTAAGGGAGGGACCTGGTGGAGAAGAGACACGAGAGGAGAGATGCTTACATGGCATCTTTTGGGGCGTGACCAACTTGATGGGGACAGACTTTTTAGCAGGGCCTGTTGCGATAGGACAAGGGGTGAAGGTTTTAAACTAAAAGAGGGGAGAGCCAGGCCAGACATGAGGAAGAAATTGTTTACACTGAGGGTGGTGAAACACTGGCCCAGGTTGGCCAGAGAGGTGGTGGATGCCCCATCCCTGGAGACATCCCAGGCCATGCTAGACAAGGCTCTGATCAATCTGAGCTGGTGAAGATGTCCCAGCTCATGGCAGGGGTTGGACTGAATGAGCTTTGAAGATCCCTTTCAACCCAAACCTTTCTATGATTCTGTGGAAGAGCTGCCCACCTTGCGTTCATTTTTTCTGCACTGCTGGTGGCCGCCCATGAACCGAGACCCATTGCCCACCTCCAGGCTTGGACCCAACCTCTCAGGGCCGCATCCCAGGGCTTCCCAGCTGCCTGCTTATGCCTGGGCATCCCTCCAGCAAGGTGGGAGCTCCTCCAGTCCCAGCCACGGGGCCGTGGGCCTGAGCCCCCTCAGGGCTCTGAGCAGTGTCCCCGGTGTGGGTGGGGGATGCCGTGGCACGTACCTCTCCTTTGGCAGTTTGAAGCGAGGTTGCCGGTGGCAGCGTTTGCTGAGGTTGAAGAGCCGCCGGATGAGTCGGTGGGTTTTCCTGGAGAGTAGCTTCAGGCTGGTGCCCAGCTGCTGGTAGCGATGCTGGACGTCCAGGTCCATGGCCCAGAAGTGGGAGATGGCCGTCCTGTTCAGGAAACGGTCCCCAGGGAGCCTCTTCACCAGGGCCTGAAACTCCTCTGCAGGGGGAGAGATGGGGTTGGCAGACCCAGGAGAGCAAGTGGTGAATGTAGGGCTGGACCCAACCTCCTTCCACCCAGGCTCTCAGGTCTTCATGGTGAGATGAAGTGGTGAGCCCCACAACCCAGCCAGGGCTGCTCTGAAAGGAGGGCTTGCAGGGAAGGAGATGCTTGGTGTGGGGTCTCACCTGACTCCTCGAACTGATTGTGGTGGCTCTCCCAGGCTCTCCAGAGCTGGGCCAGGCTGTTCTCCAGCGCCTGGACGTCGGGCTCGGGGCAGTTGCAGCGGGGGAAGGCGGGCTGGCAGCGGCAGCGGCAGTCGCTGTGGCGGCACACCAGCTCCCCGGCCGAGCCGCAGGCGATGTAGCTGAGGGCGGCCGCCACGAACCTCTCCCGCAGGTAGGAGGGGAGCACCGTCTGCAGCCCTGCGAGTGGGAGGCAGCTCCGAGAACATCAGGGCGCGTGTGGAACCCCTCAAAAACATCACCTGGGCGAGGAGGGAGCGAACCTTCCCTCTCCCCGAGCTTCCACCCTTGCATGATTTTCATATCAATTTGCTCTGGAGCCACTTGTCTGGGCTCTGCATCGATCTTGGCTCCTCTTGGCAGCCGAGCAACAACCTCATCCTGCCCAGCTTTGATTATTTTCATCCCCCTTTCCTCCCCAGCCCTTAAATTAAAAGCAGCATCTGGAGCCAGCATCCTCCCCAGCATCCTCCCCCAGCATCCCGTGGTGGCACTCGGCCATCACCATGTCCCCACCAGCCTGGTCCTACCTTGGAGCTGCACTTTGTTCTCAGGGCTCTGCACCAGCACGGAGCTCACTGAGTCCAGGTTGTCGTAGTTGCTGCAACCGAGTGGCCCCGTCCGTGTTTCGGTCACCTGGGGGAAGACCCATGGGTGGTCAGGGACATGAAGGGGACCCAGGGCACGTGCCACCCCCCCAAAACTGCTGCAGACAACCCCTGACCAGGCTCGCCGTGCCCCACTCCCCGTAGCAAGAGGATGCTTGGAGAGGAGAACTAATTGCCTGCTAATTGGCTTGTTGACAGGCGGCAGCCCTGCCTGCAGCCTGCTGAAAAATGTGCCTTCATTAGCGTGCCCAATTTCCCAGAAATAACAGGGATGCGCTTAACTTTGCCTGCTGTCCCCCTCCGCCCCACCTCCCCAGGCTGTGATGCTGCTTTAGGGTCTCAGCTGGCTTTGCGGGGGCCGCTGGTATGGCCAGGGGTCCCTGTCTCCCTCTCTGCCCTCGCCCCCTCACCTACCTTGATGGCGGCCGTGGCGATCTGGATGTGGTGGAGCCGGCGCAGGGTGCTCTCCCGGTCGATGAAGTAGGAGGCTGCCAGCTGGTGCAGGGTCTCCAGCGAGACCCCCGAGCTGTTCCCAGCTCCCCCGGCCGGCTCTGCCCTCCGGTTCAGCTTGCGCTTGTCCACAAAAATGGTCAGGGACTCCTCTCCTGGGGAGGGGGGACACATGATGCTTTTGGGGGGCTGCTGGGCTCACCCATTCCCCTTGTTGGCTGTATTTCTCCCGCGGTGTTTATTTTCTCACCCCCATCACTCACCTCCCAGCGTGGCAGCCAGCAAGAAGTGGGTCCCATATTTTTTGATGAGGCTGTCGGTGATCTGCTGGGGGCTGGGCCGGCGTCCCAGCAGACGGATGTTGCGGATGAATTCGGGGGCCAGGGGAAGGGGCAGGCTGAAGAAGTCTTTCCTCTCCAAGGCCAAATTATTCACCTTCCAGCGAGCAAACTCTCTGCGGGAGAATAGCGGTGGTGGGGAGAAGGTTCAAAGCCAGTCCCGCCGTGCTACATGCACACTGTCCCTTCCGCTCTCCCCGCTTTCCACCTTGGGGCAGGGGATGGTGGCAAAACTTCCACTGGGACCATCCCGATCTCCCCATTGCCACAGCAGAGATGAAGGACCAAATGCATGCCGTCACCAGCTATAGATCCAGCCTACACCATCGATGGTGATTATGAGCTACAAGCAGTGGAGATGCCTGACATTAATTAATCAAGCATCTCTGTCAGGCATTAATCCCTGCCCAGGGCAGAGCCAGAGCCCTTTCCAGCCTCCTGGGCTGGACGTGCCTAATCCATCCTCCATCCCCAACACCGTGTTCCTACAGATCTTGGTGAAAATCTGACATCTGCGGGTTTCATGATTTTAAGTATTGGCAGTTTTTTGTGGGAAGTTGGAGGTGTCGGGATGTGGTAGGGTTGGTGGTGAGTCCCCGCGTACACAACCAGTGGCTGACCTCAGCCTCATCTTCGTCATTTTGCTCTAATTAAAACCAGGCAGCAGCTTTCAGGCAGTTTAGTTGGGGCTGGTTGGGAAAGGAGGAACAGGAGGAGGAGGGAGAGCTGGATGTGGGTCTTGGTGGGTGCTGGGTGGCCTCCCATCATGATTTTTGGGGCCAAAAGGTGGGATGTTGAGGCCAGGAGCAGAGCTGAGGGTGAGGGAGGGGAGGCTACATGGGGCTAGGGGGCCAGGAGCTGTGCAGCCCACCCCATCCCACAAGCAAAGTGAGCCCCAAAGGCAGGTTCTCTGCCTTGGAGGAGGCACAAGCCAGCTGCCGTCCCTCTGGCTGCTTCTTCCCGTCCCACCACCGTCACCAGCAGTGTCCCTGGAGGACATGGGTCCCTCAGCATGGCAGCATCAGTGCGTAGGAAAGCGGGGAGAGGAGCTCTCTGGGGGTGCCGGGCTTTGCTCACTGCTGGAACCCCCCTGGGGCTTCACATCAGCGAGGAGAGGAAGGGAAAAGGGCTCATTAGCAGGAGGCAACAGCCTCAATTAGTGCTGGGAGGCGATGGAGTGTGTTTCCCACGCTGGCTGTCATGGGGTGGCCCTTTGCTGGGGTTGTTGGACCCCACTGCTGCTGAGCTTGGTTCTCCACCAGCAAGAAACCCCCTCCAGCATTGGCCCCCATGCATGTAGCATCCTGCTGCCATGGGCTGTGAGGTAACGGCACTGGGGATGTGCCAGGGGTCAGTCAGGGTGGCTTTTCATGAGCCCCTGCAGCATCCCGCCCCTGACAGCTGTCAGTCCAGGCAGGGTCAGTAATTCAGCACAGAGATGTCTTTGCGCATGGCAGAAGGACAAAAGAGCATCCCTCTGCCTCCCACCGTACAGGCTGATCCCATCTCAACCCGCGCAACCAAATCACTCCCGATTTGGGCCAAACCCTGCCCGAAGCCCATCCCAGCCATGCCATGGGCATCCTGGGGGGCTGCTGTTACATTCCCCAGGAAAGCAGGATCTTGCAGACACCCACCTCTCCCACACAGGGTGATTAAAGCGGGTCCATCTCCACTCTGCCGTGACCCCCGTAGCCCCCTACAGCACATGGCATCCAAGGTGTCTCACCTGTAGATCCTGTACCTGGTGGTGAAACCCTGCCGGTAGCGCTCCACAAAATCCACGTACTCCTGGGCTCGGTAGAAGGGTCCCCGGTCAGTGAGGAGCCAGTCGAGGGGTGCCCGGCCAGAGGAAGAGGAGGACAAGGAGGAGGAGGAAGGGGTGGCGGGGGCGGCATGCTGCTGGGCCACCGTGCCGCCCGCCCCGCTGGCCAGCCCCCAGCGGCAGCACGTGCTCAGGGCCAGGAGGGCCAGCGGCCACGGGAGCATCGGCGAGGGCCCGTCAGCGCGCGGGAGGTCCTGCCGCCCCATCCTGCTGCTGTCCGGCCGGCTTCTTCATTCTCTCACCCCGCGGCGACCCTCCGGGACAGCCCTGCCCTGCAACGGCAACAAGCCAAGCGGGGAGGACAATTGCGTGAGGTTCAACAAGACCAAGTGCTGGGTCCTGCATTTGGGTCACAACAGCTCCAGACAACACTACAGCCTTGGGGAAGAGCAACTGAAAGGCTGCCCCATGGAAAAGGACCTGGGGGTGTTGGTGACAGCAGATGAACATAAGCCAGCATGTGCCCAGGTGGCCAAAAACGCCACCAGCATCCTGGCTGGTACCAGCCCTGGTGTGGCCAGCAGGCCCAGGGCAGTGACCGTCCCCAGTGCTGGGCACTGGGGAGGCCAAACCTCGAAATCCTGGGGTCAGTTTTGGGCCCCTCACGACAGGAAAGCCCTTGAGGTGCTGGAGCGAGTTGAGAGAAGGGAACGGAGCTGGGGAAGGGGCTGGAGCACAAGTGTGATGGGAGCGGCTGAAGGACCTGGGGGGTTCAGCTGGAGAACAGGAGCTGAGGGGAGACCTTCTGATCTCTGAACTGCCTGAAAGGAGCTTGGAGCCAGGGGGGGGTCGGGCTCTGCTCCCCAGGAACAAGCGCCAGGAGCAGAGGAAAAAGCCTCAAGTTGCACCAGGGGAGGTTTAAACTTGGATATAAGGAAACATTTATTGCCAGAAAGGGCTGTTGGGCATCGGAACAGGCTGCCCAGGGCAGTGGTGGAGTCACCATCCTTGGAGGGGTTGAACAGACACGGGAGATGAGGTTCTTAGGGACATGGTTTAGTGCCAGTGTTGGGTTAATGGTTGGATTGGATGATCTTGAGAGTCTCTTCCACCCAAAATGATTCTGTGATTCTATGTTTGCAGGGGTGCCTGGTGGGGCCAATTTGGCACTAATATAAACCAGGTGGTACCATGAGCCAAGAGAAGGTGGGGTTTGTTTTGGGGAGGCTGCTGAGGAAGGGAAATCTGTGCTTTGGGGAGAGCCATGTATCCGGTATGGACCAATTGTGCCACAGGTGGTAAGAGTTCATGGGGTTAGGGGTGCTGCCTGCTGCTGAAGTTAAATGAAAACTGGCTAGTGCCTGTCTGAGAAATTTCTTTCTTTTTCTTCATGTTTTTCTCTGCTGAGCATCAGCCTGGTGAGCCAAGCTTGCTGCTACAAGGTGCCTGTGCAATGGGGATGGTGGACAGCCTCTGCGTCCTGCACTTTGGAGATGTCCACCACGATCATATCCAGATTGTTTTAGGGGCCCTAAAAATAATAAGCATAGGGAACTGGAAAAAATAAGCTTCTTTAGGTATGAGTTGAGCTGTGTGTGGTTGATGATGGACTTCCCTTTGCATCCTGCCAGTGGATGGATGGATGGATATCCACCCCAAGGCTGGCTGGGCTGGTTGCAGCGGTGTTTTGAATGCAATTGGCATTTGCCTCAAGCCAAGGCTCTTCTCATAACCCAGTGTGGCAATATCTGCAGGAGTAAAGATTGAGCTTTGCTGGGAGCAGCAGCCTCAGGGCCTGAATTGGCAAGTGAAGGTGGGAGATGGGGAGCTGCAAGGTCTGGCAGAGCCAGGGTGAGGTGTCCTGCTGGGCAGCAAGAGCTGTTTGCCTAAAACAGGGACCCCACCACTGCTGTGCTTCCAGAGGAGGTGATTTTTATTCTGGGAAAGTGGCCGGTGAGCCCAGTTGCTCACCCCTGCTGAGCACACACCAGCCGTGCGTTCTCCTAAACAGGGCTTTGCTAGATGAATCATCACGCTTTAACATGTATTATTATTTTTTAATTTTTTTTTTCTCCCTCTCTTCTATTTTTAAACCCTTAAGGGTGCACTTTGATTACACTTTCTCAGCTTCTCGCTCAGCCCTTGAGGCTGGGGCCCTGTTAATTTTCAACAAAAGCTGAGATTTTCACATCATCAGATTTTGGGTGCCGGGGCAGCGGGGTGGGCAGGAGCAGCAGGCAGGGTTTTTCTGTTCCCCCCACACTGTTTTTCCACACGTCACCCTTGTTTCTCCCAGGCAGCCACATAACACCTTGGTTGTTGCCTCCTGCTCATGGCATGTGAAGTCCCCCGTGGCCATGATGTGGCCAAATCCTGGCCCAAATGAATAGCCCCCTCATGCTGGGGTGGGCAGGAGGTTTGGGACCAGCAGGGTCAGGCTGGTTTCCTCACTCTGCACCACGAGGGCTAGAGGGGGCATCTGTTCCCACCCAAAACGTGGCAGGATCTGATGCTGGCTGCTCACAGAGCTGCCGCATGTGGGTGATGGCTGAGCAGCACTTTGGCTGCTCCAGAATTCTCCCTGCCTGCAACCAAAGCTGGGCCGTGGGGAAGCAGGCAGCCAGGATGCTGTGGCTGTCCGAAGCAGGCAAGCACCTTGCTCTCCTCCCCATCAATATCTGTAGCTGCAATTAAAATCGAGGTGGCCTGGGAACCAAAGGAAGACGCAATGCTCAGGATTAAACCCTCCTGGCCACCCGCTGCCCGTGGGTCCTGGGCTATGCAGGGTGACTCGGGACAAGCTGCTGTGACCAGGAGGACATGGTGAGAGCCAGAGCCTGGCAGCAAACCCTATAGATGGTTTAGATGCTGACCACGGGCTAAACCCTCTGTGCCACGGAGGAAAGCAGCGCTCCTGAGGTGAGAGCACTCCTTTGAGCAGCATTTTTCTAAACCTGGCTTGTGGAAACGCTCTGCTTGTAGCATTAAATATGGCTGTGCCAGCAAAAACACCTCTCTTGAACAGGCAGCATGCTGGGTAGCCCACCTGTTGCACCACAAATGGGCTCAGCACTGCCCATCTCCTTGGCCTCTGTCCTCGTCTGTGGCATTTAGGTGGCTCCTGACCCCCCGAGCCAAGCTGGGGCTGGGCTAGGGGACAGGGGCTGCTCTCTGGCTGGACTCCTCTCCCCTCACCCAGGTCTATGCAGCCAAGGAGATGCTTTTCCATGAGTATCATGCTCGTGGCTTCATCCATCACCACTTTGCACCACCACAGACTGGTATGGACGGGCTTGCACCAGTCACCTCGCTGCCCTCCCCAGGATTTTTCTGGCATAAATCATGAGGACATGAAAGTGATTCAAATCATGGAGGGGATTTTTTTTTGGGGGGGACCAGGCAGAGCACTGTTTCTTCTAGCAAACCATCCTGGCTGCTAACAACTTCCCACCCCCATGTGCCTTCCCCAGGAGGGGCTCCCCATGCTGTCTTTCCCCTCCAAACCCCCTCTCCCACCTCCCCTCCCAGCACCACAGCTCAGGGCAGAAAACCTCATCAGGGTGACCATCATCGGGACAGATATCTGGGATGGAGCCACCTTGGGCTAGACCAGCTAGAAACCACTTCATCCTGCTCTGCCACCTTCCCCGGGGAGCTTATTCTGAGATTAGTAACTGAAGGTAAGGTGTTTCCTTGTGGTCACGTCATGTTTTAGTATAGAGTGATAAAAAATAGTCAGAATTGGGGTATTTCCAGCACTTGGCTGGTGCAAATCCAGCAAAGGTCCCCTCCTGGCATGCAAAAGTTTCCAGCCTTGCTAAATGAGCTCTTATTTACACCTGCCTCTTATTTACACCCAGAGTGCTGGCACCTCTGAGCCGGGTGCTTGCCTGGGGACAGGCGCTGACGCACACGAGCGTCCTTGCCAAGAGAGCCTGGGCAGGAACGGGCAGGAAAGCCTGCGCTGGGTCACACCGTGAGCTTATCCCTGAGGAGCAGCTTTCCTGCATCGTCACGGGCTAATTTATTTGCCGGTATTGATCAGGGGTTATATAAAATAAGTATATGGAGAAATTGGTGTAGCTCCATATAGTCCTTAGTCCACACAGCTGTATGTGGGGGGCTCTGTTTTTGCTGGGGGCCTGCTGCTGCTCTGCAGAGCTGGGGTGATGCTTATCGGGGTGCACCTCTTCCTGCTCACACCAACATCCCCCCACAATGCCAGGGAGGGCAAAGCTCCTTGGAAATGAGTAACTCCCTTGACCTTACTACTAGAGCTGGAAATAACTTTCTAATCACTTTTCCTTGATCCAAAAGAATGAAGATTTGATGAGAAGCATCTGACTTTTTTTTTTTTTTTTAATTTAGGGTTTTGCATCACAAGAGTTGGAAAACTTCCAGCTTGTTAATGTTTTTTTTTTCTTTTTTATCCTTCCCCCTTCTATAAAAACCTTTAAAGCAAAGGAAGAAGAGTGCCAATGCAAATATTCTTGGCAAACTTTCCCAGGACTACAACCTCCTTCCTGGCCAAATCTTCCTGATCTTGTTGCAAGCCTCCGTGTCCCCATTGCCTGCAGCAGAACAACCCACTGTCCCTCCGGTGACGGCTGATGCACAGCCCAGACTGCCACTTGTCACGAGCTGCATCTTAAAAATAGCTTGTTGCCATTTCTAGAGCCACCTTCCTACCCTCAAGATGGCAACGGGATTGCTCTGCGGTGGGTGTCCTCATCCAAAATGGCTCGAGAGACTGAGGCAGGATGGTGGGAGATGTGGATGGGGATGCTCGAGTGGCCGGTGAGCTGCAAAAGCCTTTCTCTACTGCTCTCAGAGCTGCTGGTGACAGCAGCAACATCCTGCAGAGTTATGCTGAGGTCCCTGCTTGCTTCCACACCGATGGCATCTCCGGAATCACGTGCTCCACCACTAATCAGGCTGAGTTCAATAATTAAGATGTTAGCTAATTGTCAGGGACATTAACATTGATTTCTGCCCTTTCATGCTGCAGGAGCGGATCTAGAGATACATAAAGCTGCAAAGCGTGCACTGGTATCTGCTGGGTGCTGTGGGGGAAGCACAGGACTCCAGGCAAACTCTGGCACTACCTCCTGTAAATGCTGAACTTGAGCCCAGACTAAAAGCAGCACCCAGTGTCTGTGCCAGGCAGGGCGATAGCTGTTGGTGGCAGAGCTGTGGAATGTCCCCAGCCATAGGGGACTGGTCCCTGGGGCAAAGTAGAGGCAAAGGCACATCTGTGTGGGAGCATGGAGTGATGGGGGTGGGTCTTAGCAACAGAGTCTCCATCTCATTAAACATGGGAAACCTTTATCAAATTAAGGCCACTTAGAAGAGTCTGGGCAGAGGGTAAGTGCGGTTTAGTTTCTGAAGTGGATTGAGTCAGCTGAGCCATGCCTATGTGAATTCATGCAGGCACCCAGACACCCCCCCAGGACAGACAGACATCCCCAAGGGCTCAATCCTGCTGGATGCTCAGCCTCTTGCTCTGGAGCCACCAACCTCACTTGGGGTTTTGTGGGACCTTGGTACCCGTCCCTGCCTGCACCACTGCCCGTTCTGCCCGGCTCTGTGATGGTGTGCAAGGTGCTGCAGCTGCCGGGCTCACATCCGTGCACTCCCAAGGAAGCGCCAGGGCCTCATTGATCTTGTCGGGGTAATTAAGAGAGCGAGCCTGGCACCGCCGGAGCGACAGCAGCACGGTAATCGCTGGCAAAGCGGGCACGGCGGGGTGCTGTCAGCCACCTGGCACCCGGCCTGCGGAGACGCGGCTCCAGGCAGCGAGCACGGGGACAGCCACCTCGGAGCCTGCCACCCCTGCCCGAGCAGCAATGTTAAAGACCACGGGCTGTGAACCAGTTGGGCTCCTGCAAACCACCCTCTGTAGCCTGTTCAGTCACTATTGCTGAGGGAGTTTAAGTCACTGCCTTCCTGAGACTGGTTTAAAAAACCTGCAAGACTGGATGACTTGGGTTCCTTTTATTAGCTTTTCTTCACATCCTTAAGAGCAAGACACTCAAAGATGAGAGTAAAGGAAAATAGCAGAAAATCCCAGGACTTGGGGAGCTAAGGATTTGCATAAGACATCAAATGAGATGAAGCCTGGGCTGCCATCAGGGGAGATAGCAGCTGCGTGTAGCATGTTGCACCAGTGCCATGTGTTCTGCCCTCTGGCTTTGCACACCCGAGACTTTCCCACCCACAGGCAGAAAGCCTCTTAAAAGAGCAATGTGCCAAATACAACTCCCCCCAGTGCAGTGACGGTGGTGGCAGCACCGAATTCCCCCGCCTTGTGCTGAGCTCTCAGCCTGAAGCATCCCTGCAGATGGGTCTCACGGGCCAGAGAAGAGCATTCCTGTACTCCAGAGCCACAGAAGAGCATCCCAGCAGCCCAGTCCCAAGAGAGGACAGCTCCTTCTTCCACCGACAGACCCTGTACCAACAGGGGTACCAGCCTCATGGAGGAGCTAGAGGCAGTGCAAGGTGGGGATCGCTCCCTCCTGTCCCTTCACACTGGTGACATGTGTCACAGATGAGCAGTGATGCCTGCTGGTAGCTCAGCCTTAGCAGCACAGAGTAAATAAGGTGGTGGGTGGCAGGAGCTGGGCAGAGCCAGGAGGAGATTTGGGATGCTGCAGTGGGGTCATCCCACATTCCAGCACCCCGCTCCTCCCCGGGTCTAAAAACTGTCGCTGAACCCCTACCCAAGCCAGATCCGCTTGGAAAAAGAAGTGCAGGGAGCTCCTTGTAACATCTCCGGGGCTTGCTAGGGACCCTCCTGGCTGCTGACAGAAAGGGGACACTGACATCTGCCGGCAGGTCCCACCCAGCCCCGCAGCACCCAGGCTCACCCTGCCCGGCCTCGGGGGACATGGGGGTGCCCCAAAGATGGGGCAGGACAGGGGGAACATCACTGTGCTGAGAGCCGCTGCTCTGGAGCTCGGTGCTTTAAACCCAGAGCTTTGTTTCCTACCAAAAAAGAAAAAATATCCGTGTTTAGGGAATGGAATTGAGCCTCGGAGCCGGGGAGCCCTCTCTCCCGGAGGCTGCTGGCACCGGTACTGTCCTGGGAACCGCACGCAGCATTCGAGGTGAGCAAACACCATCCTACGGGTCACCCGCTCCTCGCCTCGGCCCGGAGCTCCGGCAGATGAGCCGGTGGCAGTGGGGCCCTGCGCTGCAGCACGGGGCTTCGGAGACCTCTCCTGTTGATTTATATATGCCCAACAGTCAAGTATGTGCTTGAGCGCTTCACGGAGCATTTTCCCCAGTCCCTGCGGTCCCGGGGCAGCTCCCACCGGCATCTCCCTCGCAAGCAGCAGCAGGTTTCCAGTATCATGGGCATCTTTTCTATCCCGCCAGCACCCGGCTCCACCGGGTCGGTCGCAGCCCCCCGCACTCGGGCACCGGAATGGCTCCTGCCCAGGAAGGGCTGGTTGCCTTCCTCTAGCCCCGTCGTCTCCGAAGCGAGCCCTAAGCAGGGAGGCAACTTGACCAAGGTCACCGAGTGAGCCCGGCGGCAGCCGAGCCGCGTCTCCACTGTCGCGCACGGCGGTACCGGGGATCTCCACCGCGCGGGGCCGCGGTTTCCACCGCACTGCTCCTTCTCCGCCATCCCACCCACCAGCGGGGTCCCCACGCCGTCTTATCCTCTCTCTCCCCCCCGCGATCCCGCAGACTTACCCCAGGCTCGGGCTCAGAGCCGGCGGGGCACTGGCCGCTTCTCCGTCCCGTTCTGCTCTGCCTCAGCGGCCCTAGGCCCTGCCCCACGGCCGCTCCCCGGCTGCCGCATGGCCGGGCGGGCAGGCGGCCCCCGGCGGCCCCGCCGCCATCCCGCTCCGGTGCCGCCGCGCTCCGGTCCCGCCGCGCTCCGCGGGTGCCGCCGCCGCCGCCCGATAATATATGCAGAGCCGTCAGCCAATAAAAGGCGCCGCCGGCCTCCCAGCACCTTCTCATTGGTGGCGGCGCGCTGGGCACGGGGCGGGGCGGAGCGGACACGCGTGGAGCGGCGCGGGGGTCGCGGCCGGGGGCGCTGGGGCCGGTCCGGGCTCTGTGGGGATCCCGAGCCCCCCGGCCGCTCCCCTCCCTTCTTCCCGGCCCCTGAGCCCGCCTGTGCCCCAAGGGCCCAGCGGGTCGCCCCGCGGTGGTAGCGCAAGGGAGGGGTCGCTGCTTCGAGGCCCCGGGAGCGCGCTGGCACCGGCTTCACCCGGACTTCAGAGGAACCCTGGTTGCGCCAAGTTGCACCATCAATGCCGGTAAATTATTAACGAGGTTCGGGATTTGTGGGGTGTTACCGGAGATGGGCAGGAGGATGCTATTGGTGACACCAGAATTACACTTGTCTGTTTTACTTATCTGGGTGGATTTTTCACACCTCCTAACAAGTCCCTGGTTTGCCCCTCTTTTGCTCCTCTTTGTGCGGTGTTGGGCACTACAAGGGCACTGCTTTGGGGGATGCACCCTGTTTCCAAATACGGGCAGAAAGGACCTTCTTGGCGACCCTGTCTGAATAATACAATTATACTTTTTTTTTTTTTTTTTCCATTGGTGAGGGGAACCCTTGTTTTTTAACAATTTTGAGCAGCAAAAGGGCCTGGCAGATGCCTTCCAAAGGTATTTGCCTAGGTCCCCGAAAGGAGAGCCATGCTCTATCCTACAAAACACCACTGCTCATTTTTCCTGATTTTTCTTGATTTTGTCAGTTGTTCCTGCCGGCAGACAGCCGGTGCCAGTGGGAGATGATGCTGCTGGAACACCCTCCCAACTCACTGACTTCTGAAAACACCCTCACTGTTATCTGTTCAGTGCTCAGATCTGGTTATTAATGAGACCAGTATGAGAAAAGGGTAATTTCTTGTGAGCATGGCTTTTCCTCCCCAAAATGTAGTGGATAACTGGAAGAGTTATAATAAATCAGAAATAGGTCTGGGGAAAAGCACTTTGTAGCTCTTCCACTCGGTGTGTTTGGGATGCAGCGTTTCCCCCTTGTGATGCCCATACTGGGGCATGTTAAGCTTCACAGCTGGCACCAGTGATGAAGAAATGCCTTCAGGAGGTGAGGGGAAGAGCTCGAAACAAAAAAAAAAAAAAAAAGCAAGATTTTGTTAAAGTAGCATCTATCTGCTGTGCCTGGTTTTGTTTGGAGGTGCCAGACAGGATGGAGCCGAGCTTTGTGCAAGGAGCCAGCGTGGCGTTGGGGGGGTGGGAGCTGCATTTTGAGGGTGGTGATGCCTCCACACCCCTTTGCTGTAGATGCTGCTTTGAGCTCACTTAAAGAGAGTGAAAATAAGAAGCACCTGCTGCAAAAAGAAACAGCAAGCTTGGGTTTGGCCCTTGGGCTCTTAATGATTTTTTTTTTCTTTTTCGTACATGGGGCCTTTGGAGGTCCATGACTTCTCCGGGACTTTGGAGATCTGGGACTTCTGGGGCTTCAGAGGTCTGTGATTTCTTCTGGGACTTCTGGGGTTTTAGAGGTCTGGGACTTCTGGGGTTTTAGAGGTCTGGGACTTCTGGGGTTTTAGAGGTCTGGGACTTTGGAGGTCTGTGATTTCTTCTGGGACTTTGGAGATCTGTGATTTCTTCTGGGACTTTGAAGGTCTATGGCTTCTCATGGGGCTTTGGGGTGCATGACTCCTACTGAGATTTTGGAGGTCTGTGACTTCTAGGATTTCGAAGTTCTGCTGCTTTTGAGTTCTGTGACTTCTCTTGGGCTTTTGGAGTGCCATGATTTCTGCTGGGATTTTGAAGTTCTGGGATTTTGGAGGTGTGTGGTTTCTTCTGGGACTTTGGAGGTCTGTGACTTGTCCTGGGGCTTTGGAAGTCCATGACTTCTGGTCTTTTGGAGGGGTGTGACTTCTACTGGGATTTTGGAGGTCTGTGATTTTTGGAGGTCTGACTTCTCCTGGGGCTTTGGGGTCTATGGCTTCTGCTGGGATTTCGGAGGTCTGACTTCTCCTGGGGCTTTGGGGCCTATGACTTCTGCTGGGATTTTGGAGGTCTGTGATTCCTCCTAGGATTTTTGAAGCTCTGGGGCTATTGGAGGGCCATGACTTCTGCAGGGATTTTGCAGGTCCGTGATTTCTCCGTTGGGGGTGGGGGCGTGGGTACCTGTAAATTATTCCCAGTGCAGAAGGAGTGGGAGGCAGCCGGGTCGGACCTGGCAGCACCGGCACTGCTCCGCCGCCCTCCCGCTTTTCCGGGGAGGCGCGGGGCCCGGGCAGCCGTTCCGTGCTGTTCCGTGCCGAGCCGCACGGGGAGGCGCCGGCCCCCGCGTCCCCGCCCCTCGCCGCCGCCCGCCCGGCCGGCGCTGGGAGCGCGGAGCGGGGGCTCCAAGATGGCTTTGGCCGGGCTGTGCGCTCTGCTCGCCGGCTGCTGCCTGGCAGCGGGTAGCGGCCCCGCCGAGGCGGCGGGGGAGGCGGCGGCCAAGGAGCTGGAGTGTAAACTGAAGAGCATCACGGTGTCGGCGCTGCCCTTCCTGCGGGAGAACGACCTCAGCATCATGCACGGCCCTTCGGCGGCCGAGCCCAAGCTGCTCTTCTCCGTGCGCAACGATTTCCCCGGCGAAATGGTGGTGGTGGATGATCTGGAGAATACGGAGCTGCCTTACTTCGTGCTGGGTGAGCCTCCCGGTGGGCCTGCGAGCAGCGGCGGGTTCCCCTCCCCTCCCCTCCCGGCAACGGGCCCCGAGCATCCCGAGACGCGGGGCTCCTCCCTGCGGCACCGGCGTACGGGGACCCTGCAGCATCTTTGCCCGGTGCAGGTTCATCCTGCTGCAGGTTCACCCCGCTGCAGGTTCACTCCGCTGCAGCATCTCTGCCCCGGTGACCATTCACCCAGCTGCAGCATCTCTGCCCTGCTGCTGGTTCACCCCACTGCAGCATCGGGGTGGATGCTGTGGAGATGCTGCAGGCCTGGGGTGCTCGGTGCATCCCCAGGTTGTCATCCATGGGGCTTGTCTCCATGTCAGTGCATGGCTTGTGCTGCCAGGAGGCCTGTGGTTTGTGCCCAGCGTGGCTGGCTGGAGGTGAGGGTTGCTGCGTTGTCTGCCCCTGAGCAGGGTCACCTTTCCTGCAGCCTGGTGGAAAAATATTCCGGTGCCCAGCATTTCCCATCCTGCCGGCGTGTGCTGTTTCCAGTACTCCTGCCCTGAGGATTTTAGGCTTTGGCCTGCTCACATGGTCTGGGTGGTTCCTGCCAGCTCTAGCCAGGCCTCTGTGCTTTACCCACTGTGTGAAGCTCATCTGCCCAAATTTGATGGGCTTTGTTTTTCATCCACCAAAAAAGCCACTGATATGCTTCTTTGTTTATGCTGGGATCAGAGCAAGACGTCTGGCACTTCCGTGCAGGGATCCGCCTTCCTCTGTACCACCTAAAACAAGTTGCTGAGATTTTTAATTTTCAGTGATACTGGTGCAGAATACCAGTTTCCTGCCACCACCTGCATGCAACCCCTCACCCTTGGCAAATGCCACCATTGCTTTCCTAGCAGCCCTGGGGGGGCGGTGCGCACCTCCTGCAAGCCTTGCCCACCAATCGCTGCTCTGGCACCACCTTGGCTGCCCCGTGAAGTTTTTTAAATGCCATCTTTGTCTGGATGTTGTCTCAAAAATTACGCAGCTGTGTGTAACTTTGCGTGGTATTGCCTCTCTGTGCAACCTTTGTGTGTGGGCAGAGTGTAACAGTGGCTTCAACCTGTTTTTTCTGCTCAGTGCTTCATCACCTCTCTGGCCACTGGACTCTTCTGTGTGCAAAAAAACCCCTGAGTGCTGTGCTGGCTCAGTGCAGCACTCACTGCTGCATGGGCATCCCCCTTCTCCCATGAGAAAAGCAAAGGTGGGGGGGGGGGGCTGTTGATGCCATGAGGGGGAGTGCAGGGACACCCAGGGACAGTTTACTCGCGGCCATGTGGGCAAGGGGCAGCGGGATGTGCTGTGCTGCCCCCTGCTCCCTGGTCCAAGCCCTGTGCTGCGGGATGCTGCGGCGGAGGCCGGAGAGCGTTGCTGTGGCAACGGGGCGGCAGCACAGCGGATGCAGGGGATGCGTGGGCATGGCCGCCAGCCCCGCGCCGCCTTGACACCCCAAAGGCCACACGGGTGCTTGTCCCTTGCCCCACTCGGACCCACTTCAGGGAACCAGGCCCCCGTGTGGGGGAAAGGACCCACCTGCCCTGACAGCCCCCGCCGCACCCAGGGCTTGCACTGATGATGCCAGGCAGGGCTTTGCTTTCACCTCCTTCTGCTTACTGCCACCAGGATGCTGGAGTGGGGGGCTGGGCTGGCAGGACAGGGCACCTCACTGTCCCCCTTGTCTGCCAGGGTTTGGACTTGGGGACTCCTGAGAAGTGCCACGCTACAGCTCCCTCCCTGCTGTAAGAAAAGGGCTTCCTTTGAAGCTGGTTTGGCCACTTTGCCACATGTGGGTGTTATTGTTGTGCTGCTTTGCCACATGAGTGGTGGTATTATTATTATTATTATTAGCCTGGACACTGCTTTTGCATGGCAGAAGTGCATAAAGGTCTTGCAAAACCCGGACTTAATAACTCAGAGGCAGCATCCTCTGCAGCCAGAGAGCCCCCAGCCCAAGAAACCCCTGGGGATCTGGCCATGTTGGGTCAATGTGTGGAACTGGTGTTGGTGCCTATTTGTGTTTCCACAAGGCTTGTGTGTTGACGGAGGGTGCATCTGAGCATCCTTCCAGGAACCTGGCTCCATGTGGTGCTGATTGCACCGTCCCCAGCAAACCCCATTAACTGTGCCCACCTTGTTGCGTTTGAATGTAAAATAATGTGTCGGTGCGGTGGATAATTCCCACATCCACCTCTGAGCCATGGTGCTCCTGGCAGTGGCACCTTGACTCTGCCATGTGGGGTCTCAAGCAACTCCCTTGAGGTTGCTCCGTGCCTCTGTTTCCCTGTGAAAATGGCTGAAGTGTGTGGGGAGGTGTCTGTGACAGGCTGGGACTGTGGCAAGGGAAGAGGTGAGGGGAGCAGCTGAGGATGGGTCAGGATCGCGGAGCCCGAGGGTGGCTGGGTGTCATCCCCTCTGGTCCTGGCTGTCCACCTCAAAACTGTAAATAATTCAAGTGCTTTTCAAGCATGGCAAGCATCTGTGGAAAGCGGGGTGTGCAGTTCCCCCTGACTTGGTAGCACCTCCCTGCCCTGGTGGCTGAGCTGGGCATCCCACTGATGGACACATCGATCCAGGTTCTTGCACCAGCTGGAGATGCTCTGGGGTCTTTGGATGGTGCTTGCCAAAAATGGGGTGCATGTTGACCTGGACACCCCAAAAACAGCTGTTACTCCCCAGCCTTGATGAGATGCTTCAATAACACAATCAACTTAACAATGAGCATGGAGCAACCCTTGCTGCTGGTGGGTGGTGTGACAGGGACTTTGGTGGACCCCCAAAATCTGCTGGAGTTTGTCTCTGCCAGTGGGGACTTTGTGGACCCCAGGGGGTGTCCTGCCCAACCTGGGGGTGGGAAAGTCCTGTGTGGGGACTGACATCCATCCCCTTCATGCGTTTGCTTTCCTCCACTACAGAGGGCTCAGCCAGGGGATGTGCTTGCTTTGGCTTACCTTGATCCTCTGCCCTGCAGCTTTACCTTTATCTTTTTTTTATATTTTATCTTCACCCAAGAGGGCGAAGCATTGCTTACTGCTTGCTTTCCATGCACAATTTTTTGGGTCTCACCCCTGCTCTTGCAGCCATCCTGCTGCCAGCAGCAGGTGTGTCGAGTGCGTTGGTGCTCAGCCCTCCCAAACCTGGGGACCCCGCAGCTGCTCCCACGTTCCTCCAGAAGCAGAAGGATAGTTTTGGGGTTTGTTACCCCAGTTTATGGCAAGAGAAGATACTTGGGCAGGGCTTTCAGCTGCTTTGTAGCTTTCTTTGCTAATGAAGGGAGTGTGTTTTAATTGCACTGGCTGCCTCCTGTGCACGTGCTGCCTCGCTGCCTGCATTTCCTCACATCCCCACGTGCATCACCTTTCCTGCTCATACCCAGAAAATCCCACATGGTTTTAGATGCACGTCCTCAAAAGGATTCCAACACCACCCCCCCGTTTTGCTGTGAGGGTTTTTTTTCCCACCTCCTGAATTTTTGGGAAGCCGCGAGGGTGTGGGAACAGGGATGGAGCTGCTCACTGGTGCATTTAAAATCACCCAGTTTCATCCTGCTTTAAATCAAGGAAATCTAGTTTTGAAATAGTTGCCTTTCATCTAATTTTGTGGTGTGTGGTGTTTTTTTTGCATTAGTTCTATTTTTTCCTGAAGGGAGGCTGAGTCTTGCTGGTCACTGGCCATTAAGAAATGCTAATTTGCAGCTCAATATTCCCTTTCCGCCAACCTTCACACCCCCTTCTTCCTCGCTGCTTGGCTTGGCAGCATCCAGCTGCACTTGATATGTCATTAACTGGATTCACACTCCTGCGGGCTGCTAATTTTTTGGAGCCTCATCCTTCTCAGGTTATAAACCAGCGAGCAGGGTCTTTATTAGCATCCTGGCTTCCTGAGGCCCCTTGGGTTCAGCGGAGATTTGCGATGCAATTAAAAAATGCACAAAAAAGACAGCATCTTTGACTCCTTCACCCAAGTAACGCACTAGATAGTTAAAAAGCAAAGTCTTGAAATGTGGTTTTGTGCATAAAATTAACTTAAGGAGTGAGAAGGCAGAGCTGATGGGTCAAACCCGTGCTTTCTGGGTGCTGGATAATTCAGGATCTTGAAATACCGGATGGTTTCTTGTGTCCTGTTATTTTTTAAAAATTTTTACTTTTCTTTTTTTCCTTCCCCCTGAGTGTGGAGGAGCTGAAGGAGCTTTTTCTGCCTCACCAGTTTCCATCCCAGCTGCCATGCCCTGAAATGGGGGCAACGTAGCCCCTCACCCCCCAACTTCTTCCGCTCCCTGTTGCCCTCACAGGAGCCTTGGTAGCAGAGGACGGGAGAAGGTTCTTAACTTCAATGACTTTAATAGATTATCATAAACTTGGGCCTTAATACAAGCTGTCATGATTTCAAATTATCTTACTTTTAAATTAAATAGATTCCTTTTTAAATACAAAATCAATTCTAATTTTTTAGAGGGGTGAGATTTTTCAAAGGCTCCGATGAGCTGGGCATATTTAACTGCTCTTGAATATCTCCCCGAAATATCTAATCAATTTTTTTTTTTTGTTAAATCTCAGCTGAGCTCTTGGCTGTGCTGGGGGATGCTCTGGCTGTGACTCCCCTGGGTTAAGCACGGGAGGTCGTGGGGATGCGAGACGTCCCGCTGCGGGGATGCGGGATGCAGCTAATCGGGGTGACGCGCTGCCGGCACGCCTGCCCGCCCCGGCTCTTCTCACAGGCTGTGCGGGGAGGTGGTGAGATGTGACACCCGTCAGCTCTCATCCTCATCCCATGGCTCCCCACCACCATGAACTGCAGGAGGTGGTGTCCCCCCCCATATCTGCCCTTGACCCCTGGCTCCTAAATGGCCCTGGAGAAGGAAAGCAGGGGCTGCAGGGTTGTGTTAACTATTTTCTTTTCTTTTTTTTTCTTTTTTAATTTCATGGCAAGTGAGGAAAGCATCCCGTTGGGTTTTGGTTGGGGATTGCGTGGCCCCGCTTCTCTCACTTGTGTCTGGGCACTGGCTGTGGGTCCCAAAGTTGGTGGCGGCTCTTTGGTCCCAGCTCTCTGTGGTGAGAAAAGGGGTTTTGGGGTGTCACAGTGCTGGTCCCCAGCTCAACTTCATCACCAAGGGAAGCGAGAGCACCCCAGGGTCACCATTGGAGTTCTCCTTCCCTGTCACATGTCCCCATCCTGTGGGACCAGCACATGGCAGGGGGCTGCAGCATGGCTGCTCCCACCGCCAGACCCACAGCATCGCTCCAGTGTGAACCTTGCACCTGGAAATAGGTGTAATGGCAAAATAATGGAGCAAATATTAAGAAATTCTTAAGTACCTAGAGAATAACCAAGTTAAATTATACCAGAGGAGCTCAATTGCCTTGCCTAGATTGATTGAATTACTAAATGAGCCTGACTAATGGAATGGAGTGGATATATCGGACTTTTACTCAAGATCCTGAAATAATTTCTTTAATAAGATTGTGAGCCATTAATTGAACTTGGCTTTGATCCTGGACACTGTCGCATGCTCTGAGACCAGCGCTGTGATCTATGCTCCCTTGTGCCTGGCTGAGGGGGTGGCCACTGGCATCTCCTCGATGGGTGGCCTGGAGGGCAGCCAAGGGGTTTGCTGCTGGGGGGGTTCCAGCCCACCCAGGACCTGCGATGGGGAAAGGACCCCAAAACACCTCATCTTGGCAAAACCCTTCCTGGCAGCGGGATGCGCTTAATTCCCTTCTGATGCCAGTGGCTGATGGCCTGGCTGCGTTCCCAACCCCGGTTCCCATTCACCGTGTGGGGTGAAATTGAGATGGAGGCTTTGGGGTTGATATCTCCTGCAAATCTGGGGGTGCCACCTGCTTTCTGTGCCCTCCTGGAGGGGTTGGCGATGTTGGTGGGACATTGTCCAGAGCTGGCGAGGTGGTGGGAGGTCCTTCCCTCCCCACTGCTTGCCTTCTCCTTTTTTCTTCATCAAAGGTCCCATCACCAAGACCTCGGTGCTGCTGCACCTCGTTCCCCCTCTGATGCTTTGGTGCTTGTTTTTCACACTGGAGGTGTCCCCTTGGGCCCTGGCAGCAGGGACCAGGGTGCCCCAAAGGGTGTCACCAAGGCCTGGGGGCTTGCAGAGCTTCCAGCAAAGGAGAGAGAGACCTGCCGAGTGGATGGGACCTGCCCTGGAGCACCTGGTGGGACAGGACAAGCTCATCTAATAGGGTTTGGGTGCAAACTGCTGGTGGGACACTGTTCCTACTGTTGCTCTTGGCCATGCAGTGTAAAACTGGCCTCTCCACATCCCTTTTTCAGCTGAAGGATGGGGTGAGGTGACCTGGAGCACTGAACATGTCCCTGTGCCTGGTCACACACCCTCCTCCAAGTGATGGAGCCCAACACCAGCCTCAGCCATGAGCAGGGTCAGCCCTTAAAAAACAGTGGAAAATGCTGCAGGAAAGTGGCAGCATCCCTGAGAGGAGCATGGCTGTCCCCATCAGAGGTCCCCCGTGCCCAAACTGGGGGTGAGTGGAGCTCAGGGTGCTCATCCCTATCCTTATGGGTGCTTTGTCCCTCTGCCATACCTATCGGTGACCCACCGTCTTGCTGGGAGCAGAGGTTTCGGTGGCACAGCGGATGTAGAGGGCCTCTTGCGTGTTTTTTCCTAACCAAGAAAAAAAAAAGAATAAGAAATAGGGATTTTGTCTCTGGGAACCCGTTGCCACAGCAACCGCACATCCAGCCGGCTCCAGCGGCAGCAGGGCTGGGAGGGACCTCACTGACCCAGAAAGGAGCTGGGGCCGCTTGGCCTCTCACCCATGGGTGTTGGGGTCTGGCAGGGGGCTGGGGGGCGGTGGGACCCCTGTTTTGGCTGGATGTGCAGGGTGATGCTCCTGGCTCCTTCACATCACTCCCAGCCTTCATTTCTCAGCTTGCATCCTGGCAGGGATGTTCAGGCTCGCTCACATTCCCACCCCAAGACCTGTTCTGGTTTTGGGGACCAGGCTGCCCACGTGGGCACTCTGCAAAGACCCCCGAAGTTTTGCAGGCATTTTTTACCCTCTGGAATTGGCAGTGGAGGGAGATCCTCGGGCAGCTACACTCCTTTTTGATACCACAATCTCACCTCTGCACTTCTCTCCCCATGACAGTGGCATTTGCTCCTGGGCTGCATCCCATTTCCTACTTTTTTTTAATTATTTTTATTTTTATTTTTATTTTTATTTTTATTTTTATTTTTATTTTTATTTTTATTTTTATTTTTATTTTTATTTTTATTTTTTTATTATTTTTATTATTGTTATTTGTATTTTATTTTTAAAGTTATTTTATTTTATTTATTTATTTTTAAATTTTTTTAAATTGTATTTTAGTTTAACCAGCTAAATGGAGGCTCTGAAATCATCTCCCTTTGAGTCTTGCTGCAGAGCTGTCCTTCAAATGTAGGCAGGCTTAAGGCAGCATCTGGATGGTGACAGCTCTGTCATTTAAGACTAGTTGTTCTTTTACTTGCAAATTGCCGGGCTCTGGCTTCTCTGCAACCAGCCTGGCCGTGGCCAGCGGCTCACCCCAAGCAGCACCACTCTGGAGGCTGTGGGATTTGTCTAGATCAGGGAAGATTTCTTGATTGGCAAGTTCTGGCTGCTCTGCTGTGGCTTAATATTGAGAAAGCACCCAGAGAAGAGCATCCTCTGCTCCTGCATGTCATGTTGGTATTTCTGAGCCCGTTTTGCTGCCCTGTGGCCAGGGGTTGCTCAGGATGGATGTTCACCCCATGCTGGGCAATCTGGGGTCTGTTTTGAGATGTGGTTTAAGCTGGCCCTGCACTTTGCTTTGCTGGGGGGTGGGTCTCGTTTGCCGGTGATGGGCATGGACAGGGTCTGAGCCTGTCCCCTCTGTCCCCTCCACTGTGTCCCCTCTGCACAGCTGCTGGGGACCGGGCAGGGGCTTTGTCAGGCTGGACATGAGGAAGGAATTGTTGCCTCTGAGGGTGGTGAGAGCCTGTCCCAGGTTGCCCAGAGAGGTGGTGGATGCCCCATCCCTGGAGACATCCCAGGCCAGGCTGGACGGGGCTCTGAGCAACCTGAGCCGGTGAAGATGTCCCTGCTCATGGCAGGGGTGGCACTGGATGAGCTTTGAAGGTCCCTGCCAACCCAAACTGTTCTGTGATTCCGTGATTAGTTCACTATTTGCAATTGAAGGGGTGTAAAGGATCCTTGACGGACCCTCTAGCTGGTGGTGGCACAACAGTTACAGAAGTTTGGGGTTCACAGCCCCAATGCAGGAAGAGACACAGTCCCTTTCCTGACTGGCTCTGAGACATTTGAGTAATTAGGATGACTAATGAGTGTAGCAGAGCAAGCAGTTTTGGGGGATGCAGAGAGCTGGCTTTGCTCCCATGGGGAGCTGATCCAGCTGAAAACTAACCCGGAGGAGGAAAGAAGTTGGAGAAGGCAGCAGGAGATGTTGAGGAGGGCTTGCCTGTGCTCTTGCATGGACGTGTGGCTTCTGCTTGGCCCAGCAAGGGCTGCATTGTCTTGGGACTGCTCTCCAAATCAGGTCTGTGGTCCAAGCAAAATCATCACCTGGCTGCCAGAGCCCATTGGAGTGGAGGTTTGGCTTACAGGCAGGGGAAACTGGGGACAGGCAGGACCTTGACCTTGTTTTTCAGTAGTGGTACCTCCTGTTTTTCTTTCCTGCACCCCTGCCATCCTCCCCTGCCAAAAAACCCGGCCGCGATGTCACCGTCACAACACAGTGAGTGCCTGGGAAAGCAGATATTAGCAACCCCGAAATATCCTGGGGACAGGCTCTTGTGTGATGGGAGACAGTTACCATGGAAACCTCCTTCAAATAAAAAAAAAGGAAAATAAGAAAAAAAAAAAAAAGGAAATTTAAAGCAGCCCTTGTAGCTCAGAGGAACTGTAGACCTTATTATGGGTTTTGGCAACCCCTCTTTTTTCTTTTATTTGTTCCAGCTAAAAGCTCCAGGAGACAAGGCAATTAATTTGAGCGTCCCAAGGGGAGAGGGAGAGGGAGGGCACGGTGCTGGGAACCCACTGCTGGGGCTGGTGGGCTCCCGGTTCTCCCAGTACCGCTGCCCCACAGCCAGCAAATGCCCTCCAGTAATGAGGTTTCTTCAGCACGGAGGAAGCAGCAGGGTGTGTTTTTTTTGAAGAGGTGGCTTAAGGCTTAAAACCCCCTTCCTAGCTCCGTAGAGGGAGGGTTTGTGGGGGGTTTGGTGTGAAGGAAGGGTTTGGAGCACTACAGGGGGAGGGAGGAGATAGGAAACTACTCCAGGGCACAGCTCAGTGTGGGGACACAGGTCGGTGTGACTTGTCGTTACATGTGTGGCATCAGGAGGTGAAGGGGAGATGCCTGGGAGAGGAGACATCGCACTCCCAAATTTTCTTGCCGGCGTCTACTTTGCAGCTGTGGCAACAGGGTCCCAGGGGGGTTAAGTCCAGCTCTGTGCAGACTTTAAATTGCTGCAGTGCTCTCAGCTTGTCTGCTCCCCTAATGATGTCCCCAGTGTCTGCAGCTGCTGGGAAGTCTCCTGAAAATATCAGGTTTGGACTGGAGAGCCCATTGTACATTGCACTGCCATGGGCTGGCCCCCGGCTCCTCTGGGTACCGCTTTCCCGGTGGCAGTCCTGCTGATGCAGAGATGTTTTCCCATCCCAGAGCTGCATCTCCCCAGCCTTTCTTCTAATGCTCAGCCAGAAATAGCTGGGGTCTGGCTTTCAACCCTTCAGGAAAGCTCTGCAGAGGAGTAGTGGTGGGACCCCACAACCATCACGCTGCTGTGGAGCTGCTGGATTTCTTGCTGCCAAAAGGGACAAGCCAGGGAGTTTGTCTTTGCAGACAAAGGGGGGGGAATTAGAAATGTCTCTGTTGGCCCATGAGCTGCAGGAGTCTTGTCCCAGCTCAGGCCAAGCGCAGCTTTAGCCAGGTTGGGATATGTGTCCAAGCATCCACAAGCAAAACCGTGCCTGAAACATCCTTCCAGGGAGAAATCAAACCAATTTTATGAGCTTTTCAGCAGGAGCTGCTCTCTTCCCGGATGTGCGGTGCTCCTGGACTGCTCAGACCTGGTGAGCAAGAGAAATAGTGAACCCCCATGGGTGCGTGGTGGACATGCCTGGGAGCTGGGATGGAGTTAACCTCGGACCTGGGCTGCCTTCCACAGCTTTTTGTTATCACTTTTTCCCCCTTGCTTGCTTGTCAAGTAGGGCACATCGCTGGTTAACTGCTGCTCCAAGCATCCCCCTGTGGTTCCCCCACACTGGTCGGCACAAGCTGGGGTGCAGGTGTGTCCCATGAGTACCAGGGCTGGGGGCTGAATGAGGGATGAAGAGGTTCCTGGAATAGATGCGATGCATATCTCCTCATGGGATAGCAGTGGCATGGGCTGGATCTGGCCACCTCCTTGTAATTAAAGCTCAGTCCTGAGGAAGAAGGGCTTTTCATGTGCCACGGGATGAAAAGTGTGTGTGAAATGGGAAAGTGTTGGGATGCAGGAGGGAGGGAAGGAGAGGAAGGACCATGAGGTGGGAGGAGAGGTGTGATGGCACGGGTGACAAATAATTGGAGGGACCACAGGAGAGACAAGGGACATCAGGAGCAGTGATGGAGGGTGCCGGCAGAGCCTCTCTACACGGGTGTGAGCCCTGGTGATAAGGCAAAAGTGTGACCGTAAATGCAGGAGTTTGCAGTTATCTGGTGCTCAGAGTCTGGCAGAGCTTTTTGCTCCTGAGATACCAAAAATGCAGCTCGCTCCTCGCCTTGATTTGATTTTGTTTGCTTATAGAAATGCTGCTTGTTTGCTAAAATGAGATACTGGTTCCCGTTGGTGCAGAAAGAGCAGGTGGCAGCAGCCCCTCACTCAGAAACCCCCTGGTCTTGGGGGTTCTGCCCTGGCTGGGGCAACCCTCGGCACTTTGCTGGGCTGGAGCATCCCGGCTCCATCCCCTTTTTAGCAATCCCAGATTTCAGCACTAGACTACAAAAATAAGTAGATTTTTCTCCTTTTTATTTTATTTTTTAATTTTTTTAATGCGAATGTGAGGGAACTTTCTGCCTGTGTTTATGACATTGGGGTTTCCTTTTCCCCGCCAAGGGCATGAGCCCTGCCTGAAAAGACAGGTACACAACAAGCAGGGCTGTACCGACGTGTGATAGTGTGAGAGCCGATGGGTGCTGAAACTGGAGAGCAACGTTACATAATTTGGACTGCAATGCAGAAGCACTTGCTTAATTTTTAATTATCCAATTGCTGCATGTATGTAACGCGCAACCAGGGAAGCAGAGTTGGCCCGTGGGCACGTGCAAGGAGGACCTGGCTGGCAAAGGTGATGGGAATGCCTTCCCTCCTGTTCCTGTCCCTCATGGCACAATGGGAAGAATTGTGTCCCCATGACGCCGACATGTGGGACAGGAGTGGGGTTGAACCACGGCGGCGGGAAGAATGCTCTGCAGCCATGTTGGGGACCAAGGGGTGTCCTGCTGGGTGGTGGGAGAAGGGATGAGGGTCTGCAAAGGACTTGGAGGTTTACTTGGAGAGAGTTCAGAGGAGGGAACAGAGCGAGTGAAGGGGCTGGAGCACAAGTGTGATGGGAGCGGCTGAGGGACCTGGGGGTTCAGCCTGGAGAACAGGAGCTGAGGGGAGACCTTCTGATCTCCAAACTGCCTGAAAGGAGCTTGGAGTGTGGAGGGTGTTGGTCTGTTCTCCCGAGGATGAGAGGAAATGGAGGTTTACATTGGAACTTGGGAACAATTTCTTCCCAGAAAGGGTTTCTGGGCATTGGAACAGGCTGCCCAGGGCAGTGGTGGAGTCACCATCCCTGGAGGAGTTGAACAGACATGGAGTTCAGGTTCTTAGGGACATGGGGTAGTGCCAGTGTTGGACTGGCATGATCTTGAGGGTCTGGATGGATGATCTTGAGGGTCTCTTCCAAGCAAAATGATTCTGTGATTCTATAAGTGGAAGACACCATCGTTGCTTTGCATCCAGATTTCCTGTAGCTGCTAGTAAAAGAGCCCCAGTGCCTCCCAGGGTGGTTTTGTTGGGATGTGGGAGAAACAGTGAAGGAGCTGTTGTAGACCTCAGCTGTGAAGCACAGTTTCTCCCCCTCTCTACTCCTCCCCCTTTTTCGAATCCCTGCTCTGCACTTTCTGTCCTTCCTACAAAGGCAGCTGCCTCAGAGCAGCTTAGTCTTCAAAGTTCCCAAAATAACAAAGGTTAAAATAAATTAAAAAAAAAAAAAAAGTCGCTGCAAGATCAAGTCAGTGCCCCACTTGCACCTGGGCTCAGAGCTTCAAAGTGGCTGCAAAGAGCCCCCCCACAGTGTCTGCGGTTGGGCTTCTGTGAGTCCTGTCTTCATCCTCTTGAAACCACATGAGATTTGGCAGTAGCCAGGATGAGAGTGTGGGTAATCGCATCCATTGAAGGTGGTGGGGGGTCTTGCTCCTTTTGCTACCCGTGGGGGCAATCTGGAGAAGGTCTCTCACAGAGAAGAGGGTCGTGGTGACTGCTGTGATGAGTAGGTGCATGTAGGTAACATCCCAGGCCAGGCTGTATGGGGCTCTGAGCAACCTGAGCTGGTGAAGATGTCCCTGCTCATGGCAGGGGTGGCACTGGGGGAGCTTTGAAGGTCCTCGCCAACCCAAGAGATTCTGTGATTCTAGGTGAGATGGGTGTCCCTGAGGCTGCATCTGCTGGTCCTGTCCTCTGGCCAGGTGGGTGGGCCAGCAGCTCCTCACGGGATGGCTCCATGCTCAAAGCAATGCTTTGTGCCTCTGCTGGCTCTGCTGATTTATATAGATCATCAATATGACAATTATATACACCTGCAGATTTAATTACCTCCATTTTCATCAGGCGGCGACAGATTTATGCCTCTATTCAGTTCCTTTAAATCTGAAATAAGCTTGACTAGACCCAAAAGTCCTCCCATTGATCACTGTGCACTGGCTGGTCTCTGGCCCTCTTGACAAGCTCTTCTTTCATGAGTGATAAATTCAGGATGCACAGTCAAGTTTCTCTCCTTCTACATCTTTCTTCTTTTTTTTCCCCTTCTCCTCATTATCTTTCAAAGCTTTTCCACACACTTGAAAATGGAGCTTGAAATTGAGCAAGAGCTCCTAAACACTGAAGACCTTATGACATTAGGCTGCAGTTGGTGGTAGCCCATGCTTACCTTCTCCATCCTGGTATTTGGCCACTGGTGAGGATGTGTCCTGCCCCCAAGACCAGCATTGGTTCTTCCAGAGGAGGTGGGAGGAAGAGGATGGCCACCTCTTGGAAAAACTCTTGGCCCTGCTGTTGGCAGGAGAGCAGACAGGGTTATTTGGGACCTGCTTCATTCCCCAGGGGGCCACCTCCTCTCTCCCATGCCCCAGAAGACAGGCAGGTCCTGGCTGTCCCCCCAGGAGATGAGGAATGAGCGGCTGTGCTCATTTCCTGCACCGAGCATGAATACACCAGATAACATCTAATTTATCTGACCTCTTGGCCTCGACGCAAGGAGCACTTAAACAAATTAGTCTGCAGGAGCAGGCTGAAGTTTACCCTTGAAATGAAGCTCACATCACGGCTGTAATGCATCCCCCACCCGTCCCATCACCGCCGCTCCTGACCTCGCTGTACGATATGCTCCGGTGTCTTGCTAAGTGCCTGGCAGATGGGCTGGAGTGGATGGCCATTACCTTCCCTGCCAGCCCGCGATGGAGATAAATAGCCCTTGGCCTCCCCGTGGACATCGCTGCCTGGCTTGGAAAGCTGCAGGTAACCCCTTCTGAGGGTCTCAGCCACTCCTGAAGGGACACGTTGGGGTGGGATGCGTCCTCCAAGGGTGGCCTGGGGATCCCTGAGCTGGCTTTGTAGCCACCCTCCATCCCCAAGACACCGCAACAGAGGGTTTGTGGTCCCTCAGCATCTCCAGCTATGGCAAGTAGCTGATATTTGGGGCAGAAAGAAGATTTAAAAATGCAGAAAATATAGCATGGTCCTTTCCCTGCTGCTGAGGTTTGTGCCGTGAGGATTTCTCAAGCTGGGATTTGCCTCTGGGCTGTCTGGCTCGATAGCTGCTGGTGGCTCTGTCTTCCCCAAATTCAGTTCCTTTTTCAGTGCTTTCCTACTTCATGGTGGATGAAACAGAGCCTTTTGTTAGTTTTACACCTGTAATTCTTGCAAAGTGAGAAATAGTGAATCAACATTGCCTTTCCCAGTGCTCCGCTGGCTTCATGGTTTTATAGCCTTTTATCATGTCTCTGCTCAATTATTTGTTTTCCTTGCTAGAGGTTCTAATGCAGTTGGTTTCTCCTCTTTGCAAAGCCATTTGTGACATCTCATCTTCCTCCTCTGAACCTTCTGAGCTTTGCCTCCTCTGTTCTGAGCTGGCTGACCTGAATATCATTTTCAGGATTCGAGATCAAGCTTGCTGTCACCAAAGTTGAGTTTCACCTACCTACTCCCTTGCCCACTTTCCTCCAGCACTTCACAACTTTAGCTTTGTGGAGACTAAATTTAGTGGTGGTGACCAACTTTGTCACTCACCTCCTCTTCCAGAGCGTTTCCGAACAGCCGAGGTCCTGACAAAGATCTCCGTGGGGTTTCTTGGTAACCTCTTTTCATTGTGAAAACCAACCTCTGGTTCCTCCCCCACCTGATGTGCTTGAAGAGGACTTTCCCTCTTATTCCAACCCTGCTTCTACACTTTGGGAAACTTTGAGGGTAGATTTTGATAAGGACCCTTTGAAATAAGTCCATCAAACTGGATCACCCTTATCTACTGGCTTACAATGTCAAGCGACCCACATTTACGACGCACCTACTCGTTTCTCTAACAAGCTCTCCAGGGCAGAAGTGGGATTTACTGGTCTGTAATTTCTGTGATGTATTATGCAAGAACTTTTTTAGGAGATTGGGGTCTCCTCTGGCAAGTTTCGCTCCTCCGGTTGCTCACACATTCTGAGTGATAGCGGGTGTGTTGGTGGAGTTTAGCAGCTGTCCTCCTCTGCTGCTCATAGGTGAGCACCATCTGGGCTGAGAGGTTCCTGCTCTCCATCTCACCAATTTGCTGGAAGGAGATTTAGCCAGGGCAGTAATTTTCCACGGGTGACTGGGACCTTCTCTATCATTTGTGCTCTTTTTATGGAGCCCTGGGCTTCCTTCTGGTAGAGGTGATGTGATGGCATTGCAGCGTGGGGTGTCAACTAGAAATGTGGTCCTTTCTGGGGTTTAAATATCAGCCTTGCATCGCCTAGGTTGTTGTCACACATCCTCTTTATTTTGCTGTTGCTCACTGTTGTGGTGTGGGGCTTTATTTTTTTTACGTGACCGTGTTTCCCGGGTGCTGGTCCAGGAAGTGGATTTTTGTCTCTCTTCCCACATCTCCTCTGTAGTTAGGACCAAACTAACAAAACAGGAGCAAAAAATCAAACACCGGCGAATGTTCCAGCCTCCTCGTTGCAGCCACATGCATTAGCCAAGTCTTTAGCAGTTTTTGGTCAAAACTGACAAATGTGGTGTAAAAACAACCTCGGAGGGGACATTGCACAGGTGTGGTTGGGCATGTCCTTGGGTCCACAGGGAAGAGTGGGGCAGTGGGGCACAGTGCGTTGTAAGGTCAGCAGCTGCAGAGCAAACCTGGTCACCTCAGCCCCATTAATGATGAATCAGTGTCCTTCACTCTGCAAGCGGCTGCATGGCACAATGTTGCTCCCAGAGCGATGGAGGTTTTTGTTGTTAAAGAAAGGGATGAATTAGGGCCGTGGCATATTTGGGACAAAAATCTCAGTTCAAAGCTAAAGTGTGGCTACAGCTTTGAAATGTAATCCCTTGATGACCTTCCCAAAAGCAAAGACACCCTAAATTTCAAGGAGAAACCTGGTGGGCTGTCAGCCTTGGTACGACAGCCAACGGCTTCACGTGTACTAGCCCCACGTGCAGATGTTGTGATGGGGTGATCTCTCTCAATCATAGGATCATAGAATAGTTTCTGTTGGAAGGGACCTTCAAAGCTCCCCCAGTGCCACCCCTGCCATGAGCAGGAACATCTGCACCAGATCAGGTTGCTCAGAGCCCCGTCCAGCCTGGCCTGGGATGTCTCCAGGGATGGTTCATCCACCACCTCTCTGGGCAACCTGGGCCAGGATCTCACCACCCCCAGTGTCAAAATTTTCTTTCTCGTGTCTAGCCTGACCTGGCCAGAGACTGGTGCCAGATACAGTAGGTTCTCCCATGTCTATGGATCTTTTGGAAATTTTGCCTAAGGTGCCTGCTCCCATGAAGCAGGTTCCTAAGAGATAAAGCGAGGTTTGCATCTGCCCATGTGGAAAAGCTGCACTGTCTTGAAAAGGCAGAATGACCTACAGAATGAGCTGGTTTTCCTATCTGAGACTAGAGACAGGAAAAAAAAATGCAAATAAAATATAGATGGTCAGCGATGAATGTGATATTTTTTAAATGAGCCCATAAAAACATGAATATTATCCTGTGAAAGATGTGTCACTAAAATCTTGGAATTAAAAATGAGTTAAATATTGGAATATGCATTTTGATGTGTGAATCCATAGAGATCAAATACTGAGGTCCCAACACAGGGTGTGAGCGGCTCGTGGTGGGAAGTTCTGTGTTACATCAGATGTCAGAGACCTTTGGAGGGGTTCAAGGCCAGGACTTGCTTTAGCTGAGTTAGAGCCCTTTTAAAGGACACATGAGGTTTAGACACAGAGCAAAAACCTTAGTTAATGGGGAACTTAAATAAAAACACAGTCAGGTTCTGGGTGGAAAATAAGCCAGGTTTAAATGTTAACAAGGAAATATAAGTCCAAGCCAAAACTTGCGCTCTGCTGTACGAAATGAGTCTGCAGAGACGGGCATTATGGCCGAGTTCATTTGAGTAATTGGAGGCGTCTATTACTGCAAAACGCTTCCAAATGGAAAGGAAAATAGTTTTGCCTTTTTTTTTAAAATCAGAATGTTGCCGTGCTTTTTTAAGGAGAGTTGCTCTCTTTGTGTGTTTTTCCCCTCCTGCCACAATGCCAGGTCTTGAGGGCCATGGTTTTGGTGTTGCACCAGGTCGGGTGCAAAATTAGTCAATGAGGGAGATATTGCCTCCCAAAACTGGGAGGTGCAGAAGTGTTGCCTCCAGAAGGGACTGGGTTTGCTTTGGGTTGGACCCCAGGGAGATGGGGTGATTTGGGACAGTCGGTAATGATGCAGGTGTAAATCCACCCACTTGCAGAAACTTCTTCTGGACTTTTCCTCATCTCCTCTCCTCAGTTTGCTCCTCTCCAACCTTTCCTTTCCCCTCCCTGCCCTCACAGATGGTCTGGGAGGGGAGCAGCCGCGGCCGGTATGTTGAAAGCATCAGCTGGGGTCTTTAGAGGCTGCTGCTCCTGTAGATATGAAGGACCTGGGCCACTTTTGATACCGGGTGAGCGCAGCAGAGCCTAATTAGTGGTCTCCTACTGTTATTAACCCCTGACTCTGGTAGGCTATTTTTTAACAGAGGTGCAAGAAGTTAATACTAGTGCTAATGGCTTCACAGCCAACGCCTTAATGAAAGCCATGCAGGGACCAAGCCTATCATCAATATCTTTCAAACTTTGAACTTGAAATTATCCTCTCCCCCTTGACTTTTTTTTTTTAATTATTTTTTTTCCTGGCTTTCTGCCCACCTTCCAACATCTTCTAGGGTCTCCCAGCCCCATGGTATGAGCTGGGTGATAGGGTTGGCATCCATCAGCCCCATGGCAGAACTGAACCCCTACAGCACTCCAGTAAATGGTCCTGGTTGGCTACATGGGTAACTGTAGCATCTCCCATCAGGTGATGATATGCCTGCTTGGAAGGTGAGACAAAGATAAAAGTGGAATGTGTTGGACTGGGAGAAGAGAGAGCAGAGAGATGCTGTGTTAGGGAGGAAGCTTGGTGTTGGTCTTGGTCTTATGGTGGTCTTGGTCTTGCTTGAACCAAACTCCAGGAGAACTTCATGGGTGCATGAAAGCATTTATACAGTAGAAATGGAGTGGGATTGGAGCAGCTGGAGTGTTGCTAAGACCCTCAATGAGAGGAGGAGGCAGCCCAAGGATGAAGTTCTCTCATCTGGGTGATGTCTCAAGAGGCTTTGCCCAGGGTAGGAGCAGAGGTGACAGAGCAGCCTTGTCCTGTGCTGTGGTGGAGAGCTCATAGCCTGCTGGTTTGGGGTGATGGTATTTGATTTCTGGGGTGTTTTCCTCTGTTTCTAGCACTTTGGACCTGTGCGTGAGACATCCACAGGGTCACACTGTGATGTCTGGTACACTCAGATAACGTGCTCAGGCTCTGTGGCTGAAATATGCTCCTTTAAAACAAGAATCCATTTTTTTGTTGAAATATATTTTTCATTTTAAAAATAAGCCTGTTTAAATAAATTTGAAATTATGACAACTATTTTAAGGCTTAAATTTACTATAATCTATTAATCATTTAAATAACTTCCATCAAAGAGATCTCAAATATTAACGAGCTGAAGGGTGCTGCTTTTTCAATGATATGTCAGATCAGGGGGAAAACATCTTTAACTCTAGCTTTCTAAATGTCACAATGTCATATACTTAGTATCTATTATTTTCACTCTTTACAATGGAGCAAATGCTGGTATTTACATTTTTCCAAATGTCAGTACGTCGAGTCCCTGTTGTGCATAAAAGCTCTTGCCTTAATTACTCCTAATTTCACGTTAGCAGGCAGGTGCGGGGAGAATATTTTCTTCCATTTGAGCTGGTTCATTTGAAGTTGAGAAGCCGCGGGGAGTTGGGGAAGCGGGAAAGCTTGTTTCCCCCTTTCAGCCCATGAATAAAGACCAGGTGGGAGAGGAGGAAATCTGCTTTTTTTCAAACCTTCCTGGCTCCCAAAACCTGCTTTTCAAAGGGGATCTGTGTTCCTAAGCATGCAGCTCAGCGGTTAGAGGGAATTTCAAAAGTGCTTCTGGCTTCTCAGATGCTTTAATTCCTCTCGGTTTTGCTTCCCGGTGGCATCGAGGAGAGCTCAGCATCTCTCTGCTTGGGACACTGGAAACGCACTGATTGCTGCCAGAAATACGGCCCATGCTGAGCAGCAACAATCTGCCAATTCGCTCACTGCGGTGAATGTTTCTTTTGATCAATCAAATCAGTTTGGGAGGATGAACCTGGTTCCTGATGCAGTTCCCCCGCCCCACCTCACCCCGGTAGCTAGCTTACTTACGGCAGCCTAATGAAATTAATTAACAGAAAATTTAAAATGTTGTTTTTTCAGCACTTTAATTGAATTCCAGTTTTTCATTTGAAGGCAGCACAAAACAAGCAAAATAAAGATGACAATTTGCAAGGCGAGCCGGGCTCTTTTCCACCACCATCAATTAACAGACAGCTACAAATGGGATGGAGGGGATGGGTCTGGCTGGGCCATTCCCATGGGGCAGAGACAGGAGGAAAAGCTGCATCTCACTGGGAAGCTCCTTGCTTTTTTAATGGTCATTTCACCAAATGCAATGGAAGCTTCTACAGGGCGTTTTAAAAAGACGGACCCAATTTCAATTCCAGTTTCTTTGAAACTGGGTCCATCATTTTGAAACACCCTGTGTTTTCAGGAAAATTAACTAATAAAAGGCAGGCTCGAGCTGATGGGTGAGACCAAGGTGGCCTGAGATGGTGATGCAGGTGATCTGGTCTGAGATGGACGTGGTGGTTAAACCAGTGCCCATCTCTCCCAGGGCAGTGCTGGTGTCACCTTCTCTTTTGCCAAGACCCAGCTAGTGGATGTCCCTGAAATTTTGGAGTCAGCCACATGAATTTGATTTGATTCAGCATCTAGAGTCCTGTGACACATGTTGTGTCCTCATCCCCAGCTGTTCCTCCTGCTTAGGTGTCTGCTGCTGCTGCTCCTCAGCTCTATCTTTCCCAGTGTCCCCAAACCCTAAAGGTACTTGAGGCAGAAGGTGCGGGTACATCTGTAGATCTCAGGGCTCTGTCCCGTGTGGGAAGCTGCAAAAAAGTGAAGTCCGAAAACTGAAGCCAGAACTGCAGGTGTGATCGCAGCCGTGTGCACCTTTCTCTGTTCAAGAAGGATGGGGAAATATTTTCTGTTTTCAATAATTTAGTGCCGTGATCCAAATGATCCCATTAGTGCCGCTGAGATGTCCTATATCCTCCACTCCCCATGGCTGGAGTCGTGTTTGACTTGAAGTGCATGGGTGAAATCTGGCTGGATTAGGGCTGGAAGGATGCTGCCGGGTTCCCTGAGTTGTTGTCAGCTAGTGCTCTGTCCCTATGCCACATCTGGATTTTTTTTCTGGATTTTTTTTTTTTATTCAGAAAAATATGATTTTACTCCACTTTAACCCTTCAGGTTGTGGGTTGTGTAGGGGTAACCACAACGCTGGCAGGAGGTGGCCAGAGGGAGCCTGCTGTGTGTGTCACTTGGTCCGTCCATCCATTTTTTGTGGAAGAGGTGGATGTTCTCCATCACCCCTCTCCTCTGCTGCATTTCCCACGTAACCAGCTTTGCTTTTGCAGAGATCTCAGGCAACACAGATGACATCCCACTGGTGCGCTGGCGGCAGCAGTGGCTGGAGAACGGCACGTTGCTCTTCCACATCCACCACCAAGATGGGGCCCCCAACCTGCCTGGCTTCGACCCCACAGATGAGCCCCAGCCCGAGTCGGCGGAGGAGGAGCTGCGGATCCTCCACATCTCTGTCATGGTACGTGATCGGAAGGCAGCCCGTGTTTAGGTGTTCAGACACGTGTGTGAAATATAGGGGCTTTTGAAAAGCCACGTATTCCCCCATCTGGCTCCAGCTGTCCTAGGCTGGGGAGCTGAGTCCATCTTCAGAAGCTTAACGAGCTGCCCTGGGCATCTCTCCGGACAATGTCATGTGCAGAGTGCTTTGTCACTGGGCTGCTTTAAACCTCTCCCTTAGTTTGCATCACTTTGCAAATATGCAGCTACCTGAAAGGAGGTTGGATGATGGAGGGGGTTGGTCTCTTCTCCCAAGTAACAAGTGATAGGATGAGAAGAAATGGCCTCAAGTTGCACCAGGGGAGGTTTAGATTGGATCTTGGGAACAATTTCTTCCCAGAAAGGGTTTTTGGGCATTGGAACAGGCTGCCCAAGGCAGTGGTGGAGTCACCATCCCTGGAGGGGTTGAACAGATGTGGAGGTGAGGTTCTTATGGACATGGTTTAGGGCTAGGGTTGGGTTAATGGTTGGACTCAATGATTTTAAGGGTCTCTTCCAACCAAAATGATTCTGTGACTCTATGATTCTATGTTTGCAGGGGTGCCTTTGTCCCCAGGGAGTGCTGGGCTCTGAAGGGCTCAACCACCTTAACCCGGGGTTAATTCACATTGACTTTGTCAGGAGCCCTTTGACCAGTGGATGGTGCCCGCTGCTCCGAGTGTCACGGTGCCACCAGGCACTGTCACCGCTGCTTTTATCAGCACAGCAGCCCTGTGGCCGCGCTTTCGCAGTGTGCAGCGAGCAAGAGCATCCCATGCACAGCTCTCTCCCTGCAGAAACACGGGGATGCGGTTTTAATGGCAGAGAAAAGAGGGTGAGACAGAGATCTGGGTGTTGGAGGTTGATCTGTCATTTGTTGTTTGTTTTCTTTTTGGTGTGGCTTTTTTTGTGTGTTTTGGTTTTTTTTTCCCTTCTGTTGGAAAAAATCCGAAGAATCTGACAACTTTTCTGCCACTGGAAGATAATTAGCTGGAGACAATGTGTTGCCGAGGCTGCAAACAGGCTGTTTAATGGTGCCTGCCCTAATGAGGGCCTCGATAGCTCCTCCAGATTGCAGCCCCAGGCCAGGTTTCTCCTCCATTATTTGTGCATGATTAGTCTCAAGAAAAAAAACAACAATAATCACTGGCAAAGCCACCCCCAAAAAAAACATTTCTGGCTGTTTCCTTTTTTTTTATTACGTGTTCCTGAGAGGGTGCATCACCTTGGGAGAGGCTGGCCCTGCTCTGCCACTGTGGTCTTGGTTTTCATGGGCAGCACTGACTGCCAAGGAGGGGACAGGAGTGCCTGAAACAAGGCTTATTATTGAGCTGATGAGAATGGCGGCTGCAACTCATCACTCTCCTACCAAAACGTGTAAATACAGATCGAATCCTCCCTCTCCCCCTTTTTCTCCATCACTCTCAGCTCCGCTCCAGCGACATCCTTACACCCTGACAAATAGAGCTTGGCTTTTGTGCCAGGAGTCGGGATCACGTGGAGTTTTCAAGGCTGATTTTTCTTTCTTTCCTGTGTGGTTGCCAAGGGAAGAAGTGCGAGCGAGGGGCTGTATCCATCGTGACAGCCGTCCGCACGTGGACCCTGCAATAAGCGGTCCCAGTGCTGGGCAGGGAGGATGAAGTGATTCTGTGAAGGCAGAATGGAAGTTTCTGTGCTCCCATGGAGAGGAATTGAGGGTCTGAGGTGCCCTGACCCCCTCCAGCCAGCACAGGATGGAGGAGACTTAGCATAGAATCATAGATTCATAGAATAGTTTGGGTGGGAAGGGACCTTCAAAGCTCACCCAGTCCAACCCCTGCCATGAGCAGGGACATCTTCACCAGCTCAGGTTGCACAGAGCCCCATCCAGCCTGGCCTGGGATGCCTCCAGGGATGGGGCATCCACCACCTCTCTGGGCAACCTGGGACAGTATCTCATCACCCTCAGTGTAAAAAATTTCTTCCTCGTTTCCAGCATGAATCTCCCTCCTTTAGTTTAAAATCATCACCCCTTGTCCTATCGCAACAGCCCCCGCTGAAAGGTCTGTCCCTATCTTTCTTATCGTCCCCTTTTAAGTACTGAAAAGCTACAATAAGGTTTCCCTGGAGCCTTCTCCAGGCTGAACAACCCCAAGTCCTGATTTTCCTCCTCCCTCTTGAAATTCCAAGTAGCCACAAGCTGCTTTTGCTCAGTGATAGTTTGAGCGCTCAGACGATCAAGGCAGAATAAATTCAGTTGCAAATTAAATAGCAAACAACAATAAATCCCTTTTTTTTGAGAACCTGCAGCTACAATGCTAAACAAATGGGCGTCTACCTGGCTGGAGCTACAGCTTGGTGTCCCTTGTTTGCCAGGGCAGGTGTATGGCCAAGCTCTCTGGGACTTGGGGGAAAACAATGTGCATACAGAGGGCAGCAAAGGAAGACCAGGAATGCCCCAGTGTATTTCTTTTTTTAAAGTTCTAGAGTTTGGAAGGAATGCTGGGAGATGGCATCGCAGCTCCGTTATCCTGGGAATGAAAGAGGGTTAAACCATAATGGCTGTTAGAGCTCCTTTTCCATCTGCCTCTCCCGCTTCTCATTCTATAATTCCCTTAATGTTTCGTCCTAATGGAGCAGATTATTACTATTATATTATTTTATCAAGATCACCTATTGCATAGAAAAGAAGAGGGGTCCTGGAGCTGTGGATGGACATGGAGCTCTTAGCTGGCTCCATGTGCTTTGTTATTATTATTATTATTATTGTTATTGTTATTATCATTATTATTAGCAAACTGGGTGTAAAGGCCCAGCTTGGGCTTTCATCTCGCCACCTCTCTTTGCAGTGGTGATGTCCCGCAGGAGGGTGATCTTGGGGACAATGGTGAGGTGGCAGGGCTGGGTGCAGTTTCGGGGTCCACCCCACAGGGGCAGGAGCTTCTTTAGTCTCTTTGCCCAGGCTTTCCCCAAACAACGTTTCATTCATCTGGCTGTCTTGAGCCTTGATCTCCTTTAATCTGTGCTGCAATTTCTGCAGGATACCCTGGGAAAATCTCCCAAGATCGAGAGTGACAGCACTGAAACTGCTTGGAAATGGGTCAGAAAAAAGTTGCCTGTAGGAGAGTTTGCCTGGAATAAATCTGAGCTCTGCTTTCAAAGCCGCGTTGCGGGAGAGTGAAACAAAACCAGGCTCTGCCTCAAATGCTGCTTTTTCATGCCTCGGTGGGGACTTCAAAGCCATCCCAGCTTGAGGCAGACTTCAGCCTGTGCCAGCACCTTCTTATCAGTGCCACTGGGCTCCTCTGGCCGTTGCTTTCACTTTGGCCACCCCAGAGCATCCCTGATGCATTTGCATAGAACCACAGACTCATTTTGGTTAGAAAAAACCCTCAAGATCATGGAGTCCAACTGTAAACCCAACACGGACACTAACCCATGTCCCTGAGAACCTCATCGCTGTGTCTATTCAGTCTTCCAGGGATGGTGTCTCCACCACTGCCTGTTCCAATGTCTGACAACCCTTTCCATTAAGATATTTTCCCCAATATCCAATCTAAACCTCCCCTGCACAACTTGAGGCCATTTCCTCTCGTCCTATCAGTTGTTACTTGGGAGAAGAGACCAACCCTGTCCATGCTCCAAGCTCCTTTCAGGCACTTCAGAGATCAGAAGGTCTCCCCTCAGCTCCTGTTCTCCAGCTGAACCCCCCCAGGTCCCTCAGCCTCTCCAATCACACTTGTGCTCCAGCCCCTTCCCCAGCTCCGTTCCCTTCTCTCAATTGGCTGCAGCACCTCAAGGGCTTTCTTGGTGTGAGGGGCCCACAACCAAACCCAGGATTCGAGGTTTGGCCTCCCCAGTGCCCAGTCCAGGGTGATGGTCACTGCCCTGGTCCTGCTGGTTACACCAGTGCTGGTACCAGCCAGGATGCTGGTGGCCTCTTGGCCACCAGGACACACGCTGGCTCGTGTTCAGCTGCTTTCACCAACACCCCCAGGTCCTTTTTGGCTGGGCAGTGTTCCAGCCACTCTTCCCTGAGCCTGTAGTGCTGCCTGGGGTCGCTGTTGCATCCCTCTTGCAACCCATGTGGGTTTGCTGCATACCTGGGTGGCAGCCGGTGCTGGTCCCTGGCTGATCCCCACTCACCTTTGTGCCCACAGGGAGGGATGATCGCCCTGCTGCTCTCCATCCTCTGCCTGGTCATGATCCTCTACACCCGCCGGCGCTGGTGCAAGCGGCGCCGGGTACCGCAGCCCCAAAAAAGCGCCAGCGCCGAGGCAGCCAACGAGATCCACTACATCCCGTCGGTGCTGATCGGGGGCCACGGGCGGGAGAGCCTGCGCAACGCCCGCGTCCAGGGCCACAACTCCAGCGGGACCCTCAGCATCCGCGAGACCCCCATCCTGGATGGCTACGAGTACGACATCACCGACCTGCGGCATCACCTCCAGCGCGAGTGCATGAACGGCGGGGAGGACTTCGCCAGCCAGGTCACCCGCACCCTGGACTCCCTGCAGGGCTGCAATGAGAAGGCCAGCATGGACCTCACACCAGGTGGAGATGGGACAGGGGAGCGTGGGCTTAGCTGGGACCTTTCCACTTCATTTTCTTGAGCTGGGTGCTTTCTACCTCATCTTCTTGAGCTGAGTCCTTTCCACATCATCTTCTCTCCATTGTTCCACATTTTCCCTTAGGCGTTATCTCCATTTCTCTGGGTTCTCATTGCACGTGGGATGTTGGTAGTACTCTGAAGGCACTTTCATTGCCGGAAAACCTGGCAGATGTTTGGGAGTGGTCAGCATTGGGTGGGACATGGCTGGGACAAGGCAGCGTGGGGCTTTAAGAGGAAGGGCTGTGTTTCCTGTGGTCTGATGGAGAACCAAAATGGTGTCCCCTCTGGTCCCATGGTGAACCCCAAAATTCACTTCTGTGTCCCAGGATTTCCAGTGTCTTCTTCAGCTGAGGTTTTTGGTAGCAAAATTTATACTTGCCATCAGTATGATTCAGCGTTAATCCTGTCTTCTGATCACCAGCAGAGGTTCCTTGAGGCTTGTAACACACTTGATTTTTGGCCATATTACCACCTGGAGCCTTCTTAACAGAGACATGGTTTGGGAAGACCATGGTGTGGTTCCTAAAGTTCTCTAGGGCTTTTTTTTGCCAACCTGGATATGCAGAAAGTGTTAAATCTTAGCTTTTGGCTAGGCTTGGAGGAGGTGCTGGTCCGCTTTGGGCTTTGAGGAACTTGTGAGGGTGCACTGGGGGCATCTCAGCCCATCAGCCATGGTACCGTGGTGACCTCATGGAGATGCTGGAGATGAATCTGAGGAAATCTTTCTTGCCTCCTTCCTTTTTAAAAATCTTTACCCTGAAAGATTTTGCCTTTGATTCTTCCCGCTCAGGGAGCGATAACGCCAAGGTGTCCCTGATGAACAAGTACAAGGACAACATCATTGCCACCAGTCCTGTGGACTCCAACCACCAGCAGGCCACCCTGCTGTCCCACACCTCCAGCAGCCAGCGCAAGCGCATCAACAACAAGGCGCGAGGTAGGGGTGATACTCTGGGGTAGATGGGGTGCTCTGGGCTTCCACCCATCCCCACTCCAGCTGGTGACCCTCTCATGGGTGGAGAAATAGGGTCAGTATTGGATGAGAGCATGGAAAAGAGGGTTTGGGTAGGGGAAGCTGAAGAAGCGGTGGCTGCAAGGACACAACTGCTGTTGGGTTGGTTGGTTGAAAAGATGCAGAGGATGTTTGCCCTGGTAAATATTTTTTTATACTGGCATGGCCATTGGGATAAGTTGCAATGTAATGAGAGCTGTGGTGGGGGACATGGCTGTGTGTGGTGGGGAGAGGAGAAGATGCTGTCCCTGCTGCACCTGGCAGATGTTGTTCCTGGTCTTGAAGGCCAGGCTCATGATACTAGGAAAAATTTCATCCCAGGAAGGGTTGTCAGGCATTGGAACAGGCTGCACAGTGCAGTGGTGGGGTCACCATCCCTGGAGGGGTTGAACAGATACAGAGATGAGGTTCTCAGGGACATGGGTTAGTGCCAGTGTTGGGTTAACGGTTGGACTTGATGATCTTGAGGGTCTCTTCCAACCAAAATGATTTTATGGTTCTATGAAGGGGTGATGTACGATGTGGCTGCTTGGGGTGGCATGGTGCCAGCCCCACTGTGACCACACTGGGTGTCCCCTGCAGCCGGCTCAGCATTTCTCAACCCTGAAGGGGACTCGGGGACGGAGGCGGACACCGATCCTCAGCTCACCTTCTACACGGACCCGTCCCGGAGCCGCAGGCGCAGCCGAGGTGGGTACGGGCGCAGAGGTGGGCAGCCAGCCGTGGTCCCTCTTGCTTTCTTTACCATCATCTCTCCAGGTTTGGAGAATTTCCATCGGCAGAAGATGGAAACGCAGGCGTGATGCTGGTTGCCGTGGGCAGGCTCCAGTCCTCGGTCCCACGGAGGGGCTGCCGCGGCTCTCCAGTGGAGTTTCTCAGCAGAGGATGAAATATATTCTGATTTTTGCTGGAGGCTTGTGCTGGGTTTTTTAGTGTGTATTAATGAGAAAGATGCTTCAAAGTCTGGCCCATGCACTCCTGTGCCGCTGCTCGGCACAGCGGTGCTGCGGGTTTGCTCTGGCACTGTGCACGTCCCAGCTGTGTGTGCAACGGAGGATGGAGACAGGTTTGGTCCCTGGGCAGGGGTCTCACCCTGCACCATCCCTTTGGGAGGTTTCCTCCCCAGAAAAGGAGAGTTTGTCTGTTTTCCCTCCTTCTCTGGATGGTGCCTTGTTTTTCTGGGGGTGGTGAGCCTGGTCACTGTGTCCTTTGCCCCCCCCCGTGCCCATGCTGGGAGACCAGTTCAGACTTTGTCTCCCCAGGGGATAGCTCAGCCCCCACCAGCTTTTTCTGCTCAGATTCTTAAGCTGAGAAACAAAGTCAAAGACCTGTGTGCCCTGAGCAGTGAGGGCTCTCCAGTGCTTTTTCAAGGGCAGCCAGGAAGCTGTTTTCATGACAAAATTAATCCAAAATAAGTGCTGAGAAGAAGGAGGTTGGGGGAGAAAAAGAGATATTTAATTTACCTTTTTTCTCCCCGGTATCTCTGCTCTGCTTTAAAGTTCTGCTGCTGCAAGATTAGATTGATGCTGGATTCCTAGGGAGCTGGGCAGGGTCTCTGGACCCCAAGATCTTCCTGGGTCCCTTGGGTCTCAGGTTTGACCGTGCTTTTGTGTTTCACAGTGGGGTCCCCCCGGAGCCCCGTCAACAAGACGACGCTGACCCTCATCAGTGTGACAAGCTGTGTCATCAGCCTGGTGTGTTCCTCCCACATGAACTGCCCTCTTGTCGTCAAGATCACCCTCCACGTCCCCGAGCACCTCATTGCTGATGGTGAGTGACCCCGTGGTCCTACCCACTCCTCCTGCCCCGCTCTGCAAGCTTTGATGGCGGGGAGGAGGGAGTAATGGAGTGGAGAGATGCAGGATGGGTGCAGGACAGATGGGACAGGCCTGGAACAGAGGTGGTGGATGTAGGGTGGAAGGAATGGGTGTGGGATGGAGGTGGCCATTGTGTGACAGAGGGGACAGGTGCAGGATGGAGGGGGCTGTTGTGGGACGGAGAAGACAGGTAAGGGATGGAGAAGACCATCACAGGGCAGAGGGGATGGGCATGGGATAGAGGAGTTAATTGTGGGAAAAAAAGGGGCTGTTGTGGCATAGAGGACACTGTCTTGGGATGGAGAGGACTGTCATGGGCTGGAGGGGATGCAGGGAACCATCATGGGACCCTCACTACAAGAAAGACCTTGAGGTGCTGGAGTGAGTTGAGAGAAGGGAACGGAGCTGGGGAAGGGGCTGGAGCACAAGTGTGATGGGAGCGGCTGAGGGACCTGGGGGGTTCAGCTGGAGAACAGGAGCTGAGGGGAGACCTTCTGATCTCTGAACTGCCTGAAAGGAGCTTGGAGCCAGGGGTTGTTGATCTCTTCTCCCAAGTAACAAACGATCGGACAAGAGGAAGTGGCCTCAAGTTGTACCGAGGGAAGTTTAGATTGGATATTGGGAAACATTTATTCTGGGAATGGCATTGGAACAGGCTGCCCAGGGCAGTGGTGGAGTCACCATCCCTGGAGGGGTTGAACAGATGCGGAGATGAGGTTTTTAGGGACATGGGTTAGTGCCAGTGTTGGGTTAATGGTTGGACTCGATGAACTTCAGGGTCTGTTCCAACCAAAAAGATTCTATGATTCCATGATAATGGGACGGAGGAATCCATCACAGGACGGAGGGAACTGTCACAGGATGGAGGGGTCCATTCTGGGATGTAGGGGACCATCGTGGGATGGAGGGGACAGCAGCAGGTTGCCACTACTGACTCCCCTCTGGGCACAGGGAGCCGGTTCATCCTGCTGGAGGGGAGCCAGCTGGATGCCAGTGACTGGCTGAACCCGGCGCAGGTCGTCCTCTTCTCTCAGCAAAACTCCAGCGGGCCGTGGGCTCTGGACCTCTGCGCCCGGCGCCTCCTTGACCCCTGTGAACACCAGTGCGACCCTGAGACTGGTAGGTGATCAGGCAATTGGGGTGGGTTTGGGAGCTCATCTCTGCCTGCTCAATGTGGCGTTGGTGGGAAGATGCTTTCTGGTCTTGCTCCGCGTGGGATGACGGAGCTGCTGGCTGCAGGCTGGGTTTGGCAGGGATACACCTCGAAAGTGTGTCCTCTTGTGTCCCCCCCATCTCTCCATAGGTGAGTGTCTCTGCTATGAAGGTTACATGAAGGACCCCGTGCATAAGCATCTCTGCATCCGGAATGAGTGGGGAACAAACCAGGGGTGAGTGTGTACCTGCCGCAACCTGCCCAGGCTTGGACCAGCCTCGCACAAGCTGCTGGGCTTCAACCGTGGCATTGTAGGGCTGGGGCAAATCCTCTTGGGCTAAAGAGGTGGAGGCATCTCAGCGAATCTCTGCAGCAGGTCTGAGGGATGCAGGGATTTCTATTCCTTGAAATAATCAGAAGTGATGTAGAAGAGGCCATTGTTAGGTTTCAGAGTGAACGCCCCCTGTAGAAGATGGAGGCTGCTTCTCTTCCCCTTGTGGACACTCTCCTTGGTATCCTGTGTTTTGTGGGGCTTTGGGTTTCGGGGTGCAAGGCTGGGATTGAGCTGTGGTCCCTGGGGGAGGTGGAAGGCTGCAGGGTGGGGACACTCTGCTGAAAATTGGGCAAATCAGCTGCTTCAGTGCCATGGCCTGAGGGAACAGAGCAGTCACCGTCTGCTCCACGGCTTTACACCACTGGAAGTACAAAGGGAGATTCTTCTGATATTTCGGCAGCAATTTGGTGGGGGGCCCAAAAGTTCCCATCTCTCTGTGACCCTCTGGGGATGCTCCATCTGGTCCTTAACACTTGTGGGTCTCTGATGTGCAGACAGGGACCTGCAGGGATGGCTGGAGGTAGCATGGAGAAAGCCGAGACACCCCCAAAAACAGAGGCCCTATGTGCACAACCGCCTCCAACACCCTTTTTCCTCCCCTCATCTCACAGCTCTGCGGTAGCAGCGGTCCTGGTATGGCAGGATGCCCTCTCTGAAGTCATTAGTCTTCACAGCAGGATGAGAAAACCATCAAAGGCTGAGCTCGGTGGCCTCCCTGCCGTGCAGCCGTGGGAGGCTGCCCGTGCCAACCCCAGCTGTGTCCCTTTGAACTGGGGCCCGGGGAGAGCTCTGCTGCTCTGTCTCCAACCCCCTCTCTGCTTTTTTGCTTTATTTATTTATTTATTTAATTATTTAATTTTAAAAGCAATTTAGCAATTAAATACAGTGCGGAGCACTGGCTGTTGGAGACAAGGGTGGCTGTCATTGTGTATGCCAGGCTGGGGACAGAGTGATGTTTGTGAGACAGGTGAGCCTGTGCTGGGGATGTGCTGAGCAATGTGGTCAGAGTCCCCAAACCACCATGAGGTACCACTGCCAGGGTGGGAAAATCCAGGCAGCAATGCATGTCCTTGCCCTGTTCATCCTCAGGGGACACGTGTCTGACAGGGATGTCCCCAGCTCCTCTGTGCCCAGAGACACTAAGTGATGGGGACTGGGTCATGGGAGGGTTATTCCCTCTACCAGACACTTGCTTGTTTTTGGGATGTGTTTGGTTTTGGAGTCTCGCATGTGGGTTGGAAAGAGCACATGGACACCCATGGCTTTGGTGCCAGCCTTGGTCAAAGCCACCAGCAGCATGCTGGACCAACCACCTGGCAAAAAGCAAGAGGGCAAATGACTTTGCCCATTGAGGCAGGTAGTAAAAATGGATAAGCACAGGTGGAGAAACATTTGCTTCCTTCCCCTCAGCTTCACACTTCTCCTCCCATGCACATTGCTCTTCTCTAGCTTCTTCCTGATCTGGCTGCTCCATCGTCTAAAGGGAAAGCTGCTTACGGGCATTTTGGGAAAAAATATGGCTGGTGAGAAGCTCAGGTCAGGAAGGGCAAATCCATTCCTGAAACCTTCTGGACCTTTTCACAGCTTCAGACCCAGCTTTAGTCTCAGCAACGCTAATCTGGAAGGTGCACAGGACTCTCTTCATTCCTCTGGAGGATTTGGGACCACTTTTCAGACACAGCTCCATCCTGATGTCCCCACAGGAGCTCTCTCCATGCTCACATTTGAAATTCTGCCTTTTCTCCTGCAGCAGTGTTCATACCTGGCCAGGATATGTTTTGGTTTGGGTCTCTTATATACCAAAGTTGGCTCTGATAAATCCCACACAGCATTTCCAGCATACATTTCTGTTTGGGACAGAGAAATGTAGCAGATCTCTTTTACCCCAAGCTGTAATGCAGCCCTAGACCATGGTGGGGCCATCAAAGTCCTTCTGCCCTTCTCTGGGCTCTTGAGATGGCTCCAGCACTGCAGTGTCAGGGCTCTTTCAGTGCTGCCCTTTGAGAGCTCCTCTCCCAAGCAGTTTTGGGGTCATTTTGGATCTTTTCCTTGAACATGTCAGGTTTTTGTTTCAGAAAATGGTAGGAGCAGAAACCATGTTTAACCCAGCCATCCCTTTCTGCAGCTTCTGCTGTTTATAGGGGCTCTTGAAAGCGTGTCCGCACTAAGCATCATGATGCCAGGACCAGCTTGATGTTCAATGAGGATTTTTTTAATGCAACATGTTCTGTTCCTGCTGTGCAGGTGCTGCTTGGTGCAGCTCTGCCTGCAAGGGCTTGTGATGGTGGAGGTCTCTTCCACCTGTCCAAGGTGTTCCCTGTGAAACCTTGGCCTCCACAGGGTCATGTCTGGGAGCCCATTTAATTGAATAACTTGTAACTTAAACCTGGTATTTACCTTTTTTTTGGGGTAGAGGTTGAGCTGCCAGACAACACTGTCTTTTGTTGTGCTCATCATATCACTCCCAGCTCCACCAACAAGGTTGCCCACAGGGCCACCTAAAAGAATCATCTACAAATCCTCTTCTCTCTCCCCTTGTCCCAAGGCAAGGTTAACTGTGCCCGAACCATTTCGGACTGTTGTTCGTCTAATGTGCTCCTAACCCCTCCAGTATTGGAGGGTTGGGTGTTGCTGTGGGTGGCACAAGCCCAGTAGTGAGACAGGCCCTGGAGAAGCCACGTTGGCTCTCGGCAAAGGGAGGGTCAGCAGAGCAGGACCTGGGGGCTCTGCCAAATCCCTTGGTGTCCTTAGGAGTGACCTGGTCTGGTTATGTTCCTTGGGTGGTGTTTTTATCTGAAAACTCTTTTCAACCCTTTGGGTTAGATAGATTTGCCATCGATTTGTTTTTATTTACGGTGATTATGGGTTGGTTTGGTGTCTGATCACTTGGCAGCACCTAATTTTGCTCATCTTTTAACTTTATTGGCGATGGCAGTGAGGCTTTGTGTGCTGTTTGTGTTTTGGGTACCATGCTGAGATCCACGCCGCCACGGTACATCTTTTACTCAATGCATCCGCTCCCTAAATCTTCATCAGTTTTTCAAAAAATAAGATCTTTTTGATCACGGGTAGCAGATACACTTGATCAGCTGCTTTTTTTTGTGCTGCTCCTCAGCTGTTTTTAAACAAATCTGGCTGGTGCTGTTTGTGTGTTCGCAGTCTGTATTCCTCATTTGATATGCATTGTTAATTAGCTGCTTTTCAGCTCTTACTCCAACGTTTCCTGGGTAGGATTCAATTTCCAGCAACCCAACCTGCCCTGCCTCATCTTTGCTCATCAAACCAAATTCCTGCGGTTACTTCGTGGTGTGACTTGACCAAAAGTCAAACCGTCTCATTCTGCCTTTGGTTAATAAACTATTACCTGCCTGTATTTGTACTTCTTCATCTCAGGCCTCAGATCCATCATTCCCACATGCTGTTCTCACCCGGGTGCCCTTTTCAGACACCCCAATGAGATTTAAAATATTCTGCATTTAAGGGGTCTTTATCAATGTGCCCTTTCAACTTCTAATGTGCTTCACCCCAGCACCGGGAGGTTTTAGGCCAGTTTAGGGTAAATTGGCAAACACATCTTGCTGGGTGTTCTCATCCACTTCTAGCAGTTGGCAAGCAGGGGCCACCCAAGCTGCCCCCCCATGCAGGGCAAGTCACCTCTTTTCTCCAACCTGCAGCCTTGTAGATGTTTTTTCCAGCACAGGACCCAAATTAGTGCAACAACCCATGTCCTGGTCACCCATCTCCTGTCCCCATGGTGCCACTTCATGCTGAAGTGACAAGGACAGCACTTTTCCCGCTTAAAGTATTTTTTTCCTCTCTTTTTTTTTTTTTTTTCCCCACCCATTTTTCTATCATTTTTTTCCTCTCTGCCTCTCTCCATCCCCTGCTGTGTGCCTCGGCTTTGCGAGCTTGAAGGACGGCCAGATAAAAAGCTCCTCTTTCTTTCAGATCCTTTCACCAAACCACCCATCCGCCTCCTCCTCCCGCCCCATTCTCCTCGCAGATTTACAAGCAGCCCAGGGAGAAAGTGCCAGCATTAGCATTTTTAATAAAGAGCTGCTTGGAAGGGATGGTAGGGGGTGGGGAGGCGGGAAGGAGAGAGGCATTGGCAGCTGAAACCCGGGCAAAGATGTTGCAAAGCAAAGCAAAGTCGGGGTCCTCCGACCTCCCTGCCAGCCCCCATTGAGCTGCTCCGGGTTAGTTCATCACAGATGCATCCTGCAAGCACTGGGCTTTGATTCCTCATCCCACCTGTCTTGTCCAGGAGAGCTTTGCAAGGACCAAGGGCTGGGAGGAGGATGGTTCTTGATGCTGGAAGTCAGGCTGGCTTCCTCCACTTGGGGCTGCAGTTCGAGTGTGGTGGGGGGTCCTGTTGAGGTGGGACAGAGCATCACCAGGGGCAGCAGGTCTGGAGGGATTAGCTGTGACTTCAGGAGCTTCCTCTCAAGCCCAGATCTGGAATTCAGAGAAGGGCAATGAAACTGGGAAAGGGGCTGGAGCACAAGTGTGATGGGAGCGGCTGAGGGACCTGGGGGGTTCAGCTGGAGAACAGGAGCTGAGGGGAGACCTTCTGATCTCTGAACTGCCTGAAAGGAGCTTGGAGCCAGGGGGGTCAGGCTGCGCTCCCCAGGAACAAGTGCCAGGACCAGAGGAAACAGCCTCAAGTTGTGCCAGGAGAGGTTTAGGTTGGACATTGGGAATAAATTCTTCCTGGAAAGGGCTGTCAGGCATTGGAACAGGCTGCTCAGGGCAGTGGTGGAGTCACCATCCCTGGAGGGATTGAACAGATGCAGAAATGAGGTTCTTAGGGACATGTTTTAGTGTCAGTGTTGGGTTAATGGTTGGACTGGATGATCTTGAGAGTCTCTTCCACCCAAAATGGTTCTATGATGTTCCAACTGGAAAAAGCAAGAAGTCTTTAAGATCATCCTGGGGATGCCCTGGCTGCGCTCTGGCCGTGGAACTTGCTCACTACGTGTGGGGAGTTTGCTGGTTCTCAGCTGCCCTGGTGATCCCCCGTCTTTTTGTTTCAGATGTCTGCCTGTGTGCCAAGGCTCACAGGGTGCCGAGAGCTGTCATTTCTGCCCCATTTAATCCAACCTGGTCAGGCACAGAGCTGCTTTGAGGAGTCCTGCTTTCCTTTGTGAGCTCTGAAGACCAAAATACCTGCCAAGAGCAACAGAAACCAGAGCAGCGAGGTGCCTGTGGTGATCACAGAAAGCAGGGAGGGAGACAGCTGTGGGGGCACATGCTCGCGTGATAGGAGAGGAAGGAGGGGGTGAAACAGCGACAGAGGCACAGGGGGCAAAGGATGCAATGGAGGAGGTGAGGTGGAGAGATCTCACCCCATCCTCTGCAGCAGAAGGCACAAGTGTGTGTGCATGGGTGGAAATGTCAGTGCTGAGCTCATGGAGAGCTTTCTTGGAGATGAGGATGGATAAGTGCATCCTGTTGAGCTGGAGGTCTTGTGTGGAGACCATCCCAACACATCCCTGCAGAAGGTGTCGAGTTCTTGCAGACTCAGTGGTGCCTGGCAGCATTATCATAGTCATTTTGGTTGGAAGAGACTCTCCAGATCATTGAGTCCAACTGATAACCCAATCCTGGCACTAACCCATGTCCCTAAGAACCGTATCTCTGCATCTTTTAAACCTTTCCAGGGATGGTGACTCCACCACTGCCTTGGGCAGCCCGTTCCAGTGCCCAACAGCCATTTCTGTAAATAAACTTTTCCTAATATACCATCTAAACCTCCTGTGGCACAACTTTTCATTTCGTCCTGTCGCTTGTTTCTGGGGAGCAGAGCCCGACCCCTCTTCGCTCCAAGCTCCTTTCAGGCAGTTCGGAGATCAGGTCTCCCCTCAGCTCCTGCTCTCCAGGCTGAACCCCCAGGTCCCTCAGCTGCTCCCATCACACTTGTGTTCCAGCCCCTTCACCATTGATTGTCCTCTGCCACGTAGGCACATAGCTAAAGGCTGAACCTTCCTTTTAACAGGCCTTTTTTGACCCTGAGTAGAAGCAAAAGTCAGGCAGACTGAGGAGATGCCACCTGGTGCCTTCCTGGTGCTTGGAAACCTCTTCCCCAGCTCCAAGTCATCATCACGCAAATTTAACCACAGTTGGAAATTGCACCCTGGGCTGACATAACCTGGCCTGGGTGCTGATTTCCATCTCCCAGGCAGGTCCAAGCCCGCTGGCCTCGTGTCCCAGATGTGCCAGCACCTATGGGCTGCCAGATGTGCCACCTGGCAGAGGTCCGGCAGCCACCACACCTGCACCAGGGCTGAGCCCTGCTGTGAGCAGAGAGCGGCTCTTCACAACTGCTTTTCCACTCCAGTCACTGGGGAACAATACCTCGCCTCTGCTTTTGTTCCCTGCCCGACGCTCTCCTGAGAAGCGAGAATAAAACCCATCTGCAGGAGCGCTGGGAGGTGGAGGCGAGAGGCATTCAAGGCATCGGCGAGACACATCGTTTCCTGGCCACAGATGACCTCGTTCCGAGCAATCCGATCTGCGGGCGGGATGTAATCCCCTGCTCCCGGCCGGGAAGGCGGCATTGTATCCCAGCGAGCTGTAATCCTGCAATCAGGATTTTTTTATTATTATTTTTAATTTTTTCGTTTTTATTTTGTCCTGACTGAAATAACTTCAGATTAGAAATTAAAGCGCTCGTGCAGGAGAGCTGTAATTGTCTCTGGAGAAAATCCTCGGGCTTGTCAGCGGCACCCGATGCTCTCACCCTGAATTTTAACAGTAGCGATGTGACAGGATGGAAAAAAATCTTTCTTCCCCAGTTCTGAGCTCTTGCAAAGGGGATTTGGAGCTTTAAGGTTTGGGAATGGGGTTTGTGTTGCCTGATTCCAAGCCCACCATGGTGGGGTTCTCTGTGTCCCCCCTTGCTCTGCCTTGTCATCCTCCCTCTGCACGTGATGCTCTGCCAGCAGGTCCCCAGGTGTCACAGCCACGGGTGTCCCACCGGCCACCAAGCTGTGGTTGCACATCACCCTGTGCTGTCTAGGAATGGAGGAGATGGGGCCATCAGTTCTCCAGCCTCCCTCTTAGCCCCAAAATTCCAACTTGTCTTCTGGACCCCTTTGCAAAATCCTGTGGGGACTGAGGCTTCCTGAGTTCCCCTCCTGCAATGGTGACACCTGAGGGGTACCAGGCAGGTGATGAAGCTGCAGCCCCAGACCTGATGTGCTCCCTTGCAAAAGCCTCACAGACAGAGGGTTCAGCTGCGTTTTGGGTTGTTGTGGTTTTTTTCAATTCGATGGCTGTGATATAAATTCCTAAAACACGAGCTGGGTGAGTGCTACCTGAGCATACAGAAGTGTGAGGCTCATGGATGCTAAGCTGGGGGGGGTGGGCTTGGGAGCTTGCTGTGTGCCACTGAGCCACTGGTGGGTTGGGGATGGTGTGAGGATCTGATTTTGTAGGAACCCCAAAAAGGAGATCTTAGACGGGGGCTATTTTATTACTTTGTCCTGGATTGGTTTAAGATGTCTCATGCCAGGACCCCTCTGCACATGAGCTGGAAGCTGAATAAGGCAATGATTTTAGGTGGTGAGGGTGTGATGTCAACATGATGCTTTTGGGTTTCTCTTCCAGGCCTTGGCCATACACCATCTTCCAGCGTGGCTTCGACTTGGTGCTGGGTGAGCAGCCATCTGACAAGATTTTTCGGTAAGCGGTAAAGACAACGTGATCAGCACATTTTGAAGCTTAAAAATATGACTCAGGGCATATGGGCAGGCTGGTCTCCCCATCTGGCAGTGCAGAGCGTGGCTGTCCTGTGCCACCTCCTGGGCACATTCGAGCATGGCTGGGAAGGTCCTACCACAGCTGCCTTGTGGGCTGCAGGATACCCAGCAGCGGGTTCTTCTTCTCCATCCATGATAAGAGTGAAGTTTAGGATCTGAAGGAGGATTTCTAAGGAAAATACAATTGTTGTTAGGTTTGGGGATTTTTAATTACCTAAATTATGCGTGCTTTTTTACGTCAGGGTAGGGAGGAGGTGCAAGGGCTTAGTTTTGGATCGTTTCCCCCCACACCAGCCTCTGCTGCTCTCCCTGGCAGGTTCACCTATACCCTGGGGGAAGGCATGTGGCTTCCACTGAGCAAGAGCTTTGTCATCCCACCGGCCGAGCTGGCCATCAACCCCTCAGCCAAGTGCAAGACCGACATGACGGTGATGGAGGATGCGGTGGAGGTCAGGTAGGTGAGATGGTGGGGTGAGGGTGTAGTAGGAGGTGTTTCAGTAAATTGATGGTGTGTCCCTGGAGCGAGAGGACCAGACCAAAGCACACAGGGGTTGATGAGAGCTGGGACCCCATATTTTGCAGGTAGAGATTAGTACATATAATCATGTTGGTTGGAAAAGACCCTCAAGATCATCTAGTCCAACCATTAACCTGACTCTGTCACTAAACCACGTCCTCAGGGATGGTGACTCCACCACTGCCCTGGGCAGCCTGTTTCGGTGCCCAACAGCCCTTTCCGGGAAGAATTTGTTCCCAGTGTCCAACCTAAACCTCTTCTGGTGCAACTTGGGGTGATGTCCTCTCGTTCTGTCGCTTGTTACTTGGGAGAAGAGACCAACACCCTCCACACTCCAAGCTCCTTCCAGGCAGTTCAGAGATCAGAAGGTCTCCCCTCAGCTCCTGTTCTCCAGGCTGAAACCCCCAGGTCCCTCAGCCACTCCCATCACACTTGTGCTCCAGCCCCTCCCCGAGTTCCGTTCCCTTCTCTCAACTCACTCCAGCACCTCAAGGGCTTTCTTGTAGTGAGGGGCCCAAAACTGACCCCAGGATTTGAGGTTTGGCCTCCCAAGGGTGATGGTCACTACCCTGGTCCTGCTGGCCACACCAGTGCTGGTACAAGTCAGGATGCTGGTGGCCTTTTTGGCCACCTGGGCACACAGTGGTGCATGTTCAGGCTGTCCATTAACCTGCCCCCTTTAGCAACTGCAAAGCTGAGCCTTTCTTGGTAGCTCTCATCATCTCAGTAGCTCCTCTATCCCTTGAAAAGCTTGGCTGCCGTTCAGTTTGCTGTCAGCCCGAGGGAAACCCAAGCTCTGGAAAAACCCCACGTTTGTGCACGTGTTTGCAACATCTCATTGGAGCAGTGACACTTCTCCTCCTCCTCACAGGGAAGAGCTGATGACCTCCTCCTCCTTCGACAGCCTGGAGGTTCTCCTCGACTCTTTCGGCCCCGTCCGCGACTGCTCCCGGGACAACGGGGGCTGCAGCAAGAACTTCCGCTGCATCTCAGACCGCAAGCTGGACTCGACGGGCTGCGTGGTGCGTGTACCCCTGGGACCTGCCAATCCCTTATGGTGTGAGCAAGGAGGGGGAGGGAAGAGGAAAAGGGCTGTACCCTTCCTCCCTATCGCCTCAGGATTAACATTTTGGGGTTGTTTTGCAGTGGGAAGAGATGGCATAGAATCACAGTATAGTTTGGGTGGGAAGAGACCTTCAAAGCTCATCTAGTCTAACCCCTGCCATGAGCAGGGACATCTTCACCCAGATCAGGTTACTCAGAGCCCTGTCCAGCCTGGCACTGAATTTCAGGCTGGCATCTCCTCTGTCCCTGCCCTTGCTGCACACACAAGGGAGTGAGATCCCATCTACTTGCTGGCTTACCAGGAGGTCCTACATCACCCAGGTGTGTACCCTGTCACTGCCACAGCTGCTTTGCTGCAGTTGCGGGGGAGAGGACATGCCCCTGAGCATTGCTCAGGCTGTGATTTCCAATGGAGAGCAGTGCCAGAGCCCTCCCATCCACCTCAATCCCTGGGCCAGATTTCTTCTTCAGGAGCTTCACCTCTCACTTCCCCCACCCCTGCCAGTGCCCGACAGGACTGAGCCCCATGAAGGATGGCACCGGCTGCTATGACCGTCATGTCGGCGTGGACTGCTCAGATGGCTTCAACGGGGGCTGTGAGCAGCTGTGCCTGCAGCAGATGGTCCCCCTGCCTGAGGAGCCCCTGCTCTACAACATCCTTATGTTCTGCGGGTGAGTGACCCATCACCACCCCAGCCATTGGGACATCCCCGGGGTGCCGCTGTACCTTGCTGCTGCCACCCTGAGCTCATATGGTCCCCAGTGTCCCTGCTGGGGTGGTCTCAGTCCCTACCAGTGGGGGCTGCAGCTGATGGTGGACCCCATGCTGGCTTCTCCAGGTGCATCGAGGACTACAAGCTGGGCACGGATGGACGGTCATGCCAGCTCATCTCAGAGTCGTGCCCTGAAGCAGGGGACTGCGGTGAGCCCCGTGAGATGCCCATGAACCAGACGCTCTTCGGGGAGATGTTCTATGGCTACAACAACCACTCCAAGGAGGTGGCCCCAGGCCAGGTGCTCAAAGGGACATTCAGGTGAGTTGGGGATGTGGGGGGGTGACCCCAGCAGGGTCAGACCTTGTGGTCATCTCCAAGAGAAGGCATGGGAAGCAGAGTGGGGCTGACTTTAGTAGATTGCCTGATCCATGCACATCTGGCCAGGCTTTGCAGGAGATGAAGGGGCTTATGGGGATGGCACTTTTCCATCAGGAGTAGACATCTTTGTCACCTATGCCCAAAGGAAATGCTTGGTGCAGGGTGGTGTTTTGGGGTGGCTTATGGGCTGATGGGGATGATCCCAGACAGTACCCTGGTCCTCCAGCCCTTCCCTCCTCTCTGCAATTCACTTCCAGGCAGAACAACTTTGCACGGGGCCTGGAGCAGCAGCTGCCAGATGGGCTGGTGGTGGCCACGGTGCCCCTGGAGAACCAGTGCCAAGAGGAGCTCTCCGACCCCACACCTGACCCCGAGTTCCTCACAGGTGAGTGAGTCCAGCTGGACCCACACCTCTCCCAGTGAGGCAGCTACCGGTGTGCCCGGCTTTGGCACCCAACCCTCCTGGGAGACATATCTATCCCGGGATATATCTTGTCTGGCTTTAGCATCCCACCATGCCATAAGAGGAAGGCTTTAAAAATGGAGAGGGAGAGGCTGTAAATTAATTGCATGGTGTAAAAGCTCAAGTGTCCATTGGATATTTGGGGTATTTGCAAAAATATATATTTTTTTTTATTCAATGCAAAAAAGTTTCCTAAACACATTTCATTTGATTTCTAAATACCTTTCATTTGATTTCCAAATCAGAAAACCTTTGCCAGCCTAATGAAGCATTCAAAACCTGCCGTGACCAAAATGAAACATTTCATTTTGTCCTGCCAGAGCGGTGTGGGCCATGAGTGACAGGGTTATTGTAGATTCCTAGTCAACCTTCCAGGATTTACCTTTCTTCCACCAAGTTGCCAGTACCGCTAGAAAGCCTTTGTTTCCTCGGTGCTTTTTGCTGTTGGCCAAAACAGCCAAGGACACTGGGCAGCTGCTAAATGAAGGGTGTGGACAGAATCATAGAATCATTTTGGTTGGAAAAGACCCTCAAGATCATTAATCCAACCGTTAACCCTACTCTGGCACTAAACCATGTCCCTAAGAACCTCATCTATGCTCATAAGATGGATAGTAAGGTGTTTTGGAAGGTGTCTGCAGAGTGGTCTCCTATGGGACCTTGTGCATTTGGCAGAGCTCCCCGGAGGGCTTTGGGGAGCACCCATGGGCTGCACCCAGGGTCTGATGGGTCTGACACTGCCACTGCGGCCCCAGAATCACAGCAGGGTTGATGGGACTGGGAATCTGCTGGTAATTATACCGGGGAGGCAGAAGCTGGTAAATTATCCTGTTCATTTCCCACTGCTCTGCTGGCTCTTTGTGGCTGATTAAGGCAAAAGAAAAAGAAAAAAAAGGAAAAGAAGTCAAATCTTCTTTGCTTGTCAGTAAGCAGATCTGGCTCTTGCTTGAAAACACAAGAGGCAGAGCTGCTGAGTAAGGCAGGGCTGGTTTTGCATAAACACTTTGCAGAGAAGAGCCAGGCTTTGAAGCTGCTGGTAGCAGCCAGCACCGAAGGGAGAGGCCTGGAAGGCAAAGGATCTTCTCCTCCTGATCCTCCGCCTTCACGCCTTGTTACGGAGCAGGGGATGCCCTTTGTTATCCTCCTGAGCTCCTGCTGCGAGGCTGTTGAGCAGCATTTTGCTGTTCTGCTGCCGAGCAGAGCTGTGCTGGCTGTGCAGGAGGAGGTGGCCGTGTCCCGGCATCCTGCTGTGACACACCACGGGATGCTCTGCTCCCCGAAATCAGAGCCGTGAGCACTCTTCAGTTGACTGCTTGGGGCTTTGTCCAGGCTTGGTGGCCTCTCTGTCCCTCTGCTTGTGGAGGTTAGGACCCAAGGGAATGGCAGGAAGATATGCCGGGGGAGGTTCAGGTTGGACATCAGGAAAAGGTTCTTCATCCAGAGGGTGCTGGAGCACTGGAACAGGCTCCCCAGGGAGGTGTCACAGCCCCAAGCCTGACAGTGTTCAAGAAGAGACTGGACAACATCCTCAGACACACGATGTGAACTGTGGGGTTGTCATAGGCAGGGACAGGAGATGGACTCAATGATCCTTGTTGGTCCCTTCCAGTTCAGGACATTCTATGATTATAAGCTGAGCTACTGCATGCCTTGGCTCATGCCTTGGGCAGGACAACTGGCTGCCCGGCCCTGGTGTCTCATGAATTTCTGGCTCCCACAAAGCAGTGTTAAATGAATGGAGAACAGGATGTCTTTGCCTGAACAAGGAGACACCCCAGGTCCTGCTCAGCTCCAACATTGCTGTCACATTCTGTGGGAGTGGGAGCACCAACATGCCCCTTACATGTGTGTGCCTCTTGGCTCCATCCTGGCCAAAGGGGACCCCAGGGCCACTCAGTTGGCTGCACCCAGGCACACATGGTGTGACAGTGACCGTCCCCAGGCCTGCGAACAACTCATTAAAAAGCACAGCTCTCATTTGTGAAATAATTAGCACACCTGGGCATGTCTTGGGAAGGAAGCAGGAGGTGATGCAGGAGGAGGCTCTTTATCTGCTGATGCAGAGTCCCAGATGACAGGATGAAACAACTCCATATGTTTTCCTACAAAGCCATGATTTTAATTGCTGGGGAGCAGCTGACCATCAGCTCCGAATGCCTCACTGCCTCCCTGGAGGACATGGTGTGTGCACAGGCCTTTCCCCAGCTTCTTCCCACCCCTCTGGCTGCGTTGCCCCAGGCACGGCATGAGCGGTGGCAGCCATCCCCATGGTGAGGCATTCCCAGGCAGTGGCACTGATCGTAGAATCATAGAGTTGTTTGGGTTGGAAGGGACCTTCAAAGCCCATCCAGTGCCACCCCTGCCATGAGCAGGGACATCTTCACCAGCTCAGGTTGCTCAGAGCCCTGTCCAGCCTGGCCTGGGATGTCTCCAGGGATGGTTCATCCACCACCTCTCTGGCAACCTGGGCCAGGCTCTCACCACTCACAGGGGCAACAATTTCTTCCTCATGTCTGTCCTGAATCTCCTCTCCTTTAGTTTAAAATCATCACCCCTTGTCCTGTCACAACAGACCCTACTCAAAAGTCTGTCCCCATCTTTCTTATTGAGCCCTTTTAAGTATGGAAAGGCCACAATAAGGTCTCCCTGGAGCCTTCTCTTCTCCAGCTGAACACCCCAACTCTCTCAGCCTGTCCTCGCAGCAGAGATGTTCCAGCCTCGGATCATTTCTGTGGCTCCTCTGGCTCCTCTCCAACAGGTCCATGTCTGTCCTGTGCTGAGGACCCCAGAGCTGGACACAACACAACAGGTGGGGTCTCACCAGAGCAAAGGAGATCCCCCATGTCCTTTCTCCAACAGGGATGGTGAACTTCAGCGAGGTTTCTGGGTACCCAATCCTGCAGCACTGGAAGGTGCAGTCCGTCATGTACCACGTCCGGCTCAACCAGTTGACCATCTCCCAGTGTAAGCATGTGGGGCTGGGAGCAGGGAGGGAAGAGGGCCCAGGGGTGGTGGGCAAGAGGACACACAGCCTTCTTCTGGCAGGTGATGGGCTCAGAGGTTGATTGCCCATCATGAGTGTGTTGGAGGGGTGGCAAGAGCTTGGGGTCTCCTGGGACTTGATCATCTTCTTCTGTCTCCTCCCCAGCCTTCAGCAACGCGCTCCATTCTCTGGACGGGGCCACCTCCCGTGGAGATTTCGTGGCACTGCTGGACCAGTTTGGCAACCACTACATCCAAGAGGCAGTGTATGGCTTTGAGGAGTCCTGTTCTATCTGGTATCCCAACAGGCAGGTCCAGCGGCAGCTCTGGCTGGAATATGAGGACATCAGCAAAGGTAGTAGCCCCACTCCTCCTCAGGAGGGGTCCCCAAGGCCACCCTACGGGAGTGGGAAGCTGGGTTTGCTTTTGGCAGAGCAGGGAAGGTGCTCAGGCTACATCAGGGCTGCATCCCACCTTACCCTCCTATTTACACCCCACGCTAATGCCCCTTGAAGCTGGCTGAAGGGCTCCTGTGGACTGCAGCAGGCGTTAGTCCAGACCAGAAAAGAACATAAATACTCACATCCCCAGGGAGATGAAAGATGAATGCACTAATCCCACCAAGCCATCCTGCCTGATTCTGAACTGCTATTTGTCTTTAATCCTGTTCCTTCCTTCCTTTTGTCTTCACCATATCTTCTCTCTTCCACTTGCATCCCGCGGCCAGACTTTTCTCCCTCTAATGTATTTTCTTCTCTGGCGCTGTCAGTGCTGTTCTTTCAGTGTCTGAAGCCCAGTTATGGACTGGGAGGTTCAGCACAGCGCAGAAGGCATCTGGCACTGCTGCATTCTCTCTGGAGCCACGAGGTGCAACGGCTGCCCCATGGAAGGGGTTTTGCAGGGGTGTGATGGCTGGATTAGACACAAGATTTCCAAAAGCAGAGGTAGCCCAACTCTTGCCTGCTGCTGGCTATCACCAATTTTTTTTACCATGAGGGTGGTTAGAGCCTGTCCCAGGTTGCCCAGAAAGGTGGTGGATGCCCCATCCCTGGAGACATCCCAGGCCAGGTTGGACAGGGCTCTGAGCAACCTGAGCTGGTGAAGATGTCCCTGCTCATGGCAGAGGTGCGACTGGGTGAGCTTTGAAGGTTCCTTCCAACAGAAACCGTTCTATGATTCTGTGATTACCAGGACCATGACATCTCTTCCTGTGCTGCCTTTGCAAAGCTGCCTGCAGGCGTTTTGCTGCTTGCTCTGGGGATGTTGGGTTGCATTACCCAGGCTTGGACAGCAACCAAGAGCTCCCAAACCCGGGCACAGAGGATGCTGAGTGGAGCTGCTGCTTTTTAGGTGATCTTGGTTTGCTGTGCCTGGCCCAGGAGCTCCCATGCCAGGCAGCGTGAGCTTGAAGCTCACCAGCACCATGACCACTGCATTCTTTCTGTCATGAAGCTTCATTATTCTCAGCATTGAGCAGCCTACGGTGCTGCTCTTACTGTGCCCCGGCCGTAGAGACATTTGTTTTCTCTCCAAGGCTCTTGTGTGGGAAAGGCTTCTTCCTGAGGCTGGATCCTACAGGCTCAGACCTCCTGGAGCCTGGACTTCTTCCCCAGCCCACCTGCGGGAGCACAGACCCATTGCTATTTTGCTGTATCCAGATGTAGCATCTTTTGATTGCAAGTACTTTTTTTTTTCTTTTCTCCTGCCATTTCCTCCTCTTTGATTTTCCTGCTCGGAGCCTTTTCAGGTCTGGCTGTCTCTTTCCACCCACAATATCACATTTGGTTTTCACTCTGGCACCTGCCACTTTTTCTCTTCTGCTTTTTGTTTGCAAACGTCAGGAGCTGGATATTGATTGAGAAATTGCAAGAGACAATTCATTCCCTGGTTCCTCCACTTTCCTTCGGCGCCTGCTAAGCTGCGATTCACAGCCAGCCTGAAGCGATCCATTGCCAGCTTGCTGGGGGAGCGGAGCAATGCTCTTGTACCCCAGGTTTTAGTTAACAGCCTTGTTTTCTTCGCAGGAGTCTTGAGGATAAGCTAGTGCTGGCCCATTTCTCAGCAAATCCTTGCAATAGGAAGGGTTTGACAGCAACTGAACATGAGCCAGCATGTTCCCAGGTGCCCAAAAAGGCCACCAGCATCCTGGCTTGTACCAGCACTGGTGTGACCAGCAGGCCCAGGGCACTGGGGAGGCCAAACCTCGAATCCTGGGGTCAGTTTCGGGCCCCTCACACCAAGAAAGCCCTTGAGGTGCTGGAGTGAGTTGAGAGAAGAGAACGGAATTGGGGAAGGGGCTGGAGCACAAGTGTGATGGGAGCGGCTGAGGGACCTGGGGGGTTCAGCTGGAGAACAGGAGCTGAGGGGAGACCTTCTGATCTCTGAACTGCCTGAAAGGAGCTTGGAGCCAGGGCAGGGGTCAGTCTCCTTAGTACCAAGCAATAGGACGAGAGGAAATGGCCCCAAGTTGCACCAGGGGAGGTTGAGGTTGGACACTGGGAACAAATTCTTCCTGGAAAGGGCTGTCGGGCATTGGAACAGGCTGCCCAGGGTAGTGGTGAAGTCACCATCCCCGGAGGCATTTAACAGATGTGTAGGTGAGGTTCTTAGGAACACGGTTTAGTGTCGGTGTTGGATTAATGGTTGGACTAGATGATCTTGAGGGTCTCTTCCAACCAACATGATTCTGTGCTTCTATGAAGATTTTCCTATTGAGCCAGGGACATACTCCATACTGAGCCACCACCAGCAAAGCCCCAGTGGCGAGGCTTTGCCTGGGCATCCTTTGGCTTCCTCCAGCCCCACCAACCACCATCAATGGTCCCTCTGTGTCCTTCTTTCTTCTATGCAGAGCCATCCTTTGGCAGGGATTTTGGGTGCAAAGCACTATTCCCCAGTGTGGTGGGGTAATACCAGCAAGGGCACAGCACAGTTGGGCAAATCCTCCCTTCTTAACCACTGTACCAGGACTTTTCCCCTTGTGCCAAAATATTTCCTGCTGATGGGACGCTGGAGAAAAGCCCACCACATGCAGGGTCTGACTCGCTGCCCTGTGCAGTGGGGACATGGTGGCATCCAGTATCAGGCATCTTTGCGTGAAGCTGGGAAACGTGTAGACTGTGGCGATGCTTTGCAGCTGCAAATCTTTTTTTTTTCCAAGCCTGTTGGGTTGCCTGAGGGTTGGCAGGGTAGGACCTGCAGGTATTCCCACATTTGCACAGGGCATGGGGTGAACGAGCCTTTATCCTCATCGCAGTCTGGCTGGGGGTCTGCAGTCCTGACCAATGTATCTGCCTCCATCTCACCAATTTCTTTTGCTGCCTGTTGGAGCTTTGCAAGCTGAGGCTTACAGAGACCCTATTTCCTTGCCCAGCTGCAACTTTGTCCACAACCATCATGCACCGTGACGGTGTGAAGAGACAGGAGGACCCAGCCTTGAGCCAGCTCCCAGAAGGAAACTGTGTGGCGACTGAGGGGTGGAGGGGCTGGAGAGGGGTTTGGTGGCTTTGTAGCCATCTCAGGAGCTTTCTGGGTATCGTGAGTCACTTGCAAATCTTCCCTGCTCATCCTGAGCTCTTTGGTGCTGCTGGCTGCAAACCTTTCAGGGAGCGATACTGAGTCAGCATCGTTGCTGTGCTCCCTGCTCCAACACCAGTCCTCTCTGGTCTCCAGTCTACTCTGTCACATCAGCTTTGATGGGGGTCCTGTTGGGCCAGAAGAGCTTTTGCAGAGGAGTAGTTTGACCGGGGGCTTTGCTGAGGTGTCAGTGTTGGGTGAAGGTGCCCAGACAGGTCCTTCACAGGCCTCTAGCCACCCAACAGAGGCTCCATCTCATGAGGACCTATGGCAAGGATCATCTGTCCCAGTGCCAGGTGAAGGGCTGGGGACACTGAGGCACAGGCAGACACAAGGTAATGGTAGAAGCCAGGCTGGAGTTTTCAGTCCTGATCCCTCCTCTGAAGACCAGTGAGCATTTAATCCCTACAGAACAAACGGGGAGCTCTTAAGGACACAGGGGTGTCTCTGGGCAGCACTGCCTCTCTCCTGGGTGGAAGGCAGGGCTCTGGGCAATGACACCATATAAAGTAGATCAGGGTGCATGAAGAAAACATCCTCTTGAGCAGCTGACAAAATAGATGTTTCTCAGAACATACGGGTGCAAATTTAGCAGTGATTTTCACATTAAGGAGAAAAGCAGAGCCAACATATCAACTGGAAACCCCAAAGTCAAGCCACTCAGCAACAGCGGTGTCAGGGAATCCACGGGCCCACCATAGTCCCACACAGTGGGATGGCAACAGATCAGAAAAAACCAGAACTAATCATGAGGTGAGAATCATGTTATGCCCCTGTCCAGAGACTACACAAGTATGCAACTTTTGCAGTGACCTATTCTTGTTTTGATCAGGTTAAGTACTTAATTCAGCTGTAGATTTGCCCTGTATTTCAGCAGGGCATGGAACAGAGAAACAGACAAACCCCTGCAAGAAGCTTAAAGCTTGTTACATATTGAGCCACATCCCCTTAGCAATGGTTCATACCCCACCCTGATGTCCCTCTTTTCTTCCCCAGGTAACTCCCCCTCGGATGAGTCAGAGGAGCGGGAGCGGGACCCCAAGGTGCTGACCTTCCCCGAGTATATCGCCAGTCTCTCCGAGTCGGGCACCAAGCGCATGGCGGCCGGCGTGCGGATGGAGTGCCAGAGCCGCGGGCGCTGTCCTTCCTCCTGCCCCCTCTGCCACGTCACCTCCAGTCACGACGTGCCGGCCGAGCCCATCCTGTTGGAGGTCACCAAAGCTGCCCCCATCTACGAGCTGGTCACCAACAACCAGACCCAGCGGGTGAGGAGCTGCTGGTGGGGACTGGTGGGGTGGGCATGGGGGACAGCAGGACAGCATCAGGGTGAGCTTTGCAGGAAGCTTGACCCAGTATCTGGGGCTGCATCCAAAGGAGCGTGGCCAGCAGGTCAAGGGAGGCAATTCTGCCCCTCTGCTCTGATTAGACTCCCCTGGGTCCAGCTCTAGGGTCCTCTGCACAGGACAGACATCGACCTGCTTTTTAGCAGGGCCGGTTGTGATAGGACAAGGGGTGATGGGTTTAAACTAAAGGAGGGGAGATTCAGGCCAGATATGAGGCAGAAAATTTTGACACTGAGGGTGGTGAGAGCCTGGCCCAGGTTGCCCAGAGAGGTGGTGGATGAACCATCCCTGGAGACATCCCAGGCCAGGCTGGAAGGGGCTCTGAGCAACCTGATCTGGGTGAATATGTCCCTGCTTATGGCAGGGGTGGCACTGGATGAGCTTTGAAGATCCATTCCAACCCAAACTATTCTATAACTCTGCCATGGCAGCCCTTGTCCATTAGCTGGCCTTGCTCTCCAGGGTGAATGAACCATGCTGTACTCACCAGGGATGGATGAGGGCCAACTCAAGTGACAGCAGGATGGGAGCTCATCTTCCTTGTGCCCACCCCCTTCTCCTCTCTCGCAGCTCTTGCAGGAGGCCACCATGAGCTCGCTGTGGTGCTCAGGCAGCGGGGACGTCATCGAGGACTGGTGCCGCTGCGACTCAAGTGCCTTCGGGGCTGACGGGCTGCCCACCTGTGCACCTCTCCCCCACCCCATGTAGGTCCCCATGCATGCCCAACCTGGCCTCGTGGTGTGATGGGGCCTGGGAAGGGGTGGTGATCACCAAGGGCATGGTGGCGGGAGGTGGTAGGGCCGGGATGCCTTTGTGACGCAGGTTTGCAAGTGGATGGGGGACCTGTAAATCAGTTAAAGGGTGTGGAGATGCTGCGTCTTTCCTAAATTCAGCTGAGGACTGGGGAGCAATTGTTGGACCCATCCTGGTAGAGCAGCCCCAGGGAAGGAGCCCTTTGGACCAGCATGCCCAGAGCCTGCAGGGGTGGGAAAGGGGGATTCACTTCTCTCCTGAGCTTGCTCCCTGCCATGGGTTAATGGCTTTGAAGTCCTTTTGTTGTGAGAGAGTAATGCAAAAACAGTCCCTGCTTTGCAGAAACCAGCTAATTTCTGGGGCAGTTGTATGTGGTCTGCACAGCAAAGCAAGTGGCACTAGCAGCCATGGGCAGGACATGCTCATGATGCCTTCTGCACCAGCCATGGGGACTGGTTGGAGAGGTTGTCCTCAGCATCTCTCCCACGCTGTGTGCCTCAGCCTGGCAGTTTTGCTACCTTTTTATGGCCCAGAGGAGCAGCAAGGTGGTAATGGACATGGGTGAGGGTGAACTTGGGTGGGCAGTGGGGGTGGCAGGTGGACCTTGCCTTCCTGAGGTGCTGACCGGCCGGCGTTGTCCCCCAGCCTGCGGCTCTCCACCGTTCATGAGCCCAGCAGCACGCTGGTGGTGCTGGAGTGGGGGCACTCAGAACCCCCCATTGGAGTGCAGATCGTCGACTACCTCCTCCGGCAAGAGAAAGTCACCGACAGGATGGACCACTCCAAGGTGGAGACTGGTGAGTGGGGACTCCACTGGCCCTCTCTGAGGAGGGTGGGATGGAGATATTGGAGGACAGCCTCTGTCTTCTGCTTTGCAAGGGGATGCTGTGACGTATCCAGCAGAAGAGAAGCAGCCCCACCATGCTGCAGAAGTGGCAGCTCCACGCTGTAGTGATGAGCCTTGCTGGAAAAGCAGTGGGGCCATCTCTGCGCCAACTTCGTGCATGAGTTAGAATCACAAAATCATAGGATAGTTTGGGTGGGACGTGACCTTCGAAGCCCATCCAGTGACACCCCTGCCATGAGCAGGGACATCTTCACCAGCTCAGGTTGCTCAGAGCCCCATCCAGCCTGGCCTGGGATGTCTCCAGGGATGGGGCATCTACCACCTCTCTGGGCAACCTGGGACATGGTCTCACCACCCTCAGTGTAAAAAAATTTCTTCCTCATATCTGGCCTAAATCTCCTCTCCTTCAGTGTCTTGTCTTGGTCCCCTTCAGCCCCAGGCAGATGTGGCAGTGGGCACAGCCCTCAGCAGCTCTCCACAGCCCCGGGGACACCTGTGTCATCACTGGTGGCATGTTCTCCCCTCTCTCCCTAGAGACGGTGCTGAGCTTTGTGGATGACATCATCTCTGGAGCCAAGTCACCCTGTGCCATGCCAGCCCAAGTGCCCGACAGACTCTCCTCCACCATCTCCCTCATTGTTCGCTGCCTGGAGCCCGACACCACCTACATGTGAGTCACCTTCCCTGTGCTGTCCCTGCAGCAGCACCGTCACCCTGAGCCTGGTGCTCCTGCCTGTGTTTGCATGGGGGCTCGGGAGTGCAGAGCATCACCTCTTTCCTTCTCAACCAGGTTCACGCTGTGGGGAGTTGATAACACAGGAAGACGCTCCAGGTCCAGTGATGTGACAGTCAAGACCCCCTGTCCCGTGGTAGATGATGTGAAAGCTCAAGGTGAGATAGAGGGAGCTGCTGGACTGTGTTGCTTGGGACCAGCAACAGAGAGTTCTCCCTTCCAGCATGTCCTGGCTGTGAGGTCTTCTTCAACCTTGGTGGCCCAGGTGCTGCCATGTGGTGTGGAGGGTGGCAGGAGGCATGCATCCTCTCCTCAAACAAGCACAGAGGCACTCTGTGCTGGTGGGAGGATGGGGGAAGGGGCAAGCACTCAGGACATACTGAAAGAGCCAAGAAGACCTGCCTGTCCTGCTCAGAAGGCAACTGGTAGCTTTGAATCATAGGATGATTTGGGTTGGAAGAGACCTTCAAAGCTCATCTAGTCCAACCCCTGCCATGTGCAGGGACATCTTCACCCAGATCAGGTTGCTCAGAGCCCCATCCAGCCTGGCTGTGCCCAAGAAACCCCAGCTGTGTGCCTTCTCCTAAATAAATGATATTTCTCTAACAGTACCTGATGACACCACCTGTTTCTTTTCCTAATTGGACCAAACTATAAGAATCTAACCTGGACTGAGTCTGGGGAATGCTATCTACTCCATCGGGACCTTGTCTTGATATCAAATAAATCATAACTCAGGGGACAAATCTCGGCTCCAGTCTCGGATTTCCTAGAGCTGGGCTTTAGCCTGCTGGGCTTTGTTCATGTTTTTCCTTGCACCCCACTGAATACCCCCTGTTCTTCTGCCCAGAAATAGCAGACAAGATCTACAACCTCTTCAATGGCTACACCAGTGGCAAGGAGCAGCAAACAGCCTACAACACTCTGCTGGACCTGGGTTCCCCCAGCCTGCACCGAGTCCTTTACCACTACAACCAGCACTATGAGAGCTTTGGGGAGTTCACCTGGCGCTGTGAAGATGAGCTTGGACCCAGGTAGGCTCAGGAGCTGGGTTGGCTAGGCAGGCCTACCCACCAACAGACTTAACCCTTGCAGATGTTGATCACAAGGCAGGCGGCTCTCTGGCAAATCTCATGAATTTGTTTGATGATAGAGCTTAGAGTCTCACAGTGGGGTTCCTGTTTTGCTGGATGCTGTGCATATGTTTGAGGTCCAGCCTTGAAGAGGACCATTAATGTAGGAGGAGGTAGACCATTGTCAATCCATCATCCTTGTCCATCCCACCAGTCCTATACAGTCTCTGGAGTTTTGCCTAGTCTGTTCATGCTATGCAAGCTGGGAAGGGGATGAGATTCTCTTTTTCCCTCAGTAGCTGCTCCCACAGGCAAAAGGGCAGGAGATCTTGGAAAAATAACATTTGAGAAATGGAGGTTGTTTCCAATGAGGAGAGGGAGTGTGTCCAGAGTGTACTGCTAGAGAAGGGCCCTGGGCATTCATGACAGGAAGAAGGTGCAAGGATGTGGTCGCACCCTCAAGCCCGCTAGAGAAGGTGACACAGAAGAGCTTGCTTATGGAAGCTGCTGGATGAAGCGGGTACAAACACACATACACTTGCTGGGCCATGCCGAGGTCAGACTTGGCTTTCCTCCTTTCCTTGGGTTTTGGCTTGAGTTGAATGCATCTCTCTGTGTTGAACTCACCGTCACTTGCGGTCTAAAGCGGGCAGTGGATTGACCTTGGGCCTAAATTGTCCAGGTTCCCTCCCTGTTGATCCATGTCTGTGGTCGTGCAGGGTGATCTCAGGTGCCCATGCAGAGCTGAGCTGCCATGGCAGGTGTTGGAAAAGGTTACCCTCAGCTCTTCCTCTAAAAATAGTCCCCTCATGCTTGAGTGAGCACCATGTCCTCTCCTTCAGCTCCTCCAGGTCACTGCAGCCCCTCCAGCTGCCTGGGGACAGGGCACCTCTTGCCCAACCAGATGTCCCCTTCTCCCTGTGCCCTTCGACGTCTGCTTTCGTCTGCATGGTTTCCCAGTAACGTGGATGTTTCCAGTCAGTTTAGCAAGCTGGGCTGGGCAATTGTGTGGGCTGCAGTGGTGTTTCATAGCGTCTGGCCTCCAAAGAACTGGAGTCTTGAGTCCATCTGGAAATGAGGATTACTTCAAATGTACGTCAGCAACAGCTCCTGTCTGTGAAATGCCTTAGCCCCTGTCCCACACCTCCTCTTGCTGGTCTCACCACTAGCTGTCTTCCAGCCCTGCTTCTCCAGGTAATCACTTGTGGATCTCTAGCAGAGGGTTGGAGATCCTCCACATACCTTCTCTGTCCTCTAAAGCTCTGCTAGGTGGTAGGAAAGACTCAGCAAATAGCTGGTGGCTGTTTTGTACTTAGTGTCCTAGGCACGTCTCCTCGATCAGCTTTGGTGGGAAGCTCCTAAGAGATCCTTCGCTCCCTGGGCCAAAGCTGGGGTCTCCCTTCTTTTCCTTTTTCCCATTCATGTTCTAAGAAAAGTGAGCTCTTTGAGGCACAGCAACATCCCAGTGCATGGAGTCTTCTTAAGTCTGAGACTCCCACCAGCTCCTCTGCCCAGAGTTGCTTCATTCCCATGACACCACGTGGGATCAGCAGGCTTGGACTGAAGTCTCACCTTGGTCTCGAGCCCAGCTGTGGTGATGCTGCTCTGTCTCCATTTCCAGATGTGAAACCCAGCCCCAGTTTGCACAGACCGTCTGGCATTTGTTGCGTGAGGACTACGTAAAATGCCCTGCGTGACAGACTGGAGTTGTCACACAGCCACTGCCACCAGGCTGAGCATTGCCATCGCTGCTTCAGCAAGGAGGCCATGGACCAGCCAGTACATGGGGTGGAAGTTGCCTCCTGGAGCCCCATGAGGCAGAGGCACGTTGCCATGGAACAGCTGTTTGCTGCATGAATCCGTGAGCCAAAGGGTTAATTCCACCCTCTGGAAATGCTGGAGTGCTTAGGGTGGGATGACGCAAGTTGCTGATGAAGTGTTTGCAGCTCACGCTACTTGGAAAAGAGGCATTTAGGCAGCTGCAGTGGGTTCTGGTGATGACAAATCTTGGAAAGCAGACCTCCTGTTTGATCGTCTGTGAAGGCGAAGCATCCAGACTGGTGGTAACAGGACAAATCACTTACAGATGACATTATTTAGCCAGCAGACAGAGTGTTTGTTTGACTGTTGCTGATGCTCCTTTGAAGTCCTGGATGTGGACCCACGCGACTGACGCTACCACGTTCCTCCTCCTTCACGGGCCATGTCACCTTCTGGCTCTGCTCACTTGGGGCAGATGTTGGCTGCTGGACCAGAGGAAGCCAGGGTGCATGGAGATAGCTCATCTGGGGTTATGAAAGTAAGTCACTCCCTCACAGTCCAAAGGGCTGCAGAGAGCCCCCAACTTTGGGAAAAGGCCAAGAAATGGAGAAGGTGGTGAGCTGTTTTCTAGCAAAATAATAAGTGAAAGAAGGATTGAGGCAAAGCCTGGCGTAGTCCTGTCGTGTCTATGGGATTTGGGCCAAAATTTGTGGGATCATATTCAATGTTCCTGTTAGGTAAACTGTGGGAATTGTGACTCCTCACCTAGGTGTCTAGGTCTGGGGACCAAGAGAAGTGAGAGTTCAGCTACCTTCCCATAACTGCAAGACCTGGCCAGTTTGGGTGGTTTTCTCCAGTGTCAGCACTGTGCTAAGCACCTGCACCTCTCCGCTGTGATCTGGGGCTGCCGGTGTCCTGGAGCTGCAGATATGCACAACCTCTTGGTGGCTCCAGACTGACCTCTTGGAGCTGTAGCCACCTGAAGCTGGCTAGCAAGAGGTGAGCTGTGCGTGACCATCTGCACCTTGATGGACCTCTTGAGGGTTTCCTTTCCAGGAAAGCCAGCTTGGCTCTGGCTGGGCCTGGGCTAAGTTCATTCCTCTCCAAGCGGTGCTCTCATGGTGGACCTGGCCTGGAGGAAGGTGTGGAGGGACTGTGGATGTTACTCTGTGGGTGGTACACATACCCTTGAACTATCAAACCAGCCACCACACAGCCGTGTTTTCCATGCACAACCCCTGCTAATCCAAGCAAGAATGTGACAAAGAGGGTTTTTTTTCCCCAGCATCATGATTTGTGTATCCGCTGCCTGCTCCGTGCTGAGTGGATGCTGAATAACCGCTACCAAGGAGATGTATCTTCTCTTCCCTGTCTATACCAGCCCACAAACTGACCTTGAAATTGGTTTAGAATCTTATTCCAGCTCCTGAGACACTTAAACTTTTGTCTGGGTTTCCAGGCACATGCAATAATCACCTGCAAGACACTTCATTTGAATCCATTACCTCCACGTTTGCCAGCTTCCCTGGAGATCACCCAAAGTGCTAGATGAGTTTAAAATGAACATAAAGTATTTTATCTGAACAAACTGTTTTTCTTGATAAAAGCATTAAAAGCACAATTTTAAGACGGAAAAACGTGAAAAGGAGAGAACACAATTGAGGTCATATTTGGCCAGGATCCTCTGCGCTCTGCCAATATCTCATCCACCATGAGGGGTTGGTAATTTCGCACTTTCTCGCTACCAGCACAAGCCCCAGCCAGGCTGGGTTGCCCTGAGAGTGCTGCATGTCTCTCTTCTGCTGCAGATGGGTTCCTCCTGGACCTCCTGTCCCTCTGCCACCCAACCTTGTCTCCTGGCTCCCTTGGCTAGATTACAGCTCTTTACTTCTCCTCCTCAGAGCTTTTTTTGGATCAAACCTATCCTGTATGCCTTAGTGTATTCCTTCTAGTTTGCACACTGTCCTTTGAGACACATTTCCTAACCTGTTACTAAACATTACAAGTCATGTATCAGAATGTCATTCTTGTACTGATATCTTATGATATTGCATCTTACAAGAATCACAATATTTTTCTCCCCTTCAGTGTTCCATGCAGATCCCCATGAGCCAGGCTAATATAGATGACAGGCATGATGCTTTTAGCGTTTGGTTTTGTTTGCTTGGTTTTTCTTTTTAATTTCCTAAATCTCCTTCTCCTTCCGTCCCTCCTTTTGGGCAGTCCTGCTGCCACGCTGGTTTGGGCAGTCACTGCCTACTCCATCCCGTGCTCCCCTCTGCATCCTGCATACATTTTGGAGCACAGCTTTAAGCCGGTCTGTACATAGCTGTGTTCAGCGACATCTCCACATACTGGTCCCCCAAACAGCACATTTCCTCTCCAATCACATCCCACTCAGCCAGGTGACAACCTACCTTTCCCCTGCCATGTCACTGGAGGTGTCCTGCACCAAGCCATGACTGACCAGCACAGTTCCAAGACGTGCAACACATGCACTTCATGGAGAGGGCACACGTGGTGACACTTCCCCAGGCTGGTCACATGTCCTGCCTACACCTTCTAGCATTTCTCCCCACTGCCTGCAGTGCTGTTGGCTCCCACTTTCCCATCCTCTTATATTTGGGGTCCAGTAGCTGCACCAGTGACTGGTGGTCATTGGTGATGCCCATCCCAAAGCATGTTGTGGGTTTCACAGCTACACCTGACTGTCCCCTTGCTAAACCTGGTCTTGTTGTAGGGACGATACAGGGTGGAAAAAGAAGGGGGGACAGGGCAGGAAAGCATAAGGCAAGTTCCAAGATGAGTGCAGCAGGTCCAGCACCACCCTGCTGGTGGGGACACCTCTGAACCAGGACCTGCAGTGCTGCCAGGGGACCAATGTGTCCCACCCCAGCCCCACCATCCATTCTCATCTCAGTGGGGCTGGGCTCTGCTCTTCTACTTTCCACACTGCCAAACTCTTGCATTACCTCCATCCAGGAGCTCCTGTGGCATCCTTAACCGCCTTTGCTTTTCTCTCCTCATACACTTCTCCTGCCATTCCCACCATCCCCTGTGGTGTCTCCATCGCCACCACTATCCCATCACTGTCTGCCCCTCCTGACATCTCCCCCCACCCGCCCTCGCTGCAGGAAAGCCGGCCTCATCCTCTCGCAGCTGGGCGACCTCAGCAGCTGGTGCAACGGCCTCCTGCAAGAGCCCAAGATCAGCCTCCAGCGCTCATCCCTCAAGTACCTGGCCTGCCGCTACAGCGAGATCAAGCCCTATGGGCTCGACTGGTCGGAGCTCAGCCACGACCTCAAGAAGACATGCGAGGAGCAGACGCTGAGCGTCCTTTACAATGACTATGGTGACAAGGACTACTGAGGGTTGGGGTCACCCGCTCTCACACTGGCCTTCTCACGGGCATTTGTGAGGGTTTTATACATGGGCTCATGGGGGGAAAAGGTGTCGCTGATGTTTCTGGAGGCAAAAATTTGGACTGGGAAGCGAAATCGGCTGCTCTGTGCAGGACTGACTCAGTATTAGTATCTTCTTCGACTTGGCCAAAAGCCTTTCTAGTTAGAAGTCTCGTGGGACCCAGTTTTCTTGGTTTTGTTTTATTCGTTTTGCCAAGAGGTTCCTCAGCATTGGTGGAGAGGGCAGGTTGGGAGGACACAACCCTCTCTGCCTGCCCCGTCCCTGCCCCAGCTGTGGGGACCATCCCCAAGGGTGGGGGACGCTGGTTGATGGAGAAACAGAGTGATACAGCCATGAAGGGAGAGGACGTGATGCAGGGTTGTGAAAACAGAGACAGGGCATGCAGAGCAGGTTGAGATTCTAATGGTTATGGCTAAGAAAAAAACAACCACCAGGCAGCCAAGAGGGTTGGGGTTTTTTTTGGAATTGTAAAGTACGAGGTCTGGATGAGACCAGGCCAAGCAATGGTGCCGTTGCAGGGCAGGGCTGGGGCATCTTCAACTGGGGCAAAGAGAGAGGGACATCGGTGACCCCATCTCCTCAGACTGTTCTGTGATGGTCAAAGCCCACGTTTGTTCCAAGATGCAGAGTCCTCCAGAGCAAAGAAAGCTTGGCCCTTGGGGTCCTGTGGCGAGCTGGACATCGTGATCTTTCTTCTTGCGAGATCAAATTCTTAGGAATTCAAAAATCCCTTCCGTTTTTTTAATTATTTTTTTTTCAACCACAATAATAAAGACATTGAAGCAATTTCAAACTACTGCTCAGGAGAGCCACAGCCAAGATGGCAGCACCCAGACAGCACAGCCGCCCTGGAGCCGTGGATGTGCGCGGCGAGGGGCGTGGGGTGCAGTGCACCCCAACATGGTGGTGCAGGATGGTCCCGGAGGTCCCAGTCCCACAGAGGTCTCGGTGGCACGGTGTGATGGGCAGCGATGGGGGTGTCGCTTGCCCATGTTCAGGCTCACATCTGCAGCGCTCACCACTGACTGGTTTTTTTTGTTTGTTTTAATTAGAGGACTGGGGTTGTCCTGGGACACTGTGCTCAGTTCAGAGCAAGCTGTTCTCCAGAACCCTGTTACTGCTGATGGTGTTGGAAGCAGCAAACAGCTTCCTTTTTAGCTTCAGCTTTCAGCCTGGTTTGCAGAGGAGGCATCTCTGGACTTGCCAGCTGTGCACCTTTCATCTGGACAAGCCGAGAGCTCTACAGTGGGATTTTTACGATGCTCCTTCAGAACGAAATTTCCTTTTCATTTTTTTTTTTGTTTTTCAGTCTTGGCAGGAGCAATCTTCAGCCTGTCTGTTGTGATTTTCTGCCTCATTTCTCCTGCTACCTGCCAAGGACATGGCTTGAAGATTCGCGTGGTGCTGAGAGAGAGGTGGCTGTGATCCACAGCCTGTCACAGCTGACCATGCCGCATCACAGTATCTGCTCAACAGCAGCTCAGCATCTTCCTGCAGGACCAGGCAGAGCTTTGCTTTTCCCTTTTTGTGGGCAGACCTATCCTCCAGAGCCTGGACCAGGGAGCTGGTGGGAGCAGCCACCAGAAGTTGGGATTACCTGGGCGTCCCAGTGTCATTTCTGTAAGGAACGTGTCTGGTAGAGGTCTTGAGGCAAACACATGCTCTTTACAAGAAGGAAGTCTGCTGGATCCTTTTGGCTTTTTCTCACATGTTTCTCCTTATATTTTGATGTGCCTGATGCTGCCAAGGGCTTGGGGCTGAGAGCATGACTGGCGCCATCTCCATGTGCAGGTGATCCACACTGAGCCCTCGCTCCTTTTTCTTTCAGCCTCCGGCAATCTTGGCCAAGACACTTTGGTTTATCCTCTTGCTTCTCCTGAGACAACTTTTAACTTCCATCCGGGCAGCCGTCCAGGGATGAGCAGGGGACACCTCCACTTGACGCCTCAGAGAGATGCTTGAACGACGGCTGTGCTGGCCCAGGCACAAGTTGGTTGCTCGCCAAGTCATCCCGCTTACGTGGCCTTTCTACGAAACGCAGACTGTTTTCCTTTGGGGAGCAGACTCTCTTATTGCTCTCCTGGTGCAGGAGCGGGGATGGGAGCGGTGCAGGCTGCCAGCCGCTCACTGCAACGCTGCCAGGAAAACCCTGGATGCCCCACGCATTCACACCTGCCTAAGGTTCCTTCTTCATCCAGTCCCAAGATTTGCACTGGGGCTCTGCACATGTTTCCGTTCTGCTTCAAAGCCCTTGCGTGGTCCCAAAACCCTGCAGCATCATCAGCTTTGCTGGGCTGGACTCTGCTCCCTCGGCCTCAGCTTCCCCATGGACTGGGAGATGGACCACCCTGAAGGTCAAGGGGAAAGCCACCATTCAAGGTCCTTCAGCAGCACTTTTGGACAGTTAGATGGGACTCAGCGTCCCCATCCTGTGATGGACTGCTCGGTCTGCTGGTGGGGCTGTGTTTTGCCTGGTTGACCACCTCAATGTCATTGCACCCACTGTGCTGGCAGGTCCTGCCGATGTGGCACATCCATAGGGGCCTTTTTCATGATGTTCCTGGCTTTGTGAAGGCTTCCTTCTTGGTTTCCTCCCTCTGGCTTTGCAACTCAGAATTTTGCCCAAACTTGGATTTTTCTTGCCCAAATCCCTCACTTAAGACATGAGCCCAGCTCAGCAGCCTGCCATGGGGTCCCAGACCCAACGGGGAGGTGGGGGCTGCAGACCTGGCCTTGGTGGGATGCGTTACCTGGGGCTTGCTCATGCAAAACAGCCCTGAGATGTGCCCATCCCTGCAGAGCTGCCACAATCCACGTCTGTCCTACTGTTGGGTCTGCACAGTATTTTCTCTCTTGGACTCCTGGTTCTTCCCTTGTTTTATTTCTGAATTAATTGATGAACCTCTGGGTCGTTATCATTTTTTTGCTGCACCCGTACCTCTGTAATAGCATTACTACCTTTTACTTGTTGTGGAGTTATTTAACATATAAAGATGGTTTGGTCCTTTTCTTTACAAAGATGGCTACAATTCCTGTTCCTTGATGTTCTATTAAAACTCTAATGTGACGTTTTGCTACTGTAGATTGAAAGTAGGGTGCTTTAGGGTGAGATAGCCATACGGCAAGAAACACAACCCCCTTCTGGATTATTTTAAAAAAAAAAGGTTTTAAACAATAGCAACAACAACAACAACTAAATCATTGTAACACTATGTAAAACTCCAGATAGTAATTTAACTGACTATTAAATGGAGCTGTTGGTAATTTGTGGCTCTGGCAAACTGGAGTATTTGTTTGTAGTTTTGGTCCAGTTGGTGTCATCTTTTGGTAGGGGGTGAATCACTCCCAGCCTTCGAACCCAGGCACGTCTTCACATGAGTTGGGCATTGTCCTGTCTGCCCATGGGGTGAGCTGAGTCCTGAACCACTCTATATACGCAGCCAGAGCCGTGTCCTGCATCTCACCTCACGTATCTGCTCTGCTGGGCATGGGAAGGTGTGATGCCTGCAGGAACCTTCGGGTTTTCGGGGGGGGAAACTACATTTGTATATCCTCAGCAAGGGGCTCTCGGTCCTGGCTTTGCAAACCTTGGTGGATGCTGGGAATGCAGGAGCAGAGTCAGTAAAAGCTCCTTTCAGCCTTTTTAGGACATGAGGTGGATGCAATGGTGCTGGCTGGTGGTCAACCATCCCCTGAGAACTTCTTGGTCCATCTGGCAGACTTTTGACAGAGGATTAGCAGTGTCAAGGACATTAACGTTCTAGGAACAATGCAAAAATCAGTGCCTGAGCAGAGGCAAGAGACGCGAAAGATGCCTTAAAAGTCCCTTACAATGCGGTGTTGTGTCTATCACTTAGCCCATCGGTGCTTGTAGAGACTGTCCCCTTGGCCAAGTCTGCTGTGCATTGTCACCTGCCCTGCCAGATGGGTGGGACACCCGCTGAGAGCTGAGCACTGCTGCGGGCATGCAGACAGGGTGCCTGGGGGACACAGGAGAGAGGGCATTTAGGGACCATAGCACAGGAAGCCATAGGAAGCCAGACTTCATTACATCTCATGGAACAATTTGATTTTGAATTTTTTTTTCCCTTCTTCCTACTGCTAAATTGCAGGAAAATAAGCTAAAAATACACCCGATACTTTCCTTCTGCTATTTTCCGTGCAGTTAAGTGCTGTGGCTGCCACTGGCTCATTGTGCAATAACCCGTGGCTGTGGAATGAGACGTGAGGAGGAGGAGGAGGAGGAGGAAGAGAATGGCATGTAGCCGGCGGCTGCTCGGTAAGGAGGTCTCGTCACACCTTCACCAGGGCAAAATCTCCTTGGGGTTCATCTAGTTTGTAAGCAGTGGGGGTTTGGAGAAAGGCACCCCAAAAAGCAGCGGACTGCAAAAGCTGCCTCACCAACTGACACAAAATGGCAGCTTTTTAGGAAGGGTTTGGTAACGTGTGCATTGCTGGAAGGGTTGCCATTGGCCAGTGGGCTCTCTTCATCCTCAGAAAGCACATACCAGCAGATATTTCTGCATTTCAGTGTATGTATGAGTAATGTGGCACCTCTGGGGCCCTCACAGAAGGAACCATGTCCCACCAGGTCCTGCTGTCTGCCCTGTTTCTTACCAGCTACCTGCATGGTCTTCTCTATTGTAACAGCCAGCAAATCTTTTCAGATCGAGTTTGTGTTGCTGGAAGAGCCACCACCTTTGCTCAAACGCATGTCCCCCTCATCCTGGGGACGCAGGGGTTGGTGTCTCTTGCCTTGAGGCCGGGTGTTTGGCAGAAAGGAGGGGACGGGATGGGAAGACAACTCGTCACTTGGCCACTGCCGTAGACAGCTGCTCTTTTTGATTTAAATGCAAGACCTACAACTGGTTTAAAGACACGACAAGGGAAATCAAAGATAATGAGGAGACTCAGGATGAGTTGGCTTTTCCCTGCAGGTGTGGAGCCCCTTTGGCTTTTGGGCATCTCCATCCCAGCCCCGACCTCTGTGTGTTTTTCACTCCTTTCCAATATTTCTGCCTGCTCAGCCGTGACTCAACGTCTCCACCTTCTCTTTGCAAGTGAGGCATGTGGTGAAGGAAAGAGAAATAGCTCCTAGCACAGGTTTGGCTTTTTCAAACCCTGTGCTGAGCTGCAAAACAGCAAAAGGCTTCCTTGAGGGACCATCTCGCCCTTGTCTGATGGGGTGGTTGAGGCTTGAAATGTCCCCAGAACAAGTCCATCGGAAACGCAGCCCGGATTTTGTTAGCTGCCATTTGTGCTTGCTTGTTCTGCTCTTGGAAAACAACCTGATTTTTTTTCTTTTTCAGGGCCATTTTATTTGTTCAGTTGAAATTGTCTTTAAAAAGAGGGAAAAATACCCATAAATGATGCACCAAAAAAACCCCTGAACAGTGGAAAAGCTAACAGGCTGGTCCTGTTGCAGATGTGGCCACTAGCTGTGACCACTGCAGATCATTGTGGCTCAGTGGCTACATAACCAGCATTGTGGGAGACCTGTCTGGCTGGGAGCCACTGTGAATTGTGAATTGCAACAAGCCAAGATGGGTCATTTCATCAAATACTGCAAATCTCATTTTCCAAAGCACCAAAAACACTGATTTGGCCAACTGCACAGAATAGATCATTTGTGGGCATCTTTGAAGTCTTAACCCATGAGGACCATGTGGATGTCTCCTGCCTTAGTGACACAGGATGTCTGTGGGATTTGGGGCTGTCCATGGGAGGGGATTCAGCTGGCGCCATGGCATCAGTGTGCCCTGGTCCCTGTCACTGTCCCCAGTGCACTGAAATGGAGATGGTATCTCGGGCTCCAGCATCTGATGTTGAGGATGGAGCTGCCTGGGCACCATGAGCTGCCTCTCACCTTGTGCAGGGTTTGCCCAGTCTGTATGTACAAAGCTTATCTGCTTGCTTAAAATTAAAAAAAATCCCGAAATCTTTAAGCAAATTTTTGTCTTTGCTTTTAAATCACTTGCTGGGATTCTCCGTCCCAGGCAGGTGGTGTGTGAAAACACACCCCCGCCTTGAACAGGGAGAGCATTGGAGGGGTCTGTGTGTGCTCCCAACCCAAAACCCAAAGGACGGCTCCCACCAGGCTGAGATAGTGCTGGGAGAACCTGTAATTTGGGACAGAGGAGGGCATGTCGGACCAAGGGTGCTGGGAGCAGCCAAACCCCCTCCCACACCCGGCCTGGCCCCACCTTGGGTGAAGCAAGGAGGCAAAAAGAGGTGGAGGATGAGAAGATTATTTATTTTTTTTCATAGATTTTTATAAAAAATAATTATCAAATACAAAAAAATAAAAATAGCAGCAGCCTCCCTTGTGAATAAAACCCTAAAGGGAACAAAAAAACGCTCAGTGTCGCTCTAGAAGAACAATATTTCAGTACATAGAAGCGATTCGTTCACGAGAAGCACAAACCTCCGTCAGCCAAGCCAGGGCCTCTGCCCCCGCACCCAGTTCCCCCATCCCTCTACCCACTGGTGAGCAGGGACAAGCCATTGCTAAGACCAGGATTTTCACACCAAAAGGGTAAAAATTTGGCATCTAAACACAGAGGTGTGAAGGTAGTGCTGACACCAAGCAGGGAAGGGTCTGTTATCACAAGATGCAGGGACTTGAAGTTCTCCCATCTCCCTCTGCGTGTCACCCTCATCCCACATCCCCACCGTCCCCACTGGCTGGGGTTCCATGTCCCCTGAATATCCCCATTCCTGTGCTGATGGAGCAGGACAGGCTGCTTGAGTTGCACCTTCTGGGGCGTTATCAGGACCAGAAGAGTCTCAAAAGGCTTTTTCTAAAAAAAGTCCTTGGTTTTGGGTGTTTCTTTTTTGATCGGGCAATGGATCACTGTCAAAAATTGCAGCGCTCTGCCTAACTGACAGGACATTTGGGTGAAAAGCCCGGGTGTTGTCACCTGTGCATGAAGGGAACCGAAATGTCAGTGCGTCCCTGCTGCAAGATGCGGTGGGGCCCATTGTGTCCCCCACCAGCATCTCTGCCTCATCCAGGGCAGGAGGTGACCTGCCATGAGGCAACAGGACACTTGGGATCACAAAAGGACTTGGAGGACAAGACATCCCCTGACTGGACACTGGTGGGATGTTCGGGCTCCTCTGCCCTTAATCCTGTCTTCCAGCCAAACACAGCTTCAGGAGATGCCTGACAAAAAGGGAGAGGGAGCCAGCGAAAGGCAAAGGATGCCTTGAAAATCCCCAGTCTCTCCACACTGTGTCACCCTCTCTCCATCACTTGTGCGCTGGAGAAACCCAGCTTGGAGCCTGTCTCCACCACCACAGGCCATGCTGAGAAGATGCAACTGGGTATCTGTGATCCTACACTGCGGTCCCTTCTCTGCTCTCCTCTTTCTATCCCTTTTTCTGCCTTTTTGCAGCACAAAACCATCATAGAACGCCAGCTGGAGCCAGGCACCTTCCCTACCCACTGCCTCTATGGGGCCAGGTGGCCAAGCTGAGCTTCTGATAGGGACAGAATTTCTAGCTGGGCTTCTTTGGGGCTAGAAGATTTTAACTTAGTGCCTATAGAAGTAAGAGACTCATGAAAACCAGCGACTATATGTCCACCATGATGGGCCCAGACACAGAGAGGGGAAAAAGGAAAAATCTCTGTGGGAAAAACGTGATACTCAAAGTCTCCTGAAATGTCACTGGGGTCCTGTCTTCTCCAGACCTAGAGGGTCTGGTCTCTCCTCCCAGAACTGCTGACAACGCTGTTGAAGCTCGTGTTTGGAAAGGTGATGTGGAGAGAGGAGAGGAAGAGGAGAGGAGAGGTGAGGAAGAGGAGAGAAGAGGTGAGGAAGAGGAGAGAAGAGGAGAGGAGAGGAAAGCAGAGAGAGAGGAGAGGAGAGGAGAGGAGAGGAGAGGAGAGGAGAGGAGAGGAGAGGAGAGGAGAGGAGAGGAGAGGAGAGGAGAGGAGAGGAGAGGAGAGGAGAGGAGAGGAGAGGAGAGGAGAGGAGAGGAGAGGAGAGGAGAGGAGGAAGAGAGAAAAAAAGAGAAAGAGAAGAGAAAGAGAAGAGAAAGAGAAAGAAAGAGAAAGAGAAAGAGAAAGAGAAAGAGAAAGAGAAAGAGAAAGAGAAAGAGAAAGAGAAAGAGAGAAAGAAAAGGAAGAAAAAGGCCCACCTCATGGTCCTTCATTTAGAGCATCACACAGCTACTTGGAGTTGCCCACTACATCCCTTTTCTTGTTGGGTGCACGGTGGCCGGGGGAGCATGGCACAGAGGGACGGTGGCCTGTCCCTGCTCCCGCTGCCACCCACCCTGGGAAGTTTCTCCTGGCATGGCCTGGGGATTTGGCTTCTCTCTCTGTCCTCCTTCCAGCTCCTTCTCAGCCAAGGAGGGGAAATTCCCTGCTCCTCCCACCCCGACCTGCACTTTTCCCGGTGGTTTGTACTTCACAGCAGCATGGGTGTGTGACAAAGGATATCCTTTCTCAGCTTCATCAAGAGCAAAGAAAATATAATATATATTTATATATATTATATATATGTGTATATATATATATATAATTAAGTTTAAATATTGGCGGAGAGATCACAACTACCTCGCCCTTGCTAAAAGCAGCCTGTACAGCAGAAGGGGGTGAATAGTGACAAAATCTAGAGCAAAGACAAGACACACAGATGCCAGACCAGGACAAATGTCCATGGCAGCAGCTGGTCTGTCACTGTGGGAGCCCAGCCCAACATGTGGCTGAGGTGGCACCGGAGACCTCGAGCGTGCACGGGGTCCCCATGTCCCGGGGAGCAGTGATGAGGAGGGGACCACCATGCACCTGGATGCTCGGTGGCCTTGACCGTCCCCTCTGTGCACAGCCGCTGTCCCCCTGCCCGGCTGTTCCTTACACCCCTGATACTCCGCCGGTCTCCAGCAGCCCCCGTTGCTGCCTCATTGCTCCTCCAGCGCTCGCCTGTGACCAAGAGAGGCCCTTGGTGGTGTCGCTACTGGTTCTCCTCTGCTGCTGGGTCACGGCACGTGCACTCGTCCTGATCACAGTCAGCAGCAAATGGGATCACCTGTGGGGACCCAAGGGAGATGTCAGTCTCTGCTTGGAGCTCCCTGAGCCTCCAGCACCCCAATGCCCCTGCAAGTCTTTTCCACCCCGGTATGGACATCTGAGCCTGTGGTCCTGTCCCTCCAGAGCTCTGCATCCAGCTCTGGAGCCCTCAGCACAGGACAGACATGGACCTGTTGGAGAGGGGCCAGAGGAGCTACAGAAATGCTCAGAGAAATGGAAAGAGTTGGGGGTGTTCAGCCTGGAGAAGAGAAGGCTTCGAGGAGACCTTATTGCAGCTTTTTGATTCTTAAAAGGGGCTGATAAGAAAGATGGGGATAGACTTTTTAGCAGTGCCTGTTTCAATAGGACAAGGGGTGATGGTTTTAAACTACAACAGGAGAGATTCAGGCTTTTTAGCAGTGCCTGTTTCAATAGGACAAGGGGTGATGGTTTTAAACTACAACAGGAGAGATTCAGGCCAGACATGAGGAAGAAATGTTTTACAGTGAGGATGGTGAAACACTGGCCCAGGTTGCCCAGAGAGGTGGTGGATGCCCCATCCCTGGTGACATCCCAGGCCAGGCTGGATGGGGCTCTGAGCAACCTGAGCTGGTGAAGATGTCCCTGCTCATGGCAAGGGTGGCACTAGATGAGCTTTGAAGGTCCCTTCAACCTAAACTGTAATATGATTCTATGATTCAACCTACTCCTGGCTCTTCCAGGCTCAGCGAAGCATGAAGGTAGCACAGCCTTGTCTTCTGCACCTCTTGGAGGAACTCAGCCAACCACCCAGCTACAGGGGCTGTCCTCCACACTGCCTCGCGTAGCAGCCAGGGTAGATGTGCTTTAGGGATGAAGAAAACACAGGCAGGCTGGAGTCTGTGCCAGCAGAAATGGTCTTCAGTGGACAGGCAGTGGGTCCATCTAGGGTAACCCCCAAGCTGTGCTGCTTTGAGACATCCCGTGCAGGTCGAGAGGCTCATCACACATTGTTGTCCCTGCGTCACCTGTATGTGGTTGAGCAAGGTTGTGTCACCTTAGCTGGTGGCAGCAGAGCAAGGCAGGAGGCACCAGCAGAGCATCTGGCTCTTGGTTGACAATTGCCCGGCCATGGGAGCTGAGAAGACCATTTCCTCCAGAGGTTTTACACCCACCAGGCTCAGAGCCAGCAGTATTTCTTACTGTGGAAGCACATTTGATTTTTCACATCTCAGACTAGTGAAAAGCTGAAGCCTGTTTGGTGTTTGAATCCCATATTCCTGTGTCTGTCTTAACAGAGACGTGCTGGAGGCTTGTGCTGTTGGGACCTGGGCGGGGTATGAGCTGGGGCTGGGTCTCCTTGAAGCCATGGGACTGAATCCCCCCGCCTTCCACTGCAAACCCACCCTTTATTTTGGCCAGAGATCCAGATATCTCAGACCTCCTGAGAGCCATGCCTTGCTCCAAGATGTCATGATATTGCTGGGGATGTTTCACTCATCACTTGGGTGTAAAGTCTTTTCTCTCCTATCTCAACTGGATCTTCCCAGGATTTTATTTTTCTTTTTTTTTTTTTTTCTGTGTGTGTATGCGTGATGAAAGGAAAAATGATTCAAGCTCCACAACAAAGATGAGAAGATCCAAATTCACATATTTTTGCAGTGAGAAATTATCTCGTGTCCTATGGTTTGTTTTGCTGTTGGATATGCTTAAAAAGAATGGGCTGTGAGTGCTGGAGAACAAGTTAGATGGGAGGGGAGGTTGTGATGGGAGACAAAAGAAGGGTCTGTGCAACCCCAATGCCAAGTTGCTCCCTCTATGCTATTCCTTCTTCCTTGCCTCCGCAGGAGAACTGGAAGGGAAAGACAGCCCACAACAAAAATCTCCTGAGATTGCTCAGTCATCCAATAAGGTGACACCATGGCTAGTGCTACATCCTATGGAAGTCATTTCTTTGGGACTCGTTTCCCAAAACAAGAGGGAATCCCATGAACCTCACTGGGAGCCAGACTGAGCTTTCAGTCCCGCTGGCCAGAGCCCAAACCGTGCTATTCATCAGTGAGATGACGTCTATCAGCTTCAGCTGACTTGGGTTTAAAATCATGGGTTTGTTCTCCATTAGTGGGAGAATTGCGTTGCAGGCCCGGCTCCACGGCCAGCGGTCACCATGTAATCCTAAATCCTGGCCATTGCCATGGAAGATGCTCACTTACCTTCCTGGAGGACAGCGTGGAAGAGCAGCAGTCACCCCCGTCATACTGGCAGTATGCTCGGTTGTTGATGGTGTCACACCAGCCATCTGCTTGGAAGGGCTAGGCAGAGAAATGGAGGGGTTATTCAAAAGCATAAAGTTGCCCCCAAAAGCAGAGATCCCAGCTCCTCAGAAAAGTCCCTGTGCACCTCTGATAAGGGCCAAGGCAACACCATACACAACCTCTTCAAAGCCAAAGGGCACCAGAAGGCTGGTGAGACATCTGGTGTGTATGGAGGAGCTGTTACTCAGAGGACAACAGTTGTAGCTCGAGGATCAAGGAATGGTGTCAGGAGACAAATCCACATGGCTAGAGAGGACCCCAACCTGAAAGACGTAAGTCCCCAGTGCTTCCACTGTCACCCAACCAGGAGTCAGTTCACCATCTCATCTGCTTGTCCACCTTCTCACACCACTCTCACCTGTCTGCACAGTAATCCAGCTCTTTGCATGTCCACAGCTGGGAAAGGGCTCTCTGAGAAGCTGACCCAAGTCTTCTCTCCACCACACCTCCTCCCAAAGAGATGGCCCTGAAGTTGAGGTTGGTGACCTGGCTTGGGCAGCTACATACAGAGAGGCTGTTACAAAGCTCAACAGAACATCCTGCTAGAGGATCTACTTCAGGAAGGTGAGTTCTTTATCTCCCTTGGAAAGGTTTGGCAATGTCAGAAGTCCCCCAGAAGTACTTGCACTCAAGGCAAGCCAAGCATTGGCAAGTGCTGGTTGCAAGAGCGATACCTTTTCCAGAATGCTCTGGATCTTAGCCCAAAGAACACGTGCCTAAATGCCTCTAGACTTTCCACTGGAGGCTCTAGCCATGTCCCCAGAACATGGCTCCACCAAACCTTGCCAGGTTGGACTACAAGGCTACTTATCTGGTGGCCAGCTGGGACAAAGAGAAGGGATCTTCATTTAAATCTAGCTCCCTGCAGGCAAAATCCAGCTCTGGAACTGGCAGAGAGGGCACCAGCCTACTGATAACCTGAAATACTGGCAATGAGGCCACCTTCCAGCTTCAGTCTAGGCCATCTTCCTCCTCATGTCTCTTTTTCATGGCCCAAATCTCACCCTCTGTAAGGAATCCGTATGGTTCAGTGGTGAGGGATTTTGCATTGCCAAAATAATGGTGGCTTCTCTTTGTGTGGCACAGCCCAGTGCCCTTCGCTACTCTCCTGTGGGTCACTGTCAGCTCTGCCTGGACTACCAGGGATTTGTAAAGCCCAGCTCAGATAAATGCTCCATCTCCAACAAGCCTTCTTTACCTTCATCTCTAGCATGTCAACAGAAAGCTATTGCAGCAGGATAGCTTTCTGTCCAAAAATGTTAAATGGCACAAGCAGCCATTCAGAAATCCTTTTTATTGTCATTTAGTTACGTGAGTCATCTGATCACAGAAGAGAAACAAGCAACTGGAGCTGAGAAGCAGCCAACTAGGGCTGAGGAACAAACACTGTGCGACTGGTGCAACACAACAACGTCCGTGTGAGGGATTTGCAATGAGCGTCAGGAACAATCTGCAGCCGACCTTTATTCATCACAGACACACATCAGCACTGCCAAGCAACAAATGAATGTGCTAACAGCACCGAGAGGCCATTCATTAACTGAGTGATTAGTAATGAAATGCTTCTCCTGCTCCAGGCTCTGTGATGGTAGCTACTGGCCCAGCGACCATGGCCAACCGCCAGCACTGCTGTCATCAGAAAGGGCTCTTGGGGGAAACCTGGCCGCCCCTTTGCTCATGAGAACAGCCAACCTTTTTGCTGGATCTAGTGGCCCCAAACTACACCTGGGCTTCAGAAAACACCTAGAGGCAGCCTTCGATGGACACCCATCTGTGGCTCCCCTAAACTGAATGGCAGCCAGCTGAAAAACGTCACCACACTGCAACAGCCCGGCATCCACAGCACCGAAGCCAACATGTGGGACTGGTGATAATCCCAATAACTCTCACGAAAAAGCCAAGCCAAAACCAAGGAACCAATGTGGCTTTTTGTCATCATGACTCACAAGGAACAGAAACGGCCTCAACACAGGCCGATGTCGCTTTAGGAAGCAGCAGCAGGGATTATGGCAAACCACCGAGTCTGGCTGTGCCATCAGTACCACCGTCCCCATGCCAAATCCAGGCAGCCACAGAGAGGTGGCATTTGCCTGTTAGATCTCACACAAGAAGAAAGAGTGCACCTGACTACAGCTGGGAAACTGAGGCACAGCCGGGTTAGAGAGCTCACTCAAAAACAAGAAGAGATTTGGCTCCCATCATTGCTGTCACAAACCACATCCAGAGGAGACCAGGGTGCACCGTCACCAAGGCAATAGGGTTAATCAACACTCCTCTTCCATTGAAAAGCATCAGTGGGTCTGAAATGATGGTGAACAAAGGTCTCTGAGACACGAAGCAGCTTGGGCACCAGGAGGGCTGGGACAGGGATGCTGGGGCTGACAGGTGCAGGGGTGCAGGCAGAGAAAGGCTCTTCTAGGTGTGATTTGCTTTTGCAGCCTTCCCCGCAGTGGAGTTTTTCCTTCAGCTTTGCTCCATATGTCATGACTCACAGGCAAAACAGCGCTCGCTGCTTCGGTAGTTTCCATACAATTATGGGGAGGGTTTGCCCATCCCGCTGCACAGGTCTGAAATGATTTCCAGACCTTGTGCGCAAGGTGGGGGGAGAACAGAGACAGGGGACAGGACAGGGAAGGAGAGGCTCTCCATTTCTCCCTACACCTATTAGGGCTAATTGCCCCCTCCTCTCAACCCGCTGGAGCCCGTACCCCACCCTAAACAAATACAGGCTCCTATGGCAACACTTGTTGGGGAAACTTAACAACTCATGCTCCAAATTACGTTGGAAAAACATCTGAGAGGAAAATAAAAAATGACTAATTGGACTCAAGGCTCAAGAGAGCCAGGCGCAGGGCTTGGGAACTGCTGTCCCTGCTCCTCATCCAGCGCCTGGAGCACAGGGAATCCCATTGCTTTGCCTCATCGAGGATTTCCAGATCATAGAATCATCAAATTGTTTGGGTTGAAGGCACCTTCCCAGCTCCCCCAGTGCCACCCCTGCCATGAGCAGGGACATCTTCACCAGCTCAGGTTGCTCAGAGCCCCGTCCAGCCTGGCCTGGGATGTCTCCAGGGATCCATCCACCACCTCTCTGGGCAACCTGGGCCAGGCTCTCATCACCCTCAGTGTAAAAAAATCTCTTCCTCATGTCCAGTCTGAATCTTCCCTCCCTTAGGTTAAAACCATCAGCTGTGTCCTATTGTAACAAAGATGGTTTCACGTTTGCAAGCAGAAAGAGCAAAGTAAGGTGCTGGTGGGTGACTCTTGAAGGCACAGGTGCCCTCCTACTTGCATCGGTCTCATTTTGGTCTTCAGAAGTCACAGCAATGAGGACACAGGCAATGCAATGCTCTAACAGCAGGTGATGTGAAAGAGAAAAACCCACACAAAGTCTGTTCAGCCTCTGCTTGAGCCATGTGGCTCTACAGAAAGCAATGCCAATGGTGGGAGAAGGGAGGTTTGTCCATGTTGGTGACTTGCAAAAACACCTGACAATATTTTAAGATGCTAGCAGGAAAAAAAAAAACACCACATCAATGGCCAACCATGGCACACAAAGGCAAGGGATGTGAACTGGGGAAATGGCCAGCTGGGTTTTAGTTACCAGAATACGCATCCTCCAGCATGCAGGGAAAAGAAACTGGTTCAAATGGCTCAGATAAACTGGGAAAAAATGAATACGGTAACCGCTGCAACTGCTCCGTGCCGCGGTGAGCGATCAGGAGCTGCTCGGCGAGGCAGCGTGCCACCGAGCCGGGCTGTGTCAGCAAATCTCCCCGCTCTCGCCATCCATCTTCCTTGTTTACCCAGCCTGGAGCTTCCGCGGGGCGTGTGGGAGCACGTGGAGGTGCAGATCTGGCACGGCCGGGCCCCAGCCCCGCGCTGCCGCCATAAAAATAGCAACTGCCAGTCAAGCGCTTGGCAATTGAAATAGGCTAAAAAAACACAGGCTCTCAAAGCTGGGGACAGGCACAAATTAAAAGAGAAAAAATTATTATTTTTTTTTTTTTTAAAAGAGGGAAGAATATCACAGGCAAAGGGGGGATGTGAGGAAGGGTGTTGAGATCCCGCTGCATCCTGGGCAGATGCCATCAGTATCACAGATATTTCGGTGCTGCGTCATGGGCACTTAACAAACATTATTTCCCAGGAATGCAAGTTTTGCTCCGGTCGAGTAGACCTGAAGGCCTGGTACCTTGCTTTTGGCAATGACCTGTTCCAGATGCTTCTGAGGAAGGTGGAAAAAAAGAACAACAAAAAAAAATAATCAGCGTGCACCTGGCCAATTGTGTAACTGAAGAGCTGAAATGAAATACTCTCTTGTTGGGATGGAAAGTGCTTGCGATTTCAATCTGCCCATAGCTAGAGAAAGCCCAGAGCCCAGTTTCAGGGGATCAAGTCCAGCCTTAATAAGGAAAACATTTCCCTCAGGCTTTGGGAGGCTGCGCAGGTCCTGGGCTTTGCCACCATGCTGCTCCAGTCCAAGGAGGATGTGCAGTTTGCTTTCATGTGTGGATTTTGCTGTCCTTGCATCCTTCCCTTTGGGCACCAGTGTTTCGGGCATTGATCTCGGTCCATCTGCATGCTGAGACACCCCATGCAACCCTGCAGCTGGGGAGGTGCCGGTGTCCTTGTCCTTGTCCTTCTCAGCTGTTGCTCTTAAAGCAGTCCCAGAAGAACATCATTTCAGCAAGGGATACAGGCAGGGACCAGCTCTGGAAAAGCTGCTGCTGCTGCCATCAGATTCATGCCTCCTGCATCAGCTTCACCACCATCAACTCTGCTCTTGCGATGAGTCATGAATGGTGGAAAGAGACAGGAGGAAGGTGGCGGAGCAGGGGAGAGAGTGGTGATAAACCTCTGCTGGAGAAATGTCTATCCTCACTGTGCACATGGTCTTGAGGGATGTCAGCCCAAACCAGGGCTGACAGAAACAGAGAATGTGAGCCTTGATTTGCCCCAGGGCTGATGTCCCTGCTCATGGCAGGGGGTTAGACTAGATGACATTCGAAGGTCCCTTCCAACCCAAACTATTCTATGATTTTATAAAGACTGCTCCAGGGGTCTAAGATGTGCAAGAGAAGCCATGTCCCAGGTGCAAGGCGGGGAGCGGGCAGGGGTGTGTGGGGAAAGGTAAAAAAGCAGGAGGCTGCAGCAGCCCTTGGCCAGGGGTGGGCAGAGGGCAGCTTCGCCCTGCCAGCTGCCTCTCCTGCCTTCCTTCCCACCTCAGCCCCTACCCACAATATTTCAGAAAGGTCTGGGAGGTCCCTTGGAGGACTTGAAGAGTACCCAAAGCCTTGTTAAAGTTCTGGTTCACTTAAAAGCTCCCATGCATCCACCACTCCATGGTCTTAGCTTGCTCCCCAGAAATTCCCTCTCTGATCCCTTCAAACCACTGTTTTCCCCACAGAACACAGGAGCTGGCGTCTGCCCCTTCAGCCACAGATGTGGCAGGCACTAGTAAAAGTGATGCTACGGCACAGTGTCCCCAGGACACATCCCTTTCCTTGCACACACGCTCACGAGGCAGAGAGCCCGGCCGTTCTTGGCTCCCCCTGCTTGCCCAGGGAAGTTGACTGGGAATGCAGACTGTGGGAGGAAACGACAATGTTCATTGTTTGGATTAAATATTTTTCTTGGCCCTCTCTCTGTTGCAGTGTGTCTTCTGGGTTTTTTTTTCTCCCCCCACCTCGACACCCCCAGCACACTCACTTTCCCTCTCTCCTTCCTGAGCCTCTCCAGCACGCAAGGAGGAAACCAGCTCTGAAAAACACCGAGAGGGACGGAGAGGGGACAGGGCTGGCTTCTGCTCAAAAAGCGTTTTGGGATGTCTCGCTGCCCTGAGCCACTCCGAGCAGCGAGTGAGCACTACCTGGCCCATGGCAGCCCCGCTCTGGAAATCTGGCAAGAGGCACCTGGGACCAAGGGGCCTGAAAAAAACCAAAGAAATTCCTACAAACCCAGCACTTCATCCGCTGTTTTTTATGACTCCCAGTTTTCCCAGATTCTGTCCACTGAGCCGTTCTTCTGTTCCTTTTGAACCATGGGGGGTGTCTCCTGGAGCCACATGCCTGCAGGATGGCTTGTGTGTAGACATCAAGGACCTGCCCCATCACCTCAGACATGGCCAGAAAGCAAAACAGAGAAACATCAGTTGTTTCCAAGCTTGCTGGTGGCCCTGAGCCGCCCACTTGTCAGCTCAGCATGCGGACTGCTTTCATTGCATCTCAGGTCTTCAGGAATATCTGCTCCAGCTCCAAAATCCTTCTCCCCAAGCCTCGCTGAGGAAACAGAGGCTTGTTGCTTGAGAAAGTACTCCACGTACTCTCAGGAATGCTCTAAGGAAGGGGTGACAGGCTGGAAGGCGGCATCCTGCTGTCTGGTTTCGGTCTATGTGCCACCACTTGCGCTGCTGTGCCCGAGGCAAGGAACAGCCCCGCTCCCAGCAGCCTTGGTATGCAGCTCCAGGTGTTCTTCAGGACAAAGAGGGTCCTTTGGACACTGGTTTCCTGCAAACATCTGGGCACTGTTTGAATCGGTCTGGCTTCATTTGGACGGGATCAGTGTCTGAAGGGCGATGAAGAGCACAGGGTTTAGACTGCTGCTTGGTGTCCAGCCTGAATGCTGCTGTAGATGAACACACTGGGAGAGCAGGTCCTTGCTTTCATGGTGTCTGGAAGTGCTTCTGTGTCCCAGGCCAGGATTTGGTTTGGACACATTTCTGCAGAAGTATGTGGCACTCTGGGCTACTGCACGGGATGTGTTTATCCCTGTCCTGCTTTGTGACTCTCTCCTCAGGGACCCCACATCCCAGCAGACACCAATCTGGAAAGGGCTTTGCACAGTCCGTGGGGACAAGAGCAAAGAAAGGGATGGAAAGCTGGTGTAGATGAACACCACATCAGAGCAGGTCTTTGCTTCCACTAAAGAATTCTGTCTGTGCTCTGTTGTGTTTTTTTTTTTTAAGGACATATGGATGAGGTTACTAAGGACATGTTTTAGTGCCAGAGTTAGGTTATGGTTGGACTTGATGATCTCTAGGGTCTCTTCCAACCAAAATGATTCTATTCATGACAGGATCCTCAGCCTCATCCTTTTTGCACCCTGATCTCAGTGCTAACGGGAGAAGAAAAACACAAGCAGGCAAGAACAAGCCAAGGGGAGCCCAGGAAGATGCCATGTGTGTGTCAACAGTGCCCCTGGCAAGCACGGTGGCTCCTGGAGATGGGTCCCCAGCACTCACCATTCCCAAGGTTGCTGCAAACACACACGAGAGAAGCCAGGGCTTCCCATACCACCAACACCAGCCCGCAATCCTGCCCTCAGCAGCTCGCCTGCTGCCGTGGATTAGATCTCCTGCCAAGCCGTTTGTGCAAAATATGTTGCAGGATAGAACGGGTTATGGAAAACAAGCCCTGAAAACCACAAGGGCCTCCTGACCCACTTGTATCTGGTTTCTGCCAAGTTCTTGTTACAGATCTTAAACAGAAAGAAAAACAATGTACAAGGGATGAAGGAGCTGCAGGGGAATGAATGTTCGTGTTGGAAGAGCAGTTGGCTGGGCTGCGCTTGGGGATGTTTGTTTATGATCAGAAGCGACCCATTGATTTTTTATTTCAGCGGGTGCTTTCAGTGGTTTTCCACTCCCTCTGTATCACTGGCTGTATGACTGTGACTGTTGGGAGAGGAAAAAGTGGGACATGGGCAGGGATGGAGGAATGGCAGAGCTGGAGAAGGCAGTACGTAGCTGTGGGTTGGGGCATCCCAAGTGCAGGTTTGGAGGAGCTGAAGTTGCTTCTGCCTCTTTGGGTCTCCACCACCACCGGTGTGGTGCCTGGATGCTCTGGTCCTGCCTGTGCCAAAAGGCTCCTCTCTTTTGGGGCCACGCAAGCCTGTCCTTGCACCATGCCAGTGTGTGGTCAGTTTGCTTCCCTCTGTTTGCTTTGTCTCTTAAGAAGATGAAGTTTCTACAATCACACTCCACATGCGTGCAGGGGACAGAGACCTTCTCACAGTTTAGGAAAAATATATCTCAAGTGAGATTTTTGGAAGAGAAATAAACTTCTTGGGGCTCGTCCCCTGAAAGGCTATATCCCACACTAAGCAGCCCGTGCTGCTCAACCCAAGAGTAGCATGAAAATGTACCCAGCAGGTACATAGAGAGCTTGTGTTCCACCTCCCCAGCATAAAGGGCTTTGACCTCACAGCTCAGGGATCAGGTCTGGTCACAGAGGGAGTCACAGCTGTTTTAGGGTCTCCTTGAAGGCAGCTGTGGCATCCCCTTAATCATTTTGATTGCTTTCCCCAATTCTGCTCCGTCCTCTTGAGATGTGGAGCCCAACATGTCATGTACTACCCATGATTCAAATGTGCCAGAATCTAGGGCAACTCATAGAGTCCTGTTTGGTCACCTGGATCACACAGACTTTGGTGACACTCTTGAAGAAATAGCAGTCACATCCGGCAGGATCCTCTCTGCATTTTCAAAGCCAGAGGGCAGACAGAGGAAGAGTGCAGGCTGGATAAAGATGACACAAAATGCTCTCATGGCGACAGGAGATGAGATAATGGTGAACATCACAAGAGGGTGGCTAAATTCTGGGCATACCTAGTTGCTCTAGAGAGTCTCCTTGGAGATGCAGGGGTGCCTGTAATCCTCACTGACTTAAGCTCCAGGAAAGCAGAAGGTGGTCTCTTTCTGGGAGTGGAGCATCCCACCAGCATCACATTTCTGCCTGGTTTCCTGCACTGAGCTTTGCCATGGTACAAAATCAGAGCTCCCAGGTCTGGGAGGATGGACAACCAAGGGGCCCCAGCCTCATGGATGGTGAGGAGCAGAGGCAGCTTTGCCCAGGGAGCGAGTCACACCCTGTCCCCCATCACACTAAAGCACAGTGAGATCCTGGTTTTAGATGAGACTTCCCACTGTCCCTACCACATCTGCCTTCTAAGGGGTTAATTCTGGCTGACAAGTGCTGGACACAAGCCACAGACATGCCGAGCAAGGGTTTTGTGCACACCGGTGGGAAGAGCCAAGGAACTATTGGGGTCCTTGACTACCTGTTGCATTAAGAGACTCGAGAACAACTTGTAACCACAAATACACTTCAATCCCTATCTCATCGTTTCCATCACAATACCTCAGGAAAACCACAAAACAGGGAATGAATTAGAATTTTACAACCAGGATAACATCACCGGCAACACGCGTGAGGGCAGTGAGACCTTGTCCTCATGGGGGGAAGACCTGAGAATTTCCAGCAACTCATGACAGCTTTCTGCTATGGTCCATCTTCACCCAGGGTGTGAGGCAGAGACCAAAAGCCTCTGCACACAGACAGGGCTGCTCAGAGCAAAGCACAGCAAAGCAAACCTCCATCAGGGAAGGCTTTTTCACCTAAATCACAGCCACACTGTGTGGGAGACAGAGGGGTGCAGAGCTGGTGAGCAGCACAGACTGGAAGATGCTCCAGAGCAGCCATACTCATGCATAGACTATTCTGGACCATGGCAGGAATAGTCCAAGGGAGCAACCTGGATCACCGTACCTGCTGCCCCCTCCTCCTCTGAAGTCAACTGCATCACTTGTTCTTAAGCACAGGAGGAGAGCTGAGAGGTGGTCACCTCGGGATTGCTTAGGAGAACCTGCTCCAGATGCTGCAGACACCTCCCTCAGCAGCAGAGCACACCACCAGGACCACGACCACCTCCTCCCAAACCACAGTGGGAAGGAGGGAGTTCCTCTCCTCCTCCACCCAGCCCCAAGCCCCCTCCTCCTCTCTACTCCAGTGCTGCCATCTGTTTTTCTACTGATGGCAGGGGATGAGATGTTCCACTGGCCCTCAAGACGCAAAGCGTGCTTGGTGCTAACTTGTATTCCTGATGGGCTCCTGGAAGGGTTTGCATCCCTCCCCTCCCTCCCTCGCTGAATTATGTGCTCCCTACTCTGGGAATGGGGAACTTGGCAAAATGCAGCGAGAGAGCGGGAGGCAGATGGACGACCTGACTAATGGGAAGAGAAGGGAGGTTGGGAGAGAAGCAAGAGGGATAAGCAGGCAGGCTGATCCGTTGCCAGCGTACGCTAAAGATGAGCGAGAATCTCTCTATAATGCCACTGCAGAGTGATCTGAACTTCCCGACACGAGGCAGGGCTCTGGCTGGGGAGGTTGGGGCTTGCCACTGCTGTCATGGCCCAGCCCAAAGTGACTCCACCAGGGACAGACCGTATGAGCAGCCAGGTGACCTGGATTTCTCTTATGTAGGGTAGTTCCCCCCACTGAGGCACCCAGATGAGAAAGCTGGACAGGTTGCCCAGAGAGGTGGTGGATGCCCCATCCCTGGAGACATCCCAGGCCAGGCTGGACGGGGCTCTGAGCAACCTGAGCTGGTGAAGATGTTCCTGCTCATGGCAGAGACTGGACTGGATGAGCTTTGAAGGTCCCTTCCAACCCAAACCCTTCTGCGATTCTATGATCCAGCACACATTTGGCAGTCGATGGAGGGGCAATGGCATCTCTGAGGGGTGACTCAGACCTGAGGTGACCTGCACAGTTCATGGGAGTAGCAATTCACTGCCCAGTGGAGTGCAGGAGACCGGGCTGCTAAAGGAGGAGCCTCCAGTGAGGGATTATTGTGAAATGAGGAGGAACGTGGGAGTAAGATGTCCCATGGACATGACAAGTCAAGCTGAACCACGTCAGACCCAGCAGGAACTCTGTTCTGCAGGGGCAGAACATCTCCTGAGCAGGTAAATTAAGGGGAAAACAAGGCAAGGGGGACCCCACACAGCAAGGACAGAATACAGGTTATATTCCATCTCTACCTGCCTCTCCCTGTCTGATATCCCAACTAGAGACTGTGTCCCAAGTGAAACAGCCTCCAAGAACTTCAGTGCTTTTGGTCACAAGGATGGAGACAGGAGAGGAAGAGGAGTGAGGGTGGAAACAAGCACAGATGAGGTAGAAACAATATTCAGGGCATTTTCTGTGGTCAAAGGAGGGGACTGGTAACACCTCCCTTCTTCCCAGTGCCAAGCAGCAGCTCCCAGAGCAATACTTTGAATGAGTTGCTTTCGGTAAGAGTTACTCTTTATGGCAAGACAAGGACTATTATAAAAGACACGTGAAAAAATGTTATCTGAGAAGACTTGGCTTATCAGCCCAACCTTAGAACTTGCAGCATCATAGAAGAAAAGCCAACAAAAAGAATAATCAAAGACACATATGTGAGAAGTGAGGAGGAGGAGAACAGGGAGGAGGCAGCTGTATCAGAAAGGAGAGTATCAGAGCAAAAGAAACTATCTGAGGATGAATCTTCATTAGTATTACAGTGAGTGACTGTGACCTTAAAAAATAGGCCTGTGCTGAGGAAATCGCTAACGAGGAAGAAGACATTATTCCACAGAGGAGGATCAGGATATCTCACAAAATGTTAGATGACCCGAAGACTAGAGAGAGAAACAGGATGACATTCACTTGTATAAAATTGAAGGGCAAGCTCTTGTACTGATGGTAAAACATCTGCTGTTAGCTTGGAGCTCATCATTTGGAAACAAAGGACGCAGAGAAAGATCTGGGTGTACTTGCTGACCTCAGGACATCTCTGAGCTGCCAGACTGATGCAACTTGCAGAAATAACAGATAAAGTCCTGGGTCCTATCAAAAGCGACATTTCCAGCACAAGGAAGCTTTGTGCAGGGCTTTGGTGAGACCTCAGCTGGAAGACTATGTACTGCCTGCTCATTCTTGCTAATTGAAAGCAGAAAAGGCATAGAAAATTCTACAAGAGTGTCCACCTTCTGGTAGGACACTGCAAGACTTTGGCTTGCCTAACCTCCTGTGTGCTAAGCCTGTTGCCTAGGATTGCTTTCCAAGAGTAAATGAGGATGACAAGCATCCAGGAACAGAAAGAGGTTGTGCTGGCTGTGACCATGTTTGGGTGGCTAAAGAGAAGACAGTGACTGTTACCACGAGATGCTGGATTTCAAGTACTAATGTTTTGTACAATAGTTGGTCCCTATCTCTCTCCATCTCGCATGCAAAGCAGACGGCATTTTTCACCATGCTCTACAGGACCTCTTGTTGAAGACATAGACCCAAGGTGAGGTGCAGGAACCATAGAAGAGGAAAGGCTGGGGTAGGTCAGGTGTACCTGAGCCTAAGGGAGCATTCTCAGACCTGTGTGGGTTTTCTCTCACCTGAGCTGCACAGAAAGGGAAGAAGGAACACCTCATGTCCCATCTGTTTCTTTTCTTTGTAAGGACTAACTCTCAGAGAGCTCAAGGAGCGGTTCTCCCTTGCTAGCAGAACCAGACAGGGTAACACCACAACTACCTGGACTGCTCTGCCACATAAGCCCATCCTACTTCAAATACACTGCCCCAGAACCGAGCTAAAACGTGTGGATCAGAAAGACCTGGAGCCCCCAAAACACTGAAGGATCCATTGCTAAGCTCTGATACTCAACCACCAGATCCCTCATTCCCCTGTGCTCACAGTCCACACCTTCCAGTAGAGACACAAAACGCAAACGTTGAGTTTGGGAAACAAATGCTGCACCTTCTGGTGACCACAACATCTCCTTCCTGGGGACGTGCCCCCTGCAACATCGCCCTTTCTCCCACACTTCAGTCAACAAAGAGCTGAGCTAGGCAGAATCAGTGAGCAAAAGCCATCATTTGCATTGAAATGAGCACATAAAAAGAAATAATCAGCAAAACCCAAAGCTATTTTTGGTGTGCAAACTTCATTTACATTTTTCTTTTTGGTAAAAATCCCAAATTTTCAGCATACAACATTCCAAAATACCCCCCCTTTTTCCTTTTATCCTCAATCATAATAACAACTAGTGCTTGACAAAGAACTGCCTATTTTTCATTTCCTTTGCGAACTGACTCCAAACTGCCTATGATTTTCTCCTGCCTGGTCATTACTCAAAGCGAAATGAGCAGCTAACCAATTTCTGCAAGGAATTCTTTGTCTGCAGATTCTTCAGGAGCGGTTTGTTTTGCATGTACAAGGCTGGAAATCCTGGTTGTTTTGGTTGGACGCGTGAGTCACGCAGGGCTTTTCTGGACCTGCCTTACTCTAGAACTGCGGTTCTGGTTAAGGAAATATTCAGGCTTGGAGTCAGCACGGGCTTTTTTGGGGATACCCCTTGCCAGTGAAACCCTTTTGCTAGAACATTCTTCCCAGGCTGGCCAAGAAGAAGCAGGCAAGGAAGGAAATGGGTTATTCTGTAGCTTTTGTTCCCCAGCATCGCCCTGACTGCGGGGAACTGGACCCAAGGATGCTTGTTCTGGTCTCTGCTCTGCCAGCAAGCCCTGGCCCAGCTCAGAGCAAACATGAAGTTCAAAGCCCTCCAGCTTTGTGCTGGAGTGAGTTTTCATTGCCAGGAGCTCTCCTGTGAGGAACAGGCAGCTTGTGCTGGGGGGAACTTACCTCACAGGATGGGATGCAGTGGATGACAGAGGGATCTGGGTACCACCGCAGCCGGCCCGTGCAAACGATGTGCTGAGGAGGGAAGGAGAAAAGAGCTGTTAGGTGACATGGCAGAGGGAGGTCAACAGCCACTGACACTCTCTGCATTGCTCATGGGGGTGCAAAACAGCAGTGGCACCCCCAGGACCTCCCCCTGCACCCCTGCCCAGTGGGAAACCCTTTGAAGCCCATCAAACCCAAAACAGATACACCTGGTTCACCCACAAACAAGGGTACATAGAATCATTTTCATTGTAAGAGACCCTCAAGATCATTAAGCCCAACCATTAAGCCAGCACTGGCACTAAACCCATGTCCCCAAGAACCTCATCTCCACATCTTTTAACCCCTCCAGGGACGGTGACTCCACCACTGCCCTGGGCAGCCTGTTCCAATGCCCGACAACCCTTTCCAGAAAGAAATGTTTCTCAATATCCAACCTAAACCTCCCCTGGTGCAACTTGAGGCCTTTTCCTCTCATCCTGTCCCTTGTTACTTGGGAGAAGAGACCAACACTCTCCATGCTCCAACCTCCTTTCAGGCAGTTGTAATTGTTCAAGGCAGAAGCTAGACAGACGTGTGTGTGTACACGTATATAGATACACAACAGATAGGACAAAGGGAGATGGCAGGGACCACCAAAGAAGTGGGTTTGGCTGGCAGTGCCACCTCATGGTGGCTGGCTTGGCCATGAGCTGCTGATGGGATGAAGCCACCTGAGGTCACACAGGCTGAGTCTGCCATCACCTCTCTGCATGATGCTGGATTCACTGGCTTCTTGCTCATATGGGGTGGGGGCTTAGCCAGTCAGTCATCACTCAGTACCTGCATCCATTTGCTCACCGACCCCTGCTCAGGCTCCGACAACTGGTCCTGGGAGGACTCACCTCCCCACACCTGACCCGGAGCAGATACACCAGACTCACGTTCACTCGCGGGGCTGAGGTTATCTCTGGTATTTACAAGGCACAAACTCAGCTGTTGCAGCCAACTGGACACAAGAGCGAGATGCGGAGGGCTCAGTTTCACTCTGCTGGAACGCCTTGTCCCGCTCGTTCAGCGGGGTTTTGTGGGGAGCACTCGTGATTATACAGGGGGAAGAAAAGCCCCACCACACATGCAATTTCCTCCTTGTAAAGCTCAGGCAGACTTTGAAATCTGAGGCCCCATAAAACGACGGCTGGCCTGCGAAAGTGTCCTAGGATGCCCTTCACTGTGCAGGAGCTGCACGGAGGGGTACGTACATTTTCTCCTCACCTTTCTCTCGTTTGAAAGGTGCAGCAGCAGGACAGAGCAGCCCTGGGCAGCAGGGCCGATGGGGATGGGGCAGCTCTGCCCATGCAGACCTGCTGCAGGTCCTTCTGCATGTTCAGTCCAGACTGTGATGGGGTTGGGGCAGGAGAAGAAAGTTTTTACACTAAGGGTGGTGAAACACAGGTTGCATGGAGAGGTGGTGGATGCCCCATCCCTGGAGACATCCCAGGCCAGGCTGGACAGGGCTCTGAGCAACCTGAGCTGGGTGAAAATATCCCTGCTCATGGCAGTGGGTTGGACTGGGTGAGCTTTGTAGGTTACTTCCAACTCAAACTGTTCTATGATCAGATCAGGGTGCTGGCTGAGCCAGCCAATTCCTGCTCAGCCCAGAGGATGTTTGCATTCTAACCCTACTGGGGTGTTTCATATGTGGCTGTTGTGCAACCTGAATGGCATTTTAGCTTACTCGTGTTAGGAGATTCATATTCCAGGCTTGAGGACAAACATCCTGGGCTGTGGGATGCAATGAATCAGAGCTGAAAGCAAAACAGGACCATGCCCCTCCCTGAGTGGCCTCTAGGGGTTTTGCCCCATCCTCTCCATCACCTCAGGACCACGGCAGCTCCCAGGAATGGCAAGGTTTGGAGGAGCAAAGTGGGGAGAAGAAACAGGAGCTGGGGCAGAAAAGAAAACAATTTGGTCTAGGGAGAGAGCTCCTGGCAAGGGGGAGCACCACTTCTTAAAATAACATCCCTCCTCCTCTCTGCAAAATGCCTCCCTCACACGAGAGCCCACAGCAGCAGCAAAAGAGCAGCCGAGTGCCACCGCCTCGGCAGGCCAAGCCATCCGATCCCTCAAAGGCGAGGACTCCTTCCAAGGCTCGTGCTTAACCAGCCCACACCCCCTAGGCATCCTCGCCCCCCCGGCAGCGATCCGCCATGGGTCTGATTCAAGGCGACGTACAGTAGTATCCGCAGGCACGACGCTGGGCCTCCTGCGGCTTCCCGGGAGGAGGGGAAAGCATTTGGATGGGAAGATTGTTTGCTTTACTTTGTTCCACCTCCTTCCTCATGCATCTCATTTTTTTTTTTTTTTATTTTAAGAAATATTACCCCGGCGGAGCTGCTTTTTGGGAAAGTCGTGCCCATGAGGATCCAAACTATTTGAGCTGTTTGAGCTGTTTTGCCTACAAAATGAGTAAGAGGATGGGGAGGGAAAGGCTCCCCCCGTTCCAGCGGCAGAGGCAAGCGGCCGACCAGCGGGTCCTGGCAGCCAGAGACACCTTCCTTGGCAGAAAGATGCTTCTGCCTGGGATTGGATCTCTGCTGCCAGGTAATTGGGGACCTGGGCTCATCCCGTGCCAGGGGTGGCTTTTGCTCTCCCAGCACCCTGGCTGACAAGAACGGCAGCTTAGCGGGTTTAGGCATGTGGCAAAGTCCTGAAAAATCAAGCAGGATTCCTGCATTTGACTTCATTCGCTGCGGTATCCTGCGACTCCTTGAAAGCTGGCATGGGAGCTGATAACTTGTGCTGAGCTTTGGTGCGGGAGAGCAGGAGGCCGTGCAGTGGCATTGGCAGGGGAGGGAAGAGAAGGAAGGAGGACCTTGGCTATGGAACCTGGCTATGGGGAGGAGCAGGTACCCCCAGAGCATGCAGCCTTGGAGAGGACCAGCCAGACCCAAGCTCACTTATGCTGCTTGCCATAGAATCATAACACCATTTTGTTTGGAAGAGACCCTCAAGATCATGCAGTCCAACCGTTAACCCACCCCTGGCACTAACCCATGTCCCTAAGATCCTCATTTCTGCATCTGTTCAACTCCTCCAGGGATGGTGACTCCTTCTCTTTCTGGGAAGAAATTGTTCCTAATATCCAATCTAAACCTTCTCTGGCCATTTCCTCTTGTCATTCCAAGTCTTACCCTTTTTCACCCAAGATGAAAAGATTTGGATTAAAAAACACCAGACAGAGAGGGCAGGGGCTCCACTCTATGCTGCCAACAAACTCCCTGCTAGAGGGATCCATCTCCCCATTTACCTGGACTCTGGTTGGCTGCAGACGGTGATCCATCGTCTCGGCAGTGAGGTTTTCGGGCAGTATGACAGGGTCGCTGGGCGGTACGATGCAGGAGGGTACGCACACTGCACCTGCAGGAGGAGACAGCCCTGAGGACTTCAGCAGGAACCAGGCAATGATGTTCTACAGGAAGGCACTGGACCCACACGTGTCTGCTCCTTGCAGAGGCAGACGTAGAAGAGACCTTTTCCCTCCCAACCTGGGATGACAATATCTTCCTCAAATCCTGAATTACACAGGAGCCTACAGGAGCTGTGGCCAACTCCCTTCTCCCAGATGAGAGGAAAATTGAACACAGCCTAAAAGATGGATTCAAGTCCCAATGGCAGAACATGGGATACAGCACAAAAATAAGCCTGGTCTGGATGCTGTGGGATGTTTGTTGACAAGCTAAGAAGGATTATTCATAGTTTTTCTGCCACGCTGAATTCCCACTGCCTTCCTATGACCCAGGAAGAAAAAAAAAAGCTGCAGAAAACCTCTTGGATAACTAAGCAGACCCCAGCCTCACATCAGGTCTGGCCAAACCTTAACCTTAGGCCCTGCCCTTAGACTCGCCTCAGCTGGTTTTGATCAGACCCAGGTGACCGGTGTGTTTGCTTTGGAGTGATGTGGGCTTTGCCCAAGTGCTTGGTCCGGGGGGATGCCAGACAAGATATAATGACTGTGACTGAGCACTGCAGCTTTTCCTGAAAGCACAAAGCGACCAAGTCCTAGGGAAAGAAATGGAAGATGTGGTCCCTCGTCTGGTGAAAGCGCCCTGTTACACACAATTGTCACAGCAGCTTTTGTCTAGGATCTGCCACATTAACCCTGCAAAACTCAGCAGCAGTAACAAGTGGAGAGATCTTGGGGAGATGGAGGCCTAGAGATTAGGAAAGCTATTGCAAAGGGCTGTGTTTGCCCTAAGGACAAATCTCTGCTCCTTCTGAAAAGAGAGATGCTTATAGCAGGGCCAGCTTTAGCTTTGAGCCTTGCCCATGGGTACCATGCCTGTCTCTGCATTTAGAAAAAGGATGGAGGAAAAAATAGGATTTTTTTCATAGATTTAGTGGGCATTGGTACAAGAAGAAGAGTCATTGTGACCTTCAGCTCTTTAGGATGGCTGAATCAATATAAGGTTTAGTTTTCTGTTTAGCTTCCATTTGCCCTCACCTATGCCGTGCCCCTGCTCACACTTGTACTCCACGAAATTCAGCTCAGGGGGTGGTGGGCAGGTGCCCCGTAAGCTCTCACACAGCTTGAACTCCTCTGTCCATAATCCCTCCTTGGTGCAGATGATGGGAACCTGCCAAACAAAGGGAGAGAAGCTGGTCTTACTGCTGACAACTGCCAGTGACGTCCTGAGGGAAGTTCTCCAGGGCAGCTGGGTTGCAGCCATCTGCTCCAGCCTGTGTGTGCTTTGCATTACTTACCAGAAAGCAAATTGCTTGCCAGCTGCTGCTGGATCCCACCAGAAGGAATCTGCCTGGTGGGCAGCAGCTTCCACACGCTGGCAAGCCCCTCAGATGGCCAAGCTGTTGCAGGGACCCTCTGCACAGCTGGGTGCAGGGAGCCCCACTGTTTTCCAGTACTGATCTTTTTAGCAGGTTGTGTTATGACAGGACAAGGGGTGATGGTTTTAAACTAAAGGAGGGGAGATTCAGGTCAGACATGAGGAAGAAATTTTTGCCCCTGAGGGCGGTGAGACACTGGCCCAGGTTGCCCAGAGAGGTGGTGGATGGATCCCTGGAGACATCCCAGGCCAGGCTGGACGGGGCTCTGAGCAACCTGAGCTGGTGAAGATGTCCCTGCTCATGGCAGGGGTGGCACTGGGGGAGCTTCGAAGGTCCCTTCCAACCCAAACTATTCTATGATTCTACAATTTCTGCCTTGCCACCAAGTCACTCACCTGCTGTCCCGGTGGCTGGCAGTTGAGGACACACTGGCTGTCCAGCTCGAAGCCCTGGCTGCAGTTGTACATGCCCTCGAAGACGGGAGGGGGCGGCTCGCAGACCACGGGGACACAGTGTCCCTCTTCCCACTGCCCGCTCTCCAGGCACTGGATCTTCAGGAACTTCCTGGAGACACACAGACACCAGACGGGGCTGCAGCACCCCAAAAAATGCCCACCTTGGCCACACCAAGCATCCCACAGAGGCAAGAATAGCCTAGAGGACATCTCTGCCGGAGCACAACCAAGCCCCCTGCGTGGGACTTGCCCATGCCATCCCACCCCTCACCATGGGCAGGTCCTCCTGAAGGGACAAGCTCACCCTCAACCAGAATCTTTTCTTCCCCTTGCACTGGATGCTTTTCCCTCACACTCACCACCCCATTGCTCCCCACCTCTCGCAGCGCCCCTAAGCCATTCATCTCTCCTCCCCATCCCCCGGGCTGCTTTGTCCCACCGCCAGCAGCTACAGACTTTGCTGGATGGAGTGAACCTCCACCAGTAAATCCTGCTGGCCTGCTCCCAGCTACTCCTGAGGCTCCTCTTTGTATCCCAGCCAGATCTGTCAATCCCGCTGTCGCACTGCAGCAGACCGATACCATCCTCTGCTGCTAAAACAGCCCAGGTGCAAACTATTTGCCAAAAAAAGGATGAAAAATAAAGGAAGAAAAAGTCCAGGAGTGGAGCCCACACTCTTTTCAGTCTCCCATCCTTGGCAGCGATGGAGACACCACATCTTTTACATCAAAACCCTGTGAGGCATCGGGCTGGCTGGGGACCACTCTCCCAGAAGAGGACACATCATTGCAACCCCAGACTTCGATGTACAGGTTTTGACAGCGCTGACGGGCTTTACCTGAGCCAGTGCTAATTGCTCCATCCTTAATGAGACTTTGTCCACCCCTCCTCTCCTGTCCTTTGTTACCAGACAGTCTTGCTCCAGCTGCTTGCCCCTGCCCTCTCCCAGCACCAGTGCCAGCAGGCAGCGCTCCAGGCACCACATTATGGAATCTATAGCATGCTGTAGGTACAAGGAGGGGGGTTTAACTGGATTAAAGAAATCCCTGGAGGGAGGCACTAAATTTCCCCTTGTCCTGAGTGGCAGCAGTCACTGATGGGGGGCAGGGATGGACACCCAGCTGCACCCCAACGCACCGTGCAGAGTCACACAGCCCAGAGGGGACCCCATCTGCACCCCACAGTCAGACCTGGGGCAGGAGCCGGTGCCCATACCCATCATATTTCTGCTCCTGGATGGGAAGTATGAGAGATTTTTAAAACATTCTTGACTTTCTAAATATTTGCAGCTCTTCAATTCCCCCTCAGAAATCCTTCAGAAATCAGGGCTCCATTTTTCCTAGAGACTATGAGTGGGACTGAGGGTTCCTGCTGTAGTGAATTCCTACCCCAGCAGGTACCGTGGGGGCAGGGGAAGCGTATGGGACGTGGCAGGTCTGCCAGCACAGAGCTCTGCACAAATCTCCCCACCAGACCACAATGGGACCACGGTGAGGCCACCTGAGCAGCAAGTGGTGCTGCACAGTCACACTGAGAGCCTTGGATTGACGGATGCAGCTATATGTTGTTTTGGAAGGATGGTGAGGAGGAGCAGTTCTGGATCCCATTGAAGGCATCTCTGGTTTCAGCCCACCCATAACTTCATTTTCTTGGCTGCCCTCCCTTTCCACTAGGATGATGGTCACTGCCTTGTGAAGATGTCTCCACCAGACCTTGCCTCTTCCAACATCTGAGCACTTTGCTTTGCCCACATTTAAAGGCAAGTGAAGGTACTGATCCTTGTTGGATGCCCAGGTCTTCAAGCAGCATTTTCCCCTTCTTGAAGTGCCTGGCAGGCAGGGTGTGAACCAGTTGTATGACTTGCACAGGGTAGATCGCCAGGGGTCAAGCTGATGGCGTTATGGCAACAGAGGCAAACTGGTGGTGCAAAGCCTCATGCAACAACAATGCCCCAGGCACTGAGCAAACTCCTTTGCAAACCAGGAGCATCCCAGCCACTTGCTACTTCTCACTTCCCCACCATCCACTGGTGTATAACCGATGCAGCCACCACACCTCCCTGTTGCTCCTCCAAATTGCAGCAGAGGCCCTTTGCCCAGGAGCTGTGGGAAGACCTGGGGAGAGGCATGGAGCATGGGGAGAACATGCTGGGGGAGCTGCAGTTTGCACAGGTGCACACTGAGGTTCAGGGCTCCACCGTCTTCAACTAGGGCTCCTTGTCTTGATGTGGTGCTCGAGCAATTTCAGGGGGGGCTGGCACTATGCACAGACCACATTCCACATCTCCCCAGATATAAATACAACCTCATAGAAGCTTGAAATTTCAAGACCCTCCATCTTATTCTGATCTGGGTTAGTAGCATTTCTTGAGGATTAATGAGGAACCCAGGAAAACCAGAGTCAAAGCTTCCCCCTCCAACGAGGAGGGATGGCTCTTGGGAAGAGGAGGCCAGGGAGATGGCTGAGACCGGCCAGGGCTGTGTCCAATGTGCCGGCACAAGCACTCGCCTGGCTCTGGGAGCTGAGCACACAGGAGCCTGGCTGGGATCCAGCTGCATACTGGGGTGGCCAAGCTTGGGGGAATTGATAAATGAACATAAAGCCTCATCTCACATGGCAGGAGACTGACAGACTCAAAAAGATTAAGGGGGAAGCAAGGAGATTTGCTGGTAAATTGAAAGAAAGCAATTGAAAGTTTGTAGGACCTCCACTGCCGTGCTCCAAACAGCCTGGGCAACCCGGGCTGTAAATCTTCATCACCTTCGAGGTGGAAGTGACACAGGAATCCAGCTGACAGCCTGTGTTTTCTTTACCTGGCTGCTTGGCTCCCTTGGCTGTGCAGGTGTTTTGCTTTTTTTCTGTCGGGGCCAGACACGGGCAGAAGAAGCGAGCACCCCACACCTCAGCACGCACCACAGATGTACGGTGGCCCTGTGCCCTGCGAAACGCCGATGCTCCCTGGTTGGGCTGTCCTGCTTTGCCCGCTGTGATCTCTCCAATATGTTTCCAGCCGCCAAGTCTGCTAATTCCTTCCAGTCTCTTTTCTCCTCCACGTTCTCTCGCTCCCTGTCCCTCTTTCATGGTCTCCATAGTCTTTGAACAGGGAGAACAGGTGAAGGAGACAACATCTCCATGGCAGTTCATCATGGGGCTGGGCTGTCTCATGGCTCCCTTGATTTCTGGTCAAAATGCAGGCTGAGACTTTCAAAGCTGCTTGAGAAGACTTGGGTGACCCAGCTATTCTTTGCTGTGTTCCCTCAAGCTAGCAGAAGGGGCTCAACCCCTCATAAAGATAAGCTTTGAGATCCCCAAAAATCTCTTCTCTCCAAGGAATCATCCCACATCGGGCAAGTGAAGCAACAAGGTCTGACCCCAAGGTTGTCCCCAAACTGAGAGCATTCTCATCCTCTAAAGGATGTCTGAGATATTTCTGTTAAAGAGCTGCTTCAGATGGCACTTTTTGGTGGAAGCAACAGCCAGGACCATTGCGGGGGTGATGCCCATTTTCCCCCAAGTATCTGACCTCTGACTTTCAGGCTGGCTCTTTTCAATGCTGCAACCCTGGATTCTTGAGGATCCCCTGTTGACAAGCAGTGATTTCTAAAGGACCTTTCCTCACCTAGGTTAACAGACAAAAGTATCTTCTCCAAGACAGCATATTTCTTCATTCTCTTTCTCTTCCACTTCTTCATCCCCTTTCTTTTCCAAGTATTTCCAAGGTTGAGCTAGTTGGCTGGCATGGGGAGTCTTCCATGTCAGCCATGGATCATGCCTGACTTTTCTCCAATGACCAGTACACACAGGGAGTCTTACTGGTACCTGTCAGCACCTGTATGACACTAAATCCTTTAGTAAGGCTGGTGCTTGCTGGGTTGGTGGACAACAGGGGGGCAACAGATCAAGAATTGTGTGTGCTGAACCCAGAAAGAACTTAGAAGACTTCAGAAGTCCCCCAACACATCATCAGCTGAGACCCTGCTCCTTTAGCAGCACATTGGGAACCCCCACCCCGCTGGTGCCGGCCCCTTCCAGAGCTCTCCATCACCTTCTCCAACAACTTGCTTTCTCCAAAACCGGCCTGAACAAAGCAATGAACCTCTGGCTCTGGCAGCTCCCATCCTCTGCCTGCCAGGGCTGGAACACCAGATGCATTTCCAGCAATCCAGCACTTGACTGGCCGGCTTACTGGCTAGTAGCTGTTGCTCGCTACACATGCCAAGGGGTTTGTACTCATGCTGAGTACGCACGCAGAGCTCCAGATGAGACAGTACACCAGCATTTACACTTCCAAGGAAAGGCTTTTGCTCTGAATCAGACCACTCACATAGCACTTAATATGCATGATAAGAAAGCAATAAATTTTCTGTTAATCATTTATTTTTTTTGCTTACTGTAATAGGATCATACCCTACCATCAAATATATCAGACAAATTAGTAGTAATGATAATACCAAACATGAAAGCGTCATGTCAACAGGCATTGCTATGAATATGCAAACCACTTTGCATGGTTTTCCTTGACTGGTGTCACAGGCTGCTCAGACCCATGGGGAAGTCACACACACATCAGAGGAGCATGGGGAGCTCCCAGAGGGCATCCTTCTGGCCAGCAACTGCTGCAGCACGACTGAGGTGGCCTAACTTTGCAAGCTGCATTTATCTGATTGCATGGCCAGTGCCTTAAATGCCACAGGCACACAAGCTGCTCCACAGTTTGCAGAGCAGTCCATGTGATTGTAGCCACCATCATAATTTGCTCAGCTCCCCTTGGCCTAAGAAATGCTCCTAATGTTGCAAAAAGCTGTTTACAGAAACCACTTCCTTCATTACGAGGCAAGAAATCTGGCAATTGCTTCCCAGTGCACAACAACTCTACCCCAGAGCAATGTAGAGATGAAGTCTGCATCCAATTAAAACTGGAAGGGGGCATTAAACAATTAGCACATAATTACCTGATTTGGGCTAGTATCAAGACTCTGGGGAGGACCCGGTCAGCGCCAGGGAATCTTTAGTGACCGTACCCCACAGGGACTTCAGCTGGGGGCATCGCGGAAAAAATTTACTCCCCGAGTGTCACGATACTGGCTGGGCACAGGGCTAGTGAATCACCAGGAATTTTTTCCCCTGAAGCATTGGGAAAAATCTTCTCCAAATGAAATGTCAATGCTTAGGATTAAATTTAGCCAGGAAGTGCAGCGGGTAAAATGTTAACCCTGACAAGAGGCAGTCATTCATTCTTACAGCCCCCAGTGCCTTGATCTATGTTTTATCACTTTTAGGAAAAACAGCAGCTCCAGGAATCTTCCAGCATCTTATTACATCTAATTACCTGAGAGCCCACAAACACTTCAGTAGATGTTTAATTTTCAGCAACTGACAAATATGTTGAGGTGCAGGGGAAAATTCGCGTGCTTTAGGTTAAGGTACTTAATGTACACATACACGAAACAGCAGCTTGCATCTTGTTCCCACCTGCTTTCCCCCAAACCAGGGGAATTCCTCTCCTGTCTCAACAAATCTGCATGACTAGAGCAAGCTGCTCTGCCTTGTACTTATTAAATCAGCTCTTTGAGACGACCAGTGTACCACCACCTTTCCTTACCCTCATTGGGAGGAGGAAAGAGATGGTGATAACAGATCCACCACAGACTTACTTCTTAGACTTGCCTGCTGCATTCTCAGCCACGTGGTATCCAGGCTTGCACTTGTAGCGACAGACCGAGCCCACGTCATGGTTGCCCTGGAGGCATCGTGGGACCAGGAGCTTGGCATTGGCCACCGCAGGAGGTGCGTCACACTCCAGCTTGCAGTAGGCTTCGGGGAGTGACCAGAGACCATCCTCCAGGCAGGTCAGCCACTGGTTTGCTCCTGAACCCAAAAGAGAAATGGCATGTTGGGGTTACAGCTGACTTAGGGATGGAGTCCTGCTGGGGGAAGCTCAGAGCAACCAGCAAAAGTCCTCTTGTTAGGGTGGATACTGATGCCAAGGGAGGCAAGATCATAGACTTTGGGTAAAGAGCCTTTTCTTAATGTCCAACCTATCTTCCTGCCATTCCCTCAGGTTCTATTGGTGGTCACCAGAGAGAAGAGATCAGCATCTGCCGCTCTCCCCTTGTGAGGAAGCTGTAGACCACCATGTGGTCTCCCCTCAGTCTCCTCTTCTTTGTGCTCAACAAACCCAGTGACTTTAGCTGCTCCTCATACAGCTTCCCCTCCAAACCCTTCACCAACTTCATGGCCTCCTCTGACACTCTCCAGTAGCTTTATATTCTTTTTGTGTGATCGCTGCTGTGCCTACAACTGCTCTGTGAGCAGGGACTAAATCTCGCCTCCACGTTGCACCTGTGCTCCCAGCGGACCAGCACTGTTGAGGGTAGGCCCCCACCTCTGAGCACCATGCAGCCCTGTCATCCTTTCCTTCCCTATTCTGGCATCTATCAGCATGGAGAGCCTGCCCGTAAGGACGTGAGCCTTTGGGGAGAACAAGCATCAGGCACGTCCCTGCCTTGACAGCTCATCCAAGTTTGCTGGACCTCTGCGAGGTTACCCCCCCAGCTTGGCAGCCTCGGCCAAGCACCACCAGCCATGGCGTCAGCTGCTGGAGGTCACCCAGGGCGCTCCACCACAGGGACATCTTCCCTCCGAGGGACCCCATAGCAAACCTCCCATTGACTTCAGTGGGAACAAGAGCTGAAAGATCAGATGGAAGCCCTGCCCTCAGCTGACCCACCCAAGGCAACGGGCATCGGTTTGTGCAGAATTTGGGCTGTTGAGCTGTCGTTTGTGCGCTACCCTTTGATCAGTTCACACTGGGGATCTGCCAGCATCCCTCCTGTCGTGAAACGAGACCTTAATTCCCTGCAGTTTTTGCTCCATAGATTAAGTTTAAAAAAAAAAAAAAAAAGTAAACGATTTTCATACGTTTCAGCTTAAATGTCTCTATAAAATAGGACGCCCATTAAAATGATTTGTTGTATGCGATTGTTCAGAGCAAAGGCCCTGGTGGAAACTCACACAAAGTCCCAATGCTTGAAGCTGTCAAGGCAATTACCCCCAAATCCCCCCCAGCTCAGCCTCGCATAGACAGGAACAGTAGCTCTCTTTCTCCAGCTTGGCTTCAAAACATTCCTGCGGCTCCTGATGGAGTCTGCAGAATGAGAGCCAGCCCATGGTGTGTCTGGGGGACTGCTGTGTGTCTGGGTGGACATCTCCCAGCCTGCTCTGCAGCTGTGGGCATCAGTCTCTACAGCTTTATACAGCCCCAGGCCTCCTGAACCACAAGATTTCCCACAGCCACCAGGCACTGAGCCACCCTGGGCTCTCTGAAGTCCTTTCTTGTCTGTCTGTACACTTCTTGTCTCCCTCACACCCATAAATGCTGGAGGCTGCCAGACCTCACCAGCTATCAGGAGAAGACATCCCTACACCTTGAAGGTGGATAGATAAGGGCTGTCAGCCAGGGCATGGTAGTCAGAGAGAGTGTCCTCATGCTCTGGTGTCCCCATTTAAGGGGGATAGATGCCCACCACTTCAGGAGGTCTCTCAAGAGCCCACCTGGCTGGCAAAAGCCAGGATAACCGAAATTCAAAGTTGCAATGCTTTGTTTGAACATCTTGGGACATGCATGGAAAGGTGGCACCAAAAAGGGATCCCTCAGCACTCCAAACCATACCTTGAATCTTGGCTGGGTGGATGCAGGAGAAGGAGCATCTCTTCAGGTAGGTGGTCCCCTTGGGGCAGGAGAACTCAGCGTAGTACACATGGGACTGGTCAGGGACACCACAGTCAACAGGGTCACAAGTCACAGCTCTGTCCCACTGTCCTGAGCTGCACGTCAGCACCACCTCCTGCTGCAGAGAAAGCAAAGCTCCATCAGAACCCTTTGAGTGAGCTCTCAAACCTACTAGTTTGCCACCACAACAGAAAGGTCTGACTGAGGTTTCAGGACAAGGAAGACTCTACCCCATTTTTGACTCTCCCGATGTGCCTTTTCTCCTCATTCTGGACACTGAGCCATGAAGCACTTACCTGTTCCCAGGGTGATGTTTGGGGGTGAAGGCAGTGAATGGCCCTTGGGGTGACACACAAGTCACCTGCACAAGAGACCTTTTAATGTCTGGTCTGTAGCTGCTGGCCTCCAGGTGTAGAGAATGCTCAGGGAGAGCTGTGTATGTTTCCTCAAAATGAGGAGGGTCACACAGTCAAACCAGTCACATCACTGGAGGGTTCAGGACAGGGCACAAGCTGCCATCTGCTGTGACAGCCACGTGGCATCCACTACCAAATGCAGAAAAACTGTCACCTGATGCAATTTGTTTTGTGCAGTTCCATTTCAGAGAAGGGGAATGTTTTCATAGAATCACAGAACAGTTTGGGTTGGAAGGGCCCTTCAAAGCTCCCCCAGTGCCACTCCTGCCATTGGCAGGGACATCTTCACCAGCTCAGGTTGCTCAGAGCCCCGTCCAGCCTGGCCTGGGATGTCTCCAGGGATGGTTCATCCACCACCTCTCTGGCCAACCTGGGACAGGTTCTCACCACCACCAGTGTAAAAAATTTCTTCCCCCTATCTGGTCTGAATCTCCCATCCTTTAGCTTAAAACCATCACCCCTTGTCCTATCGCAACAGGCCCTGCTAAAAAATCTGTCCCCATCTTCCTTACAGGCCCTTTTTAAGTACAGAAAGGCTGCAATAAGGTCTCCCTGGAGCCTTCTCTTCTCCAGGCTGAACACCCCAACTCTCTCAGCTTGTCCTCATCCTGACCATGACCCTGTCAAGGTGACTGCCCAGACCTGACTCAGCTCAGCTCCCACGGACACATCAGTTCCAGGTCTCCTTGGTCAACAGCCAAGAGCCTTGCTGGCTTGTGGCTTTTACGAGGCATCTCCCAGCCCTCTGGAAAGCAGGACAAACTGTTTCATGGTGACCCCTGTGCTGCCCTGCTGGCATGGGCAGCATTATTACAACACAACACAAAGGAAGAAAAGCTCTCTGTACTGTCGGCTGCCTTTAAATATAGTTGCTCTGCAATGACATCATTTTTTCCTGCGCCACTGACTTCAACTTTAAGAAAGAAAATGTCCCAAGGATGTTTAACCCTCCCAGCAATGCCTATCTAGGAACAGAAACATCTACCTCTCCCTCTGCAAGAAAGCATCACCCTGGCTGGGACATCCCCTGCAGCAGCTTTTAGCCTGGCAGAGCCATGATCTGCATGCAGCTCTGGGCTGGGAGAGCTAGGACTGTGGTGAGGGAAGGAGAATGGTCTCCAGAGCAGGACCACCAGCAGGGATCCAGCACCAGAGTTTCCCTTGTGCTGAGGTTTGTTGGAAAAGCAAGCAAGGAGGTCAGGGCTGGAGCAACAAGGTGTCCTAGGGTCACTGCAGCTACCTCAGTGTGGTTAAACATTTCTTAACTAGCACCTGATCTAACAGGTTATGAGGTGCACTCACCTGAGTGGAGCCCAGGCTCTTTCCATCGCCAGAACGGGGGACGAAGCCTTTTTTGCAGGTGACAGTGCACGACATGTGCCTGGGGCCGTTGGAGGTGCAGTTGAGGGTGGCAGCGTAAGCGAGCAGGGGCCGCGTGCAGCTCCCCGATCCCGCGCAGACACCATGGATGCAGCTGTAGAGAAGAGGGAAGGGATCAGCAAGTGGGTCCCAGGGCTTCTGCAGCAAGGAGGGGCTCTCTCTGGGTGGCACCCGCACGGGATGCTCAGCAGGTCACAGATGCATACAGAGATGCACACATATCCCTCAGTCCCAGCTTCTTCCAGGCTTGAAGTCTCCTTGCAACCACAAGAGAGTCTGGGTTGGAATGGACCTTCAAAGCTCATCTAGTCCAACCCTGCCATGAGCAGGGACATCTTCACCCAGCTCAGGTTGCTCAGAGCCCCATCCAGCCTAGCCTGGGATGTCTCCAGGGATGGTTCATCCACCACCTCTCTGGGCAATCTGGGACAGGTTCTCACCAACCCCAGTGTAAAAAATTTCTTCCCTGCATCTGGCCTGAATCTCCCCTCCTTTAGTTTAAAACCATCACCCCTTTTTCTCTTGCAACAGACCCTGCTCAGAAGTCTATCCCCAGGTCAGAAAAAGAAGTTGAAGACGCCTTTTTAAAGTCTATGCTGATAGAAGGGCAACAGGTACTTCAAACCCTGCATTAGACATCAGAGAATCCACAGAGGATTCTCCAACTGCAAGAAAACGCTTATCTGGAGAACAAAACTCTTATAAATACCAAGGAACCATCCATGAGATGTTCTTCAAATGACACACAGTTCCCCCCAGACCTGGCAGCAGAGCTGCCTGAGCTTCAACAGCCACCTCCTCACCACAGCAGCTTCCCACCAAGGACCAGCCCTTTGGTACCCATTAATTAAGCATCACAAATAGTCCCACAGCAAAGAGGAGTGCTGGCCAGGGTGCTATGGTCTCCATCAGCAAAATGCAGCCAGGAAATTAATTACCCGGCATGGAATGGGGCCAAGACACATGTTTGACACAACAGGTCCCATAAGAAAATGTCCTGATCATCCAGTAGTCAGGCTTTAGCTTTTATGAATTGGTACTAGTGGAGAAAAAAAAAATTACAGGAGCCCTCCTGACGCAGGGCCAGAGGTGCTGCAGCTTCAGGTGACAACAGGTCACAAATCACAATCCTGGGGAGAGAATGGAGGGAGGTGGACCCAAATGCCTCCTCTCTGCTCCCAGCTTTTCACTGGTTTTGTGCCCTGGGTTTCACCCAGGGGAGGCAGAGGCAGCCTTGGCCGCTTGTGTTTGGTCAACCTCTCCAGCCAAGGATGCACAACTAGGAATCCCACAAATGACACCAGGGGGAGAAAAAAAAAAAATATATATATATATATATACACATAATTTCTATAAATCTGTGCCAACACAGACGTTAAGGGTGCTGTTGACTGTGCTGTTGACTCTGGACAGGTCTACCTAGCCAAAGACACGGTGGAAACCTGCAGGCCACAGCCCTGCAAGAGCTGGTGGGCACGGGAGGGGACCACAAAGGAGAACAAGAAGAAAGAGCCTGTTTTTTCAATGCAGACCTGTTTATGAAGTGAGAAATGGTTTCGGGGCAGCTGCTGCAAATTCTTTCACTAGCTTATATTTCCATTTGCTTCCTTTTTAAAGAATTTGTTTTATGAGCACAGCGTTTGTCAGGTCATTAGCTTCTGAGGGCATCTGGTACCAATTGTAGCCCTCTCCCCTCCCCTCCTGCAGTCACCTTCTCTGGACAGTGGCTTTGCTCCCTGCCATGCCCCAGGCACATGCACACACACACGATCCTGTCCCCAACCCCCCCACCCTGCAATGGAGTCCTAAAGCTCCCTGTGTGTCTCTGAACAGGGGATGAGCTTCTCCTCCTTCCAGCCTTGCTCTTGCATCCCATCTTCTTCCTCATCAGTCAGAGACGTGTGAGGAGCTGCAGCTGGTGCACACATTGCTCCTACCATGGTGCTTGGTGCTACACCAACATATCACAGCAAGAAAGTCCTGGGTGCATCTCAGCACATGGGGACTATCCAAGCCAAAACCCAGACCAGATGTTGGGAAACAGGGCTGGGAGAGAAGCGGTGGATTCACCAAGCGTGCGTAGGCTACAGGACAGCTGGGTGGCCACTGTGGTACCCCAAGACGTCCAACTTCCTCTGCTCCTGAAGTTGTGTTGAGTTATGGAGCATGCGCTCATGACAGCGCTGGTTTGGAGGGGGTGGTGGCATCTCCAGGCACATCCAGCTGGGCCAAGTGCTTGTGCAGAGCAGCTTTGGTGGAGCGATGGCATGGCATGTTGTCTGGGACAGCCTTTGTTAAATAACAAATAATGAAATACCAATCCTTTTCAGCACTACTGGGCACATTTTGGTTTCCCACCAGGTCAGAAACATAACCGGCAGTGCTGGTATGAAGCAGATCAAGAGATCAGCAAGTTTCTTACTGTATTATTATATATGCAAAAGGTTATACAGATTAGTTATACATAAGGGAGTGATAATTAAAGGTCATAATATCATAATCTTTCTTCTTATATGCACCATACACTCATGCACACATGCTATATGTGCATACAGATATGTTTTAGAAAAAATTAGCCTTCTCTTTGCCCCAAAGATGACTAAATTATCACCCTTTTCACTGTGACTAACACCACCCCATCCCACAAATACCCTGGTTTTACTTTGGAAATGATCCAAAACCTATTGACTCAAGTTCTAAGAAGTTGTTCTCACCCTACATGTAGCTTTGAAGTCTGGTGCTGCTATTCCAGACCTGAAGAGGGGCTCATGTCACCCAAAGCTGTCTGATTTTCTCAAATATATCAGTAGCCTTGAAAAAAATGTATCGTCTCTCCCTACAAACTTTACCCTGATGGTTTTCTTTATCGTTATCAGCATCATTGTGACTATCACTGCAATATTCTGGGCCAGGACAGCCTTGAGCCTGATGCTGTACAAGTGCAGGACAAAAAAAAATAATTAACAAAAAAATCCATGTGGCCTGGCCCCATCATTTCCACATGCCTTCCAGGGTTTGGGTAATGTGACGGAATAAATCACTGTTCCCAGCCTCTGGAACACCCTAACGAAGGCTGGACGAGGAAATGGTGTAGTTAGCCCAGTTCTGATCTCAGCATGAAGGAGCTCTTTCTCTTTTTGATGATAAATGAAATTCCTGTATCACAGCTGCAAACTCCTGACATTTGGCCATTTCTGATTCAAGCCGTATAAGATGCAGGACAAGCCAATTTTTTTTTTCCCTGCATGAAACATCCAAAAAAATTTCCATTTTTATCCCAGCATCTTTTGAAGCTCAAACGATTTGTCAACAGTGTTTTCACAAAATATCAAGGTTTTTCTCCTAACTTATTTCACATCAGCACCAGCCTGCACGATTTTCTGGGCTCACCAAGCCTATCCATAACCCACACATCAAAGAAACTTCCAGATCTGGAAATTTGTGAAATTCTGCCTAGCGATAGCCCTAACTGCTCTGAAATGATAAGAGCTTTGTTCTGAAGTGAGACTAATTCTACAAACCAGGGCAAAACTTTCCCTTTGGGATCCTTCATCTTTCTATAATAAAAGCAGGAGGCATCTGCCAGCAATGGAGCACGTTGAACCAGCGGTGACAACGCTGGTAGCGAAACAGTCTGTTGTGACAAAACCCAAATTCTGACATGCTGAAATTTCCCATTTTATAAGCAGTTATTTCATAGAACCCAGAAAACAGTGATGGATCCCCAAATCAAGGTAAGCCAAGCCAAATACAGCACAGCTGCCTGAAGTATAAGAAGTCATCCGTAAATTGCTGCAGTATCTACCCAAGCTTTCAACCCAAAGATTGCTGTTAAAACAGTCCTTACCAAGCTCCAGCACAACCAAGAGAAAACTATTATAAGAAGTTCATTTCATGGTGCAATTTTTTATGGGTGTTTTTGGGTGGTGGGGGGTTATAGGAGATGTTGATGGAAAGGTAGAGGCTTCAGCCAAATCTCCTGAAGTTATAAGTAATCACTGCACATACCCTGGTGGAGTCTGGATTGTGGCACTGAACATCAGTGAGATAAAAGATGTTTACCCCAATGTGGTCTAGTGAAAGAAAATAGCTAGGAAATGAGGAAAGGTGTTTTGGAAATACTTGGGAATTTCTCCCTTCAGGCATGTTTCTTGGGAGAGGGGAAAGGTCTCACTTTTCCAGTAAATCTGATGGCAACCATCCTTGTGGGAGCAGGCTACATGTACAGACCCAACGGTGGTGATGCTTCTTGATTACAATCTTCCTTGAGGTTGCCACCTCAAGAAAAGATATTTGCTTCTGTACGTGACTCCCAAAGAAACTTGGCAAAAAAAAAATAACATCCCTGTGAGTCATCCACTGTCATCCACCTCACAGATCGAGAAAAGGCACCAGTAAGATGTCAAGTGATGTGCTGGCCCCTCCAAAGCCATAGTGGGAAAGATAGAAAAGGAAACAAGCAGATCAACCTTAATACATTTCCAGACAGTTCCTTTCCATGTTTTTTTTTTGTTGCTTGCTATAAGAAAATAGGTTTATAGAAGCACAGAAAGTGAGGCTGAAGGAGATGTCAACTTTGGGCTAGCTAACCTTATTTCTGCCACATCCTCTCTTGTCCAGAGGAGTGCACTTCTGATGCACATCCACCACCAAGGACATAGCAATAGCAGAGGGATTTCAAAAGGGAGATGCCAGCAGAAGCCACAGCTAGATTGCCAGACTTACACTATGAGATTTAAGAAGAAAAAAAAGTATTTATCATGACAGAGTGGAGATACTGAGAGGATCCAGTCGCTCTGTACAGACACACACAGAAAAGCAGTTTGCTGGCAGGAGGCGTTTAGACCTTTCTGACAAGGATGGAGCAAAAGTAACAACTTTCATCTTGAAATCAGAGACAGCTTCTCAGCAGAGAGGGTTACTGGATATAAGAATAGCTCACCAGGGGAGATGGTGGACTTGTCCCCTCCTGCAACCTGTAACATGAGATAAGATAGCCTGCTGAAGCACACATATAATCCTGTTTCTGTGGAAATGGGCTCTGTGTTGTAGTTCGCCTTTCCTTGATGTATCAGGGGTTGGCCATGCTTAGAGCAAGTTTATCAAATTGAGTGGCCCTTTCCATGAGATGACACCAAGCACACTGCCTCTAAGCTTCTGCTTCTTATTGGGCTTCTGCATTTGACTCAAGATCAAACTGATGAAAAACTTTTGTATTGGGAGATCTTTCTTTTTTCCTAGGTGAGACTGGCTAGTCTCGGGGAAGGGCAGAAGTAGCCTTGAGCATCCTAAAAAAAAGCCCATATAAAGCACTAAATTGAAGAAGCTGGCTAAGCTGCAGAGAGCAAATGGAATGGGGCAGCCAATGAAAATGGTCCCTGCACCTCCACCTGCACGTTTCCCTTGCCATCTTCCAGCTGGACAGTGATGCCACTGGTTAAAATGAATGATCAAGTCCTACAGTGGAGCCTTGGCCACCATTGTCCAGCATCCAGTCAGGGACACAGAAGAGGAACACCAGAAGTCAACAAGCTTTGCTGCCAGAGAAGCAGGACCCTGATAGGTCTCCAAGGTAGAGCCAAAGCCTGAGATAAGCCCATGCCCTAGGAAAGGTGGTAATAAGGATCCTAGGCTTGATTCTTGAGAGTTTTTCTCCTCCAGACCATGGGGAGAGGATGTGTATGGTGCAGTATAGACACAACCTGCTCTGATGTGCCTTATGCTGCACGTGGGAGAGACAGGGAAGAGATGTCCAGTCAACATGTGCTGTCGTCATGGTAACAACTCTATGTTGGCTGTGCACACAAGATGACAGAGTGAGGATGGAGGTACATCTTGACCTGAGTGTGTTTCAGCCCATCAGGGGTGATCCTGGGGTCCCAAAATAAGGGTCCATCTACTTTGTGTACGGTCCAAAACCATAGGGCACCCTAGGCCAGAGGGACAGAAAGGATAGGACAAGGGGTGGTCGTTTTAAACTACAAGAGCGGAGATTCAGGCTGGACGCAAGGAAGAAATTTTTTACACTGGGGGTGGTGAGACCCCGGCCTCAGTTGCCCAGAGAGGTGGTGGATGAACCATCCCTGGAGACATCCCAGGCCAGGCTGGACGGGGCTCTGAGCAACCTGAGCTGGTGAAGATGTCCCTGCTCACGGCAGGGGTGGCACTGGGGGAGCTTTGAAGGTCCCTTCAACCCAAACTACTCTGCAGTTCTATGAAAGACCAGCATCTCTACCCAGGAACCCCACAAATTTTCACACCAGCACAGATGCAGTTCATAAATTGATGCTGCATAGATTTGGCCCCTGGAAGAAAGAAAGAAACAAAATAAAACCTGATTGGGGAATGACCCTCCTCTCTTTGCTGAATAAAGTTTAACAATTGAAAATATGTAAACAACCCCTTCCCTCCATCTGATTTTCTTTCCCTGACACCTACTTGCCCTATAACAGGGATGCAAACCAGATACTTCTTGATGCACTAAACCCACTTTTGGGGAACCAGAGGAGGCCACTCACGGAGGAAATAGAAACACAATGCAGACTGCATTTTCTAGCACCTTTCCTGTTAACTTGCCAAGGCATTTCCCAGCATATGCTAACATAAAATTTTTTTAAAAGCTAAAATTAAACACAATGGAGGAAATTAACGATGTTCCCCTGGTTCAGTATATAGCCTGGACCAAGATAAACAGGAGGCACTGTGGCTCAGTTTTAAAATATTAAGGAAAGGATGAAAGTAGAATACTTTGAGTTTCTGGGTGAAAACTCTCTAGAAGTCTGGTTTCTGCTTGACCCCATCAGGTTGTGATTTGGTATAGAAAGCAAAGAAGAGGCCTGATTTGCTGGCAGAGATGGTAGAGAGGGGTCCTGGTGCTGGAAGCGAGGTGTGACGGAGGGACACCACGCTGCCTTGGTCTGCAACTGTTCTTCCAACCCTCAGTGCCTCAAGAGAGTCCGAAACCAGAAGACGACTCTTTTTTTCAAATAAAAGATGTACTTTTCTAGCATCAAACACCTGCTGCATCCCAACCTGGAGATGGCTGCTTCTCATCAGGAAAAACATGATCTCTTTGTTTTCCGCAGCCTGCAAAGCACTTTGAGATCCTTCAAGATGAAAGATGCTGCAGAAATACCAAGCTGTCACATATTTATTATTTTGGCAATGCGCATTTCTAGACCGAAGTCAGGAAACCTCATTTCTGTGTTGCTTTTGTTACTGTCCCTTTCTTGGGTTATTTTAGGAAAGCACATGCACATATTGGATATACGAGGCTGGGTGCGTGCGAACAGTCAATTCAGTTCCTTACAGGAATAACAGATCTTCTGTGATCTTTTACAGTTGAGTGTCTCTAAACTTCTTAAGATTTTATATTCCTTGATATTTTTTTTCCCCCCAAGACTCCACCTGCCTTATATGAAATGGATTATTAGCCCTTAAAAATAAAAATACTTCTGTTTTGGCCATGAAATAGATTTAAAGACATATAATAAGGAGGGGGTGCTTGAATGTTTCCTGACTTAACAGAAGCAGATCCTTTACTATTACTGAAACTATTGGAGACTGTAAGCCTAACCCCCTTCTAAATATTCAAGCCTTTTGTCCAGAAAAGCAATACTATAAATAGCATTTCCTCCTTTGAAAACTCTGGGGATCTGATTTACTCTGAGTGTTTGCGAAGGGCACGTGTGTTAACCTGCGATTCAGCATTCTGCAGCTAAGCCGAGGCCACAGGGACCCCACAGGATGGCAGCGAGATGAGAAGTCAATGTTCTTAAAAGGCCTTTAAAGATGAAAAAACACATCTATTTTCCTCTCTATTTGTCCCTATATGAGCTTCTCCACATCCATCGGCTGCATCTGGTCAGTCTGTTCCTCCTCGCAGGCACTTCTGAGGGGGAGGGGGAAGCTCTCAAGCAACGAGAAAGCAAAATTATGTTAAAAGGATGAGAAAATGTAATTGAAAAACCACATCAGTTGGCTGGGGTCTTAGAAGCCTGTGTGTACATAGCTGTAAGGGCTACCCGGAGGAAACGGACTGCATTTCAGGTGGACGCTGATCCTTTAATGTAAGGCTGAGAATAATATTTATATGCTGACTCAATAAGATTTATGTTTCTGTGTAAATCACACATGCACTTAAAAAAAAAAAAAAGTAAAAAGCAACTGCAGGATATTCATGGCTTCCAGAGCTTGACATAAATCACTTGTACCATGATCCCACAAGCTTTTAGACAAACACATGCATGCTCATTCATTAGCAGGGATGTTCGTCCATCCAGGGCCATCAGCAGAAGAAAAATGACAGTAGCAGCGATGCAATGACCCCGGTCAAAGCCCTTCGCTTCTAACACCCCCACAGCTCCAGCAAAGTTTGGACCCAAAAATCAGTATACTCCTTCTGCCTTTTTTATTTAGTGTATCTTGGACAGCAATCCTCTCATTTGCTGCTCTGTAAAGACAGACAGATGCCTGTGAGTGCCAGACATCAATAAATTAAAGTGCTGTTGCCACTATTATTTTTATCACCGAGTTATGACGAGGGCAGTGTGAGACTTGGGGAGGAAGAAGAGGAGACTGAGGGAACCAGGGAAGCTTCATCCTCACCTCCTGCAGTGTGGGGAAGCCTAGGAGGGATGGACGGAGGCTGAGCTTATAAAGCATGTGCAGAAAAAGTCTACATTTCAGCTTCAGCAGTAACCCTCAGCGATAACTCCTTTAGCAGAGGGAGCTTGGTTTTCCCACCAGGGAACGGTCCTTTAATGCAGTTTTGTGCAGATGCACAGGCCACGTGCAAAACCTATATTCCTGCCTCTTCTGCAGTGAGATAAGCAAAGACTATTTGCACTGGATTTTCCAACAGCACCTCGAAAGCCACCTGAGAATAGTCAAGAAACACTCAGTGAACAGAAAAAACAAAACTAAACTAAACTAAACTCTAGGACTGCAGCACAGAGCCCCAGAAGATAGAGGGGCTCTAGATACCCATTAGTACATGCCCCAGGGAGACCATACCTGTAGTGCTGGTGGCCTTGACCCTCCTCGTGTCGCAGGAGGCAGGTGTTGGGTTCAGAAGAGCCTGGCTGAGCTGAGGTCCGCAAGGCCACGGCTGCAATGCCCACAAGCGGGGAAGAGAAGTTGAGCAGCACCGAAGCAGCCCAGGGAGATGGGTCCTCTTGGCCATGGGTGATGTTGATGACAAGGGGGTTGTGTTGGCATGACAGCTCATGTATCCCTGTGAGATGGGGCAAAGACAGATGCTACTAGCTCAAATCCAAGGATATTTTATCTGCTTTTGATTTACCTCTTCTGTTCCCCGACACATCCAAACAGACAAGCTTGGGAAGCAGAAAATGCTGCAAGGGGAGGGACAGGGGACACAAGCACCCAACTAAGCAATGGTGGGTGTCCCTGTTGGGACAGCACGGACTGGTGCCACAGCCCACAGGATGCTCACCCAAAGAGTGGTTCAGCCCATCTACATCGCTCAGCTGGACGGTCACCCTTGACTTGCGCTGGTTGCTGGGGATGGTGCCGTCACAGGCCAGGAAGACCAGGAGGGACGTGGCCACCACAGGTCTCTCAAAGCACACCTGGGCAGGAGGGCAAGAGAGACCCTGAGAGCGTGCATGTCAAATACAGCCTTTCTGATCCCACAAGTGCAATAGGGAGAGAAAGAGGGAACACTGGGAGAGAGCAGGAGCAGGGTGAGGGGACTGGAGACTCTGGATGTGCAGGGCAGCACGTGGGTGGGAAGAGAACAGGAAAGGCTGTAAGAACAACCCTTTCCTTACCAGTTCCCGTTCTCCCTTTCACTAGTCTTCCCCATGCGTATCAGTCCTGCCTTGCCGTAAATTCATGGCATCTTCTCAGCTTCCACATTTGCTGCTCTTAAAAAAATTGAGCAACACCTGCCCAAGACCTGGATAACCCCTTTTCTGCCCTCCCCTCACCAGGCTCCAACTCCCACCCTGCACAGTGCCAGCCAGGCAAGCGAGGCACCCAGAAAGCACAGCTACCTGTCCTGCCACCCAAAGATTTCCATAAAAAAATAAAAAAATCCAGAACCCACAAATAATGGCTCCAGTGCCCAGAGTGACTGCAAACTGTCCCTCAGCCAACGCGCGGACAGATTTGTGGGATGAAGCCCTGCCTGCGGGGAGAGCCGACAGCTCCCCACTTGTCTGCAGCCCCAAAGGCTACAGGAAAAACCCACAGCATCAATCATGGCAGGGCAGATGTTGTTCTTTGGAAGTAAGAGGATAGAAATGTTTTTCTCCCCCACCCTGGTGCCCCCCACCCAGTGCTGGGATGTGTTTTGATCAAGACCCATCCTATGCAGTGTTTTTGTTGAGGGAGGCCAGAAACACAAGGCGAAGGTGTATTTGGCAGGAGGACGAGTCCTGGCTGGCTGAGCACAGCCCAAGGAGCAGACTGCGGGAGCAGAAGGGACAACCACCCCATTTGTGATGGCAGCTCAGCCTCGAGGGGTTGGTGCCACACCAGGCATTGCTCACGGTCTGCTCCAAGGAGCCCCCCAGGACAGAGCAGTAGCTGGGAAGCCCCAAGGAACCAGCCTATTTTAACTCAAGCACCTGCTGCCTGCTTCTCCAAGCAGCTCTGATGGTTCCTCAGGGGAGGAGAGATGGTTGAAGATGTCAGGTGAGACTTTCCCTGGACTGCACAGCTTAAGGTGGAGGGTTTAGTCTTTCCCTTCCTACATCTACCTGGAGGTGAAAGACACTGGTCCCTAGTTAGACCAACAGCAGCTGACTTAACTAATATCCCATTTTTTAAAAAATTATATATTATGTGCCTGGCCACAGCAGGCTACCATCTTAATTTTTCTCCCACTCCCACTTTCTGTTTAATTCCCTGCATGTTCCACACCCTGACTTGCTTACAAGCAATTTTGATTTCTCTCTTCATTGGATGTGTTAGAAACTGAGAAAATAAGCATGGCCAGAGATCTGCAAATGGTAACAATTCCCACCTGCAGGCAGACCCAAGGTGCATGGCAGACACATCCTCAAGTGGGACAGACAACCATCCCTCTTGTCCCCAGCCCATTCCCAGCATGACCCAGGCTTTCCCTTGCTCGTTGGTGCCACCTCTTGAGAAACACTGTAGGAAGTGATTCCTACCACCCGATGAGTTTCGTGGTGTGACTCTAACCTGGGTGACACAGGTGTAAAGGCTTTAGTATGGCCATGGGAGGTGGTGGCCACCAAACACCATACACATGTGGGTACCCGTGTGCATGAACAGCACCAGTCCTGTCCAGGCAGGAGGCTGTAACTGTCAACAAGAAGCTGTCTTTCCTAACTCAATATGTTACCAATCAGGCCAACTCTATTAAAAAAGGGAAAAAAGAAAAAAAGAAAAAAGAAAAACAGCATATTTATTACTAGTCCATAAATAATTTTATGGGAGGAAAATAATAGTACTCCTAAAGAGAGCATGGAGAACCAGTAATGAAAGTCTTTAATATAAACATGCATAGAGGAAGAGAACTGACCACAAGCTCCAATAAAACTGGAACACGCTTTAACCCCTGCTGAGAAGTGGGAAGCCAGCTTTCATCTAGGTAGGGCAGACGGGGAGACAGCTGCTTTCTCACCAGCAAAGGAAGAAAGGAGGTACATTTGTCATGGCCAGAGACTGAAGCTGGAAAGTAGGTTGTGAGCACACAGACAAGGAAGGAGGAGGGGGGGAAGCTGTGAGAGGGAGTTCTTTGGAGAGACAGGGGACCTCAGAGACAATAGCAATGTTTATTGACTCAGGTTTGACTATTCACCAAGTCATTCGAGCCCCTTGGGGAGAGGTCCTCCCTACACCACCTCGAGCAAAGCAGGGCAAGTTGCCCTTCAAACTGCAGAAGCAGCGGCATGGCAGAGCCTAGCTTCCCACTAATATCAGGCAACAGCCACAAAACCTCTAAACACCATGGCTGTGGTCAAAAAAACAACAAACAAAAAAACAATCAACACTAAAAATTGCTTTGGCCTAACCCTCAGCTCTCCTCTGCCCTGCTGGGACAGAGATGTTGGACCCTCCAGGCTCCCTTAGCCACCCCCATGATGATGAGCAACCTCCCAAAGGCAGCCCCTGGGCCCCCATCAGGCTGTAGGACCAGTATCTTGGGCACAGAAGTGTCCCTTTTGGTCTAGTCACCAGTGGCAGGAGGACCTGCATGCTACAGCTTGGGGTTCTCAGCAGCAACTTGGAGTGCTCTGGACCTCTCAGGGTGGCAGAGTATCTCCAGGTACCTTCTTTTGCTCTTCACAGCCATGGGGAACAAAGGCAATGAGGACTTTAAACCCAGCTTGTGCCCATCCTTTGCAGGTGTAATGGCACAGGGCTTCTGGTTTTGGCACAGCCATTCTCCTGGCAGCCTGCCCCAGGATGGGTTTGCTGTTTAGGGTGGGAATTGGGCAAGACCTAGCCAAAGGTATTTGGGGTTTGTGACGAGTTCAGTAGGACATCAAGTCCTACCTGATGTGGGTTTTAAGACTGCTGTAGCTCCGATAGGATGGAAAAGGATGGGTATTTGTCTAAGTGCTGGGGCAAAGACAAGCAAATCCTCCTGTGCCTGACCACAGATCTTTGCTTACCTTGAGCCAAACTCCCTCACCACCCAAGGGCATCCTCGCCTCATCTGGATCCTGAGCGTTTTCTTGGCTGGGAGCACAGGGGAACCAGGCAGCCAGGGAAAGGTCCTTCGGCACATCATGAAGTTGGGATTTACACACCTGAAAGGAGATGTTTATTTTATTCCAGAAAGCAGCAAGGGAAGTGAAAGAAACAGCACGTACAGAATCTCGAGGAAGACTCAGCAAACATTCAGAAGGATCCCAAGATGGTTCCTAGCATGAAGACAATTAGGATGTGGGTTTCTAAGCAGGAGTGACATGTCACCACCCACACATGTGCACAGGAGGCCTTTGCCGTTTTCAGGTGCTGCAGATATGCTGTCTAAGCACCCTATGGTGTCTGTGCGGCTGAGTAGGAAACAGTGAGCCAAGCTGTGAGATGGTCTTCACAGCCTCCTGATTTTGGCTGGGCTGTTGAGATCCGAAAGTGTGATTCATTTGCCCAAATGCCCATTTTCTGTGCCATTCAATGCCCTGTGGTATCCCTGACATCCCCATAGGCCTGAGTGGCAAAAACTGAGAGATAACTGTGTTGTTCTAGCAAAGCAGACACCTGAGCACAAGGCATCTCATTGAATATGCACACCTAGGGAATCTGATCATGCTGTAGATCTCAAGAGGATTGTTCCTCATATCAGGTCAATAGAAATGTACATATAAAGGGCTAAGTATGACCTCTCTGCACATTAGTTGCCCTTCTTCAGCATGCTTGGAAAGAACATCCACACATTACGTTAACACCAATATCAGGTGAAATCCCATCCTAGCCCTCCCAGCCCTGCTCCAAAGCCCATATAAAAGATGGGAATTCTCCCAATGATCTTTTTCCTTGGCTTCCGATCAGACAGTTTGAAAGCAGCACAGATGCTGATAGGTGTGTGATTTTATACTTTCTGGCCCTGACCTTATACAGTATTAGATTTATGGGATTTTTTTTTTTAATGGACAGTTGGACTACTCACAAAGTTAAAGTTGTGCACTTTGGCTGGTGGGACAGTGGTGGTCACTGTTTAGCAAACTGCATGGTCAGGGGAGATGTTCCCTGCCTTGATGAAACACCCTTCTATGTATAGCAGTTCCTGGGCTTAGATTTTACTGTAAGAGGGATGTGAGAAATGCCCAGGTCTTCTACTGGCATGGGAAGATAGCAATGAATGAACAATTCCAGAGCTACTCTGAAGATTTTGGTTTTACCTCAGTACACTCTTGCAGCAGTGACTTCCCCAGCTTTACTGCGTGGGCTTTTATAGAAAAGCCTTTTTTTCGGCCATGCCTTCACTCACCGTAACAGCAGGCTCTCCAGTGGCCAAGGCAGCAGGGCAGGACTTTGTATCCTGATGGGAGGCGTAGGCTTTCGCTGCCCACAGATCCACGTATCCGTCGGGTGTGTAGGGACCACAGTCCAGGATGCTGCTCGTCTTCTCGAAGGGCTCACACACACCATCCCCATCGTGCACATAGCACAGGCTTGGTTCCCCTGCAAGGAGACCAGGGATGACCCATTTACAAACCAGGCTCCAGGCGCAAACATCTCCTCCTGTCCCAGAAGGTTTGCTGGCCACTTAGCCCTGGGATTTCCCACCACCTGACAAGCTCCATGGATCACTCGAGCTGCAGATCCACGTTTCACTGTGATGAGGTGCATCACCCCGTGCTTTGAAAAGCAGCGTGAATAACATACAGTTTTGAGTCCTGCCTAAAAAGGCTGTCTCAATCCATTTGAACTCACCGACACAGTTGAAGCCTTTTTCCTTTTTACACTTCCTGGAACAGCCATCTCCATCCAGCAAGTCCCCATCATCACACTCCTCCTCCAGGCTCCTAAGAGGACAACAGACAGATGTGTTAACATCACTCTTGACCCAACACTCCTGTGCACCTGCCCAATTATGGGTGAGGACCCCATCTCTTGGTTCCATTTTCACAGAAGCAAGGAGAAGAGGAAGCACCACATGTGGAATTTGTTAGAGGAAAGAAAACAACGTATCTTGCCATGTGATAAAAAGAGGTTGAAAACAGCATATGGGAGAGGGCATGACTATACTGTGGCTTTCTTATAAGGGCTGAAGCCAGAACCACAGGAGAAAACTAAGCTATATACAGTGGAGGAAGTAGAGAACAAAATATCTGAGTAACCTGGAAGTCTGAAAAAGCTAAAAAATACAGAAAATTGGCATAATTAGCCCCAGATGAAGCAGGTGAGCCAGCCTGGCGTGGGATGTCTCCAGGGATGGGGCATCCACCACCTCTTTGGGCAACCTAGGCCAGTGTCTCACCACCCTGATCTTTTTTTTTTTTTCCTTATATCTAACCTGAATCTCCCCTCCTTTAGTTTAAGATTCCTTGTCCTGCCACAACAGTCCCTGCTAAAAAGTCTGTCCCCATCTTTCTTATCGGCCACTTTTAAGTATGGAAAGGCCACAATAAGGTCTCCCCAGAGCCTTCTCCTGACTGCACACACAGGATGTTCAGGTTGGACCCCTGGTATAGTTTAGTCCCAGCTCAACCCCCCCGCCCAGAGCCAACAACTAAACCCACATGCTGCTCTGCTCAGCCCTCCCCGGTGGGATAGGGAGGAGATTTGGGAAACAAAGGACAAAACTGGTGTGATAAGAGTTTAAGGGAACAGTGAGAGGGGAAACAAAAAACAAATAAACAAACAAAAAAAGGCGACCCAAAAAAAGTAAAGAAAAAGCCCAACACACACACACAAACAAACAAAACAAACCAAAAACCAAACAAGCAATAACGAAAGAACATGCAAAGCGCTGGGTCTCAGCACAACCTCACCACCTGGCGAACCCCGAGAGAACCGAGAGCATCCGGCCTGCCCCCAACAGTGAGACTCCCCCCCGCCCCGGCCAGCCTCGTTTTATGGCCGAATATGACCTTATATGGTACCGAATCCCCTATTTGGCTAGTTTTGGGTCAGCTCTGCTGGCTGTGTCATGCCCCCTGTGGAAGTTAACCCTGACTCGGCCAACCCAGCGCAACCCCTGATCCAGACTCTGCTTCTCCGTCTGCCATGCACATGGTGTTCAACATAACACAAACTCTACAGTCCAATCTGCTGGAGGGAGTCAGTGCAGCATGTTCAGCCAAGTACCCCTGGGTGGAGGAACAACGCCGTGCTTCCCTTTGGAAAGGATGACATCTTAGAATCACAGAATAGTTTGGGTTGGAATGGACCTTCAAAGCTCCCCCAGTGCCACCCCTGCCATGAGCAGGGACATCACCCAGCTCAGGTTGCTCAGAGCCCCGTCCAGCCTGGCTTGGGATGTCTCCAGGGATGGGGCATCCACCACCTCCCTGGGCAACCTGGGCCAGGCTCTCACCACCTTCAGTGTAAAACATTTCTGTCCATTTTCATCATTCTTAACTCACACTATGCTTGCTTCACTTGCTAAAAATTATACTCTAGAAATAACTGTGGACATAAGCAAAGAACTGCAAGCAACCTCTGTTTCACATTTCTCAGTTGGTGTCCTGCTTATTACTCCAAGATCATGACCTTTGCAGATGACTCCTTGTTTCTAACACTATGTTTAGAGCCTTCTGCTCAGCTTGCCAAAGTCCGTCCCAAATGCTCTCTGAAACTCATTCTTGACAGAGTTTTCGTTAAGATGTACATGAACTAGATGAAACTGAAAGACTGAAAACATATCTTTGTTTCAAAACAGGGCAGAGTTCGATCCTTGTATTGCAGAAGGTACCAAGTTTCAGGATTAAAACATGACTTAGAGGCCACATTCTACGTTACCAAAAGGTAAAGAGAGGTCTTGTTGATAAATTGAAGGGCACATTAGGTTTGGGGTTTTATTTATTTATTTATTTTGTGTGTGTGTGTAGTTTTTTGGGTTTGTTTTTTGTTTTGGTTTGGTTTTGTTTTTAAAATTTTATTTTAATCTACAAGTCCCTTGAGCTCCTAGAATCTCAGTTGAGAGCTTAGGTTTCTTGACTTACGTGGTCACCTTCCCATCACCACAGTAGGGTGCTCCGTGGACGTGGACAAGCGGTGGGGAAGGTTCTCCTGAGGTTGTCCCAGAGACTGCCTGCACCTGGTAGCGGTACACCTGCCCAGGCGTGACATCCCTGCAAGAACAGAGAGGACTTGACCAAACAGCAGCAGGAGAACAACCCAGACATCTGCAACAGATTTGCTCACCACAGCTATAGAAATCACATGTTTGTGCCCGGGCAGCACCACAGCTTGACATATATTTTCATACTCTAAACTGCCAGAGGCAGGGACTGTGGGAAGAGGGTCTCTGCCAGGTCATGCAGAGGGGCCTGCCGCTTATTTCCCTTGGGTCTGAGCTGGGAAGCTGGTGACATTAACTTGAACGATCATTCTACTAATCATGTTGATGGGGAAAATGTTGCTGGGTTTAATGAGCTCCTCATAGTTAGCCTGGGCTCCTGGGCAAGGGTTGTGCTAGCACGATGGCTCTGCAAGAAGCTTCCTGGATGCTGAATAGGGAATCTGCTCATGGTGCTGAATACAGTAAATCCCGTGGGGGGAAAAACACAAAACACAAGCAAAACCATCCAGGGATTCAAAGGCAGGACCTGAGGAGGTCGATCAAAACCACCCCAGCCACCCACTCAGCCTGTGACAGAGCAGCCCCATCACTCACATGTCAATGAACTGCCGATGTGCCTGTGCTGGGGTGACAGGGGACCCGTTTGCAAAGGGGGGGTCACGGAAGACTCTGTACTGGATCAGCTTGCAGGAGGAGCAGAGTGAGCTGTGGGGCATGGAGGTCAGCAAGGCCGTGTCTATCTCCATCCTCTCATCAAAGGTGTAAATTTTGACTCCGGACACCTTTTTAGGGATGTTGAGCTTCACGGTAAAGGGGACATCACAGAAGGTGTCCAGGGGGCCCAAATGGATTGACTCTCCCTGCTCTGTCAAGACTTCGATGTCAGACAACACCTTGGGAGAGCCTGTGGAGAGGTACGTGGTCCAGAGGGTGAGGGAATCAGGGTAGACAGGGTGCAGGAAGCGTAGCTCCAGGATGCAGCCGTCTGGCTGGGGACACGGCACCGTCATGTTCATGTGGTACAGGTGGAGCTCCGGACTCCAGGCTTGCAGGCTGGGCTCACAGGGCTGATCCACATCTGGGGGCCCTGGGCAGAAGGGATGAAGATGATGGTGGTGAGAACCAGGGGACAGTTGACCTCGCAGGGGACCCAGATGAGCAATCCTCCCTGCAGTACCCCATAGATGTAGTACCACCCATAGAGATCCATGGTGGATCTACCATAGATGGCAGATACCCATAGATGGGTAGATTTGCATAGAGAGGCACCCATAGATGAGTACCAACCATAGAGAGGTGGTAGATGCCCCATTCCAGGAAACATCCCAGGCCAGGCTGGACAGTTCTCTGTGCAACCTGATCTGGTTGAAGATGTCCCTGCTCATGGCAGGGGTTGGACGGGATGAGCTTTGAAGGTCCCTTCCAACCCAAACTATTCTATGATAGATGCATGCAGAGATGGTGGCATCTGCCCTAACATCCTAGAAAGCAATAAGTGCCACTAGTTGCCCAGCTCCTAGCTATGCATACAAGCACCACATCTGCCAAGCCTTGTGTCTCACAGTCCTTTAAGAAACAGGGGCAAAGGTGCCCACGCTGTAGCTGGTCAGTGTCTCCAGCAGCTCTAGAGACAGCCTGGACACAGCTGGGGGACGCAAAGCTTGCTCTGTAGTGTCATGGGCACTAGAGGCTTGCCAAAGGCACTTGAATGTCAGGTCCCTGTGGCTCCATAGGTTTGAACATAAGCTGAGCAGAGATTGAAGCTTTTCACAGGCACATACTGGAACAAGTCACAGTTAGGAAGGGACCAGGTCCAAGACCAGCCAGGGAAGCAGCTCTGGATGACTCTTCATGCACCAGGACGGTGCCCAGGCTGACCTCAGATGCCCAGCCTGCCTCTCCTGCTGAAGGATTAGCACTCAGCAAGAGAAACATGGGGTTGGGATTTCACTCTCAGAAAGCATCACTTGAGTTCATCATCCTGGAGTAGAAACACCCTTGTTTTCACCAACCACTGGCAGCATTCCTCAGGACCCAGCACCAATTCAAAGCTTGCATCCATTAAATATTAGTCTCCCCAAAACCATAAAACCTTTTATAACAAAGCAAACAGGGACTTGTGATAATTGCAGTTCATGCATAGGAGAAAGCGATATCCAATAATTCCAGCAGCAGTTTTAATTTGCCAGTGAATCAGACAGGCAAGGGAAATGGGAACCACTGACAATAAGTGAGCTAAGCATTGATTTGTCTGGTATCACTGAATGAGCACAAATTAGATTGTTTCTTTAACTTTACCCACCGCTCCCTCCCTAAACTTGCAACACTAGCAAGAGACACTTAAAGAGTTTTCAGACACACAATCTCAGCTATATCCCAACACTCCTCTTGTAAAAGCATGGGCTACATCTCAAAGCTGTAATAATGCCCAAACTGCACTTTCTCCACAGCCACTCTCAGTTGACTTCAGTGGCTCAAACAAGCACATGCACAGAACTAAGAGATCCTCTGTCTCCATGTGGTTCAACAGCAGCACGTCCACTACATACAGCCCAACATCTATGTTGTAAGACTTCTATTTCAGTGAAATGCCCCTCCCTTTGACCAGTATCTCTCATTAACACCTTTCTGGGCAATGACTGGAGTTACTATTGGGGTGTTTGCCCAAAGCCAGCTGGTAGTTATCTCCCAGGTACCTAGAAGTCCTTCCTGCCCTAAAGAGCCTCCCCAAAAAGGAGACAAGTCACTCACTAAAAGAAAACAAACAAACAAACAAACAAACCTCTTTTTCATTTCCCAACAGGATCTCATCTCTGTCTGGGGGATTTACAGCCAAGGAAAGAGAGAAGATATTTACCTTCTGCTTCTTCTGGGGTCCAGTAGCCAGAGGAATCGCAGACCCGAGGGGAAGAGGCCTCGTGCACGTACTGACGGAAGGTGCCGTCCTCTGCACAGTCATCACAAAGTGTGTCCTGCTCCCTGCAGACAGAAGACAAAGGCATCAGCCTGTCTAATCATGACCAGTTAATTTTCCATCCACATTTATCCAGGCAGGATAAGATAGGAAGTTGGAAAAGCAAAGCTAAGCAATCAAGCAGCCTCTGGGCATCTCAACCTGCTTGGAATAAGCTTCAAAGATAGGAAAACAAAAGTGTCTGTGGGACAAGCTGGGTTTAATTTCTCTTCTTCTACATGTTCTCTGGGTAATCTTGGATGAACCATTGAAGAGCCTGTTCCCTACCCACAAAGCAGAGCAAACAGACTTCAACACTTTCCATGGCGATGCCTCTGCAGTTGGGTAGGCACACTTGGGTCTGTTTCTGCTAAACCCCAGAGTCAGGTTTTGGGTTTCAACACTACTGTAACAAAAAAGGATCACAATAATGCAATAAGAAAATTAGGAATAATTAATAATTAATTATATATATATTATAGAATATATATAATAATATCTACTATATATAATTAATATATAATATAATAGTAATTAATAATTAATAAGGAAAGAGATAAGGTCCAGCCTCAGCCCATTTCCTTGACCAGTTCATCTCAAGGCATGCAGGACCCTTACCCCAGACCAGCTCCTGACCTGGTTATGAGCAAGAGCTGGCAATGGATACAAAGACCCAGCACCTGCCTTCTAGACCCATGTTTTTCTGCTCCTAAACCACTCTACTCCCCACCAAAGCAGTTTGTCTGGATGACCTGAGGCCACCCAGCATCCATGAGGCTCTCATGCCTGGGTGGGTAACAGGCATATGTTCTTCTCTCCAGGCCAAAGGCCAATCGTGGAGAGCACCAGTTCTTTGAAAAGGCAGCAAACACTGACCTGAGAGTGTCCCAGATGCCCTCAAACAGCATTTTTCTTTTAATTGCAAGAGACAGCTTTGTGAAGCAGCTTTAAAACAAGTTCAAGAGCTCTTTAACGTGCACTTTGAGTCCCCTATTAAAAGCATAGACCTAAAACCTGGAGGAAACCAAAATGTTTTAGTAAGAGGAGCTACTGAATAGAGGCATTGGTGGTATGTCCAGGTCTCAATGACTCCCAGCACTGGGGAGAAGAATAACCACCCGGTGCTCAGGACGATGCACTGCTCACCAGCCAAACAACTCTGGTTCCTCAGCCTTGTTTCTCCAGCTCAAAAGGTTTCCTGACTTACCCCCAGTTAGTTACACCGTGAGTCCGTGACAGCACTAGGAACGAAACCCAGCTCTTGCGGTCTGAGCTCCCTGCCTTAACCACAAGGCTGCATTTCCTCCTGGTAAATAGCTATTTTATACAGTAAGTGCTAAATGAAGCTCATTTTTCACTCTGTGATTTCACTCTAGGGTTTAAGAATTAGCATTGCTTCCCGACGCTCTTTGGCTTCTCCCCCAGGCACCCCGACAGCAGAAGGCTTGCAGGAGAGCCCATGTGCCAGCGGGGCCATCATAGAACCCCAGCTCTGCTGGAGGCGACCAAGGGGAATGGGATGGGGAGTTCTGCACCATAAAGGGTCCCTTGTCCCTTCTAGCAGGCTCCTGTGCAAGCCCAAGCCCACGGCAACAGCAGATCCCTCACCTCTCATGGATGACGCCGCTGATGGGAGGCAGCCAGTAGATGCTGAGGGAGTCCCACGTCTGTCTCGTGACCATGGGTGGGATGGGGATGGGCGCGGGCTTCTTGCTCTGGCCCCAGCGCTGGTAGACCAGGTCCAGGTAGCAATGCATTCGGGCCACTTGGTTGGGAGTGAAGGTGTTGGTGCAGTCATCATCTGGGTGGAGAGAGATCAGGCCGAGGGTGGCAGGGACTAGTCACTGGGGCACGGCAATGTGCACCCTTCCTGATCTCCAAACTCTCTTTTGGGGACCTCCGGGGAGACCTGGGAGACACCAGCATGTGGTGGCTCTCCGGTCAGGACTCTCTGCTGTCATGTGTCCCCAAAGCCACAAGATGGCACTGCCTCAGCAGCTCCACAGCCCTGCACTTGCCACTGCAGTTACAGGACGTCTCAACTTACGTTGAGCTTATGCTCCCACCAGGTCTAAGGCTTGGGCAGTGCCATCACCCTCATGGGACTTGCAGTGGGTCAGCAGGGAGGGACAGAATTGCTCTTTAGGCTTCGGTCCTCCTGGACTGCCTTTGGAAACCAAGTTAAAAGGGCTCAACTCAAAGGTCAAAAATTGTAATAGTAGTAGCAGTAGTAGTAGTAATAATAAATAATAGCAATAATAAAGTTCCTTCCAGACTGGAGAACAAAGGCACACCACCATGCAGATAATAAAGGACTAGATACATGTTCAAGGACAGACTGGCTGGGAGGGAGAGATGGAAACAACCTGCAGCAAGAAAGGGGCCGAGAAGCTCTGCAAGTACAGGCTGCAGCATCCCAGTGTACCAGGAGGGACTGCATCAGGTGCAGAATGAGGGAAGAGAATATTGGTGGAGGCAGAAGGGAGAGAAACTCAAGCTTCTAGAGAAGGTGATCCCTTTTCTAAGGACAACCAATTACCTGTGTAACTCATGTAGTTGTTGAAGGGCGTTCCCGTGAAATACGTCTGGCCACAGGTGTCGTTGGTGGGGTCTGGATCCCGACAGAATTTGCTCTTTGGGGTGGGGGCAGTGTCAGCACAGAGGTCTCCTGTCTCCATGGACGGAGTTGTCTCCCTGCAGGGATCGTCACAAGATTCCCGTTCGCTCACTCCCTTAAAGACGTGGTACAGCCCCAGGACGTGGCCCACTTCATGGATCATGGTGTTGGTGTGGCCGTGCATACCGTAATAAGCAGGGTTGAGGACAACTCCACCTGGAATTGCAAGTGCAGAGAACATCATCCAGAGAAAGAGGGAGCAGGTAGGTGCTGTACTCACCTGTACTAAATAAAATTCCTCTTGTGCTCCCAGGTCACAAATGAGGTGCCAGATGGAGACCTGAAGATGGATGTATTCACCTCTTGTACAATGGGAAGAGATCTCTTCCGCCCTCTTGCAGTGGAATGAGGTGGGTGGTTTTTCTTCCCTTTCTGATCACACCACTTCCCCCAATATCTTCAATAATTTCAGCTACCATTTCCCCCTGTATCTTTTTGCATGTTTATAATTCAGTGTCTGCTTTGGTTCACACTTCCAACTGAATATGAGGTTTGGAGCCAGGGCACCAAACTGAGACACATTGTGGGTTTACAGGGATAAATTTTTATACCATAGAAGACCTTCTGTAGCCTAGACAGGTGGCTGAAGCATACTAGTCCTCATGGCAGGAGAAGAGGACAAGGTGCTGAGCAAATTCCTGAAACACTGGGCTGTGCCAACTAGAAGCCACCTTCAGCACAAGTCTGTACAAAGATTCAAACATGCTGCCTCTAGCCACTATTCAGACAACATCAATGGTCTGCTGCTTCACCCTCCAAACCAGACCCTAAGGAGTAAATTTAAACTCATACGAGGTGCTGTTGCAATCCACTAAACCTCTACCACAAACCTGGCGCAAATTCACTGTGTATTTTGGAGTGGGATTTTCCAAAACAGAGCTCCTGAAGATCTCTTCCTCTCCTTCAAAAAGGTTTGTGTGGGCAAGGTGCTCCAAGCAAACAAGGCTAGAACCCCTCCACTCAGAGTCCTACACCTCTTCATGGTGGCACCCCAAGCCATTGACTCAAGGGGGCACAATGGGGCAGGTCATTTCCAAGCCAGTTTAGTGCAGGTTCAACTGTCAAATATGCTGGAGCATGGGTGTGGGCTAAGTCCACCAGAAACTTCCCAGAGCTGGATGGGACCCTGATCCTGCCCTAAGCTGCCCCGAGCTGCAGGACAAGGTCCTTTTCCTCTCCTGCCCACCTGCCTGTGAAGGGAAGAGCAAGGATCAATGATGCTGAGGAAAGCCAGGTGGAGCAGAGCCTTCCCTTTGTTCACTGCCAGCATCTCCAGCTCCTGACCTGGGATGTCACGCCTTCTACCACATCTGCTGAGAAGCTGTCCACAGAGGATGCTCAAGAACAAAACTTATAGCTCTTCTCTGGTCTCCTTTTATTTCTCTATTTTGCCCAAATGAAAAATCTCCTGGAAAACTCTGCATTTTTCTCCTTGCTTTGTGATTTTTCACTGGCCATTTCCTCCCCTTTCTTCTTCTCATTTCCTTGCTCCATCCATTTCTCCATGCTGCCTTACGGTGCAGGAACAAGGGCTGGGGAATACCAGCAAGACAAGGGGAGAAAAGCAAACTCCAGGCAATACCTCCATGACATGGGAGGCTGGTTTTACCCAACTACTTTTAGCCTAAACAGCTTGGATGGCAGCACAGTGAATAGTTGGCTCCAGCACAGCTTTCTCTCCTTTGCATGGCCCTGGAGAATTTACTGTGCCAGCTACCTCACAGAGCCTCTGCTACTGCATCTCTGCTGCTGATTGCTGCCCTCTCCAGAGAAGTTAAAACAGGCAGAGGGCCACCATGTAATCCCATCTCCAACCACAGCATAGACCACTCAAAATCTGCTCCTGGATCAGCTCTGTGTGCTACTGGACAGCTGCATGTCCTCAACTACAGGGCATTCCTTCCAACAGGACTTTCTTCATATCGCTGTGTCCCTGGCAGGACACCAGCAAGACTGTGGCTCCTCTGGTGGAACCATACTGGAGGAACGCTGGTTTAGGGTTGGAAAGGGGCCTTCAAAGATGCCTTGAACAATTCTCTCAAGCCCAACAGGGTTGCAAGTGGGTGAAGAAATAAGGGTGTCATCTACTATGGAGCATCCTGTGTGTATAACTCATGGAATAGCTGAGAGATACCACTGACCTGAGAAGTGGCACCATTTCTTAATTAAAAATTCACATTTGTTGTTTTTCTTCCCTACAGTGCAGACCTTATGCCCAGGGCATCTCAGCTTGAGGCAAAGGATGGGTCACAAAGTAGCTGCATTCCCTTTCTACCCAACTGTAAAATACCAGAGCAGGAGACCTTGTGTCCCATCAGCCATTTCTTGGCCATTCAGTTGACTGGAGATGGGCCACAAAAAGGTACAAAGGTGGAAAAATCCTTTTGGGACCTTCATATTGTATCCTGTCAATAATTAATGTTTTTGCAAGCCCCTCAGTTACCAGGCTTGTAAATGCTATAGATAGCAAAGGGCATCCCATTGATGGAGAACCCAGCGGGCATATAAAAAAACCCTGCTTCTCATTTTAATCAAAACATGGCAAGAGAGAAGAGAGAGCAGAAAGAAAAGGCATCTCTGCAGCCAAACCCAAGCCTAAGCAGGCAGGGAGCTGCCTGCCCAAAGGTCTGGAAAGAGGAATATGCACGGGGAAATAAAATAGTGCTCATAAACAAATAAATGAGATGCGAGAGCCATGCACGCATCCTGCAGCACTAACCACAAGGAATGAGGCTGAGCACTGGGGGCACAGGAGGCCCTGCGACCAAGCAGCCTCCTCCAGCAGAAACCCAACACTTCCCACGTGGGAATAAATAGGATTCCAATACAGGGAGGGAGAAAAGTGTCACAGAGGAGGGATGCCAAGGCTGGGATACCCCTGTCCCTCCCTCCTCTCTGCTGGCTTCCCCATCCCATTCCTCCCCCACACTCCACAAAAGGACAGTCATTTTTAGGGGGTTGTTTTGTTTGTTTGTGGGGTTTTTTTGGGGTGTTTGTTTTAGGTTTTTCTGTTGCTGTTATTGTTTTGGTTTTTGTGGTTTGTTTTGTTTTTGGTTTTTTTTAACAGCTAATTAAATGTCAGGATTAGAAACAGCATGAGAACTCTGCCTTCCTCCCCATCCTTCCATTCCCTGTCCCTACAGCTCCCTGATGAGCTGGGAGAGTTCCCAGCTTTGGACTGGGAAGTTGTATTTCCCCTCTGCAGGGTCCTGGCTGTGAAGGCAAGATGTGGAAATGTTCATAACATCCTGACAGGACCAGCCTCCCCTCTGTCTCCTCTGCAGATCAGGCTTTACTTCTCCCCTCTGCCTCCTCCTGCCCTGAGAGATGGACTAAGCTGGGCTTTAAGTGACCGCTCCCTTTCATGCCTGAGAACCAGCCCAAGGAGGCCCCCAGGGTCAACATTTATACAATGACACTAAAAACTTCAATATCATATCCCTGTGACACCAAGAGGGTCCAGCACTCCAAGGCAGGGGAACAAGAGTCTTCTTTGAACTTGCCCACCCAGCTGAGGCCAAGCAGCTGGAAAGCTTCAGGTCTGGCCCCACAACATCATCTCCCTCCAGACCAGACCTAGCAGCTGAGGCTGCAGAGCTCACCATGTCTCCAAAGACAAGCCCAAACTCTGCACGAAGAACAAGAGGTGCCCAATCCATTAGCACTGGTGTGAACCCCACCTTCACTCATATGTCTTGGAACCTCCCAGACCCAGAACCTTGCCCTGCTTCCAGTCATGACCAACTGCAATGATAAAGACCTCTGGATCAAGCCAGCCCCCAAGGAGCCAACCTGTTCCTGGGTCAGGGCTGTAGCAGAGGACACATGCTCGAGCAAACACAGGATCTTTAAACAGCAAACCACAAAGCTGAACCTGTATCATCGGGCCAGTCTTCCCCAAACACTGAGTCACAGCAATTAATGGAACAAACGCATGACGGTTAGTCAGACAGGAAGATGGCCGTTGCTTAAGGTACCTTTGATGGAACATCTGGCCCTCCTTCAGGATCCACTGATCTCAGCCAGATATATGAGCTGGCCTCAGCTTATATAACTACAGAAAGTATTTATAACATCAAATATTCACAATTCCCTTGCCTTTCGACCATGTTTATGCAAATACAGTTCACATGCAGATACACATGAAGTTTAAAGCATCTGCGTTATTACATTTTTAGGGTTTTTGAGGCAAAGCACTGTGGAAAGTTAAGTTTTTTTACAGAACAGGACTTCTTTGACTCCTTCTGTTTTGTAGTTTAAAAGATTTACTTCTAAGTTCTCAGAAAATTCATTCCAGACTCCAAGCAAGAACTCTGAATTTGAGAGGAGCTCACTGTGATGATGGTGGAAAGACTGAGACAGTATGGTTAGAGGGAGTGGTGCAAACAGACCTGAGATCTTCCACCTCTGTTGCTAGCTAGCTGCAAGATGTCCCTGTCTAGGAGCTACACAGAAGTTGAAATATTGCCTATAGAACTGCCATAGCCCAGTTCACCCTCTGCAAGTCAGTAATTATCTCTTATGTTTCAACAAGTGTAGTTGCTGTTGGTTGGTATTAGTACTGGCCTAACATGGTAAACTATCTCTAAACCTTCAGAGAGGCTGCCTGAAACTCACATTTTCTCAGGAAAATAATCTGGAGGAGAGCAATAAATCTCTGAGTCACCAGTACAGGATCAATCACTTAATTTCTGGTAGCCCAAAACAAGTATAGGTGAAGAGAAGGGAACAAAAAACCAATTTACTGTAGAATTTCAGGAGTTGAGGAGGACCCTATTGAAAGACATACTCAAGAATCATGAAAAAATGGTTTCTAAGGAGTTCAGAGTCCAGACAGCAGGTTAAAACAACATTGAAAGAAGAATTGATGGAGAACAATTTGGAAACAGCATGTTCAGTGAGCTTTGGGATGAGAGGAAGAGTTGAAATAGAGGAAGGGGATGCAGTTGGAGACAAAAAGTCTCATAGTTACTCTCTTGAAACATCTAAGCAAGTCCAGTTCAGAGAAACAAACAGGGCAAAATCTGACCAAGAGTATCTGGAGCGAAGAGGCAGGTTGTCGTCTTGGAGAAGTTGAGTCAAGCTCAAAGAATCTATTTAATTCAGTAGGAGAACCAAAGCAGGAAAGGGTCTGACTTGCATAGGGAAAAATAAGCATGGCATTTCTGCTCCATGGGAGCAGACAGTGACATGGGGGGAGCAGGGCCTATGTGCTGACCTTAAAATATTAAGGTCAGGATAGAGAGGAGATTAGCAAAATTTAGTCCAAGGGAAGGACTCAATCTTCTTGGAGACAGGTCATTACATAAGAAAGGGGTCTGTCTCCATCCCTGGTCACTGGTAGATTTTTAAAGCTTGGGAATTTTTTCTCAAACTATTATTCAGTCCTCCCAAGGTTTTCCTTGACCTTTCCTCACTGCTTTACCTTCACATCTACTCAGACTCTCCAGTAGCCTCTTGTGACGGGTTTTTGACAAAGGCCATGTATTCATGACCTGGTGAGTCCTAAGTTTCTTCTATGCTGGACAATAATGTATGTTGTGTGCAGCAGAAAACACTTGATGACGTGGTGGAGCCTACTGTTTACAGAGAACAGAGTCTACCACCCAGCCTCACAAACTCATTAAATCCAAAACCAAGGACAGTCTTGAACCAAAGTCTTCAGTCTGTGCCAGAGCCTCAAGGAAGTTGAGATCCAGCTTCATACTTCACAGCTCTGGCACCAGAGCCAAGACAACACCCCTTTCCCCTTGAACCTCTGCGGGCAAACCCTGATCCAACATTTCCAGATGGTGTCACCTCTTCTGTCCCTGGCTGGACACAAACTCTGACACTGGAGCTAAATGCAAGCTTTTGATGAAACCAGTCACCCCAAATACCCTTCCGTACAACTTCTTGTGAGCCATCGGGAGGGGTTTGAGAGGAACACATGGGGCTGAAGCACTTGCTGTAGTAAGATGACTGTCAAAAAGAGCCTTGGAAGTGATTTCTGGAAGCTGAAGGAATAAATTTCATGGAGATTTGCCTTCCTCAACAAGCAACTGTAGCAATAGACTATTGAAAAAACAGTCCTGAAACTCATTGAGGGAGGGAAGCTGGCAAAAAAGAACTTTAAAACAGGTCTTTAACAGCAGTGTAAAACTTTTAAGGGCTGAACATCACGCACTTGTAAAAGCTGAAGGTCTAGGTCTGCTGTGCAGGTGTCAGGAGTAATTATTTCCAGTTACTTATTGAGAAACACTTTAGATGTTTTGACTGCAAAGCATAAAGGGCTTTGCCAGAAAAATTCCAAAATTGAAGAGGTGGAGGGAGAGGCAGGAAAAAGAGACACAGCAGAAGTAGGAGAAAATACACAGTACATTTACATTCTAGTGAAACAGTTGCCGTTTTGACTATTTTGTAGCCTGCCAGGACTGATGACCCGAAGGATCTGCCTTGAGTTCACTGAAGCCAAGGAGAACCTTGCCTCCAGCAGGTAGTAATCCAAGTTATAAAAAAAATCATTTAATTTGATAGTCACCCTCACATTTGCAGTTGGATTCAGAAGTAGTCTGTGATTACTGCTCTGGAGTGCTCAAATCTTGAGTCTTGGCTCTGAAATCACTGACAGTCTTGGCTTATTGATTTGTCATTAAGTGCTGCAAAGCAAAGTTCACCATTTCCAGAATCCTGGAAGATAGACCTGAAAGGTCCCGGACAAGCCAAGCGCAAGTCAAAACCCCTCTCCAGAACCTGTACTGATGATGAACCTGCAGCGCTCCCCAAGCTCTCCATCCCACTGTCTCACTGCCTTCACCACTAAAAGTTTCTCATAACAACCTGGAAGTCCTGACCACCTTATCCACATGGACATGGGGTACAGGCAGCACCTTTCCTTACAGCAGCAGCTTTTGGAACACCCAAAGGCTGTTGCCATTACCTTCTCATTGAACATCCTCAACGTTGAACCAAACCATGGCAGCCTCTTTCTGTAAAGTCATCGAAGAGGGAGGAAAACCAACAACCCTGAGACCCCACGAGTGGGGTAGCTTACTTACCCAGGTGACTAAGGGCCTCTTTATCCCATGGCCAAGTGGCAGCACCAGCCAACTCTTCCCTCACCGAACTGGCAAAGTAAACATTGAGGAAGTGGGTGCTGTTCAGCTGCAGGGCCTCCTTCAGCTCCTTTACACTCATGTATGCCCTGCAAGGACAAGGGAGAGGAGATAATCAGCATAAACTTCAACATAGCAAGGAGGAAAAACAGGAACCACTTGTAGATATCCTCAAAAGAGTGCAGCAGACTGGAGACTCCACCCTCAACTCCATGAAACCAGCAGCATTTGGTAAAGTGTGGCAAAACTCTGCAAGTTTCAGCAGGGTGTTCCATGACACTACCAATTCTGCTCTGTAAGGTGCAAGTCCTGCTAGTGAGGGGTTTGGATGGGAGGCAGTCATGCAAATCTGAATAAGTTCTGCTAATTACGGTAGTTTTGTTGACATGTTCTACTCTTAGACAAGGTTTTCCAACAACAGGGATGGAAGAGACGACAGCGAATAGGATAATAGGAGACATAATGGGAAAAGAAAGGAAATGCAGAGGTCAGTCCTGCTGGGGAAAAGAGACATCCATTTCTAAGCAGCGCAAGAAAGTAACGAGCTAGAAGAGATGTGTGGGCAATAGGTATTGCAGCAGAGCAGTAACACTCATGGGTATGTCTGGGTATCCATGAGATGATCCTCACAATGTGACATGTCTCTCAGCACTTGGAGAAACAAACCCAGCAGTCAGGAAATTTAGGTTTCTCTCTCCCCACTGCACAGGTCTCTGTTGCATTGACCAGTACACCAAAAGTCCCAGCGTTGATCTTCAGGGAGCTCAGGTCCTCAATTGTATAAAAGGAGCAGGACCTAATTTAACAATAACAATAACAATTCCAATAATAATAATAATAGCAATGGGATTGTAGGGCCTTGGGTTGTGCTGCAAATGCCAGATACTCTTTTAAATAATGTACTACCATTTCCACCATCAGTGCCATTAACCTGATGGGCTGAGACAGCACTAGGACAGGTAGCCCCTAGAGGATGTAGTCTCTAAGTCTCTAAAAGGTGTTGCTAAGTCTTCAAAATCTGAGGACCCTGACCTGTGAAGCTATGAAGAGATTCTAAGCAGGGAAAAAAAACTCATGGAAAGGCTTCAAAACATCACTGTGGAATGATGATGGAAACGCACCATTGTGGAAATATGTCATAAGAGTGACTAAACCTGCAGCATAAGGCCAACAGCAACATTAAGGTAGTGGAAAGCATTTCACTTAATTCCCAAACTTCCAGGAGCAATTGGCATCTTTGAGCTGCAGGGAGAGATTATGAAGGGAATGCGACTGTTTCTTTACACTGGACTAGCCATGAAGGCACACCAGCTATATTTGGACAAACAGCTTCTGTAGAAGTGGTGTCCATTGGTGTATTCCTCACTGCATTGAATTATGGAAGGAAGGACCAAAAGCTGAGTACAGGCTAAGGGGAAAAAGGCAAGTTCTCATCCAAGATGTGAAGTGAGAAGGGAAAACCAATGAGAGATGTGCAAATACACTGTTTGAAATGGCAAGATCCCTAGTCAAGTTATTATATTGTACCAACAGGCTTGTTTAGAAAGAGAGAGGTTGCTACAGCAAATGGAAGAGGAGAAGGAAAAAGTGAAGAAAAGAAGAACAGGATTCCAGAAGTAGACTAGAGCAGGATGGCATGTGGAGCAGAGCTCCACAAAACCCAAGGGCCACTTCCCTGGCTGTGAAACTAGCAGAGACTTTCAGAAGCCATTGCATCCAGCAGTGTCAAATATTCACAGAATCATAGAATAGTTTGGGTTGGAAGGGACCTTCAAAGCTCATCCAGTGCCACCCCTGCCATGATCAGGGACATCTTCACCAGCTCAGGTTGCTCAGAGCCCCATCCAGCCTGGCCTGGGATGTCTCCAGGGATTGGGCATCCACCACCACTTTGGGCAACCTGGGCCAGGGTCTCACCACTCTCAGTGTCAAAAATTTCTTCCTCATATAGTCAGGATCTGCTGACTACCTCTCCCCTGCCAGTCAGCCCCAACAGGCCATTCTGGGCTGGAGACATCTCACCCACCTTCCCAGCAACAAAACAGCTCTGAAATCTCAGTCACTTTAGAAAATCTTGGCCGGACTACATGGCAGCATTTAATGGTGAAATGAGATGACCAGCTTGTCTTCACCAGGCCCTGAGATCTCCCACCACAAAGAAGCATTCCCAGAACACTTTCCCCAGCCACATCAACTTGCGGAGAGAAAACTCTCCCAACCGGAAACGGCAAATTAGGAGAACATGATCTCTCCTCTGTGATGTCTCGCCTGAGCATCCCAGACACGCGCCACGCCGACGCCATCCCTTCAACCCAACCAAGACGGGAGCAAGTCGGGAGGAATAGATAGGGAGAAGAATAAACAAACCTGAAGGACATATTTGTGGCATGACTCGGAAGGAAGAAAAGCAAAAATTTCATAGAAATAGAGCATAAAGGAGAGGGAGGGGGGACAGAAAGTCTCCTTCATGCACCCGAGCTGCTCGGGGGACACAGACTTAAAAATAATGTTGATTCCTGACCTATGATATCTTGGAAAAATAGCCCCAAACCCTTCCAGACTGTCCAAATTCCGAGAGCTGACGTCAGCCCTATTCAGAGGGATATTCCCGCCACCCCTCTTCTGGAGACATGATGTTTTTCTGGCTGTCGCCTGCCATTCCCTTGACACTAGCTACATTTTTTGTCAACCCTTAATTATAAATAACAGTAATTTCCTTCACTGAGATATCTGAATGGTTCAGGGTTGTGTTAAGGGTAGGGGAAGCACCGAGAGATGCTCAGATGGGTTGGATGGAAAAGGAGAGGAAAGGACCCCAATTTCATCCACTACAGCATGGAAAGCCCAAATATCCTGTTGGCCTTCCCCAAGACATGAGCAAGACCAAAACAACTTTAGAATGGGCAATCCTCAAACATGGATTCCCCTCAATCCACATTTGCCACTGGCATCCTTAGGTTAGACAAGGAGCACATAACTGGCGTCTTCGCCCATCGCTTCCAGCCAAGGTCATGCTCTCCATCTTCTTCAGCGCTTCTGTGATTTTCCCCAGAGGGAAGGCAGAGCAGCCTTAGGTCTCCACAAACAGTCTAAATGACAGCCTTCTCCTCTGCTCCCCAAATAGCTTCCCAACTCCTACAAGACCAGACTATCCCAAACTAGATGGTATTTACAGCAGGGCCAGCACTGCAAGCTAGCACAGAAACACAAGGAAGGCCAGAAGGACACATGAAGGCACAGCTATCAGCTAAGAAGGGGAAAAAAAAAACAACCAAACAAAACACAACAAAAAGAACACCCCCCAAAAAAAAGGACCCCAAAACCAACCAACCAACAAACCCAAAGAAACAAACAAACAAAAAAAAATTAAAAAACACAAAACCCACAAAAAAAGCACAACCACATAAAGAAAATAGGGCAAAAGACAGAGGAAAGGCAGAGAATGGCCAACAGGTTTGCCAGATTCAAAGCAAGAGTGTTTTTTTTTCCAAAACTCGACAAGCATGTAGCTTCATGGTGGTACCACCTTGACCTGTGGAGTACTCCCATCTCTGCGAGAGTAGAGCTTACAAGAGCATATGCAACAGTAGATAGAGGCTAGGGACGGAAGGGCATTATTAGACATGAGCACATGCATGAACATCATCTGAAATAACAGTATTTGAGGGAATGAGTCCAGATACAAGGGCATCCCTCATGACAAGTGCTCACCAGTGATAGCATTGACTTAATGTTGTGTTGAATGACACTAGCTGACAACTTGACTCTAAGGCAGGCTTAGGCACCACACTGTGTACTGCTTCACTTGTGGAACTTGTGGTTGGCAGAAAGCAAGATGGGGAGGAAGCCTGGACCTTGTATTGCTCTACAGCAGCAAGGTGGAACCTCCCTGATGCTTCTCTAATCCTGGTGTTGGGTCAGGAGCACATGGCTCTGTATGGGACACAATGATGTACTGTCATTGTGTGACGTTTCTTGCTATCAAGAAAAGGAAAGGAAGATGAAGTCCAGCAGCTTCAGTGACTGTGTCACCATAGAAGAGTGGAATCTGAAACTCATAAGTCCAGATGTAGAGGACCCCACAAGGTCATCTAGTCTGACTCTCCTGCTCAAACAGGTCTAATTAAATTAGGTTACTCAAGGCCACGTCCAACTAAGACCTGACCAGCTTTGAAGACAGAGGTTTCACAGTTTTTCTTGGTAACCTATTCCAGTATTTAATCACCCTCGTGGTAAAAAAAAAAAAAAAAAAAAAATCCTAATTTCAATATCCAGATGTCTCATGTTCCAACCCACAGCCATTGCTTCCTGTCCTATCATCAAGCATCAATTCTCAGAGTCCTGCTTCCTTTTCTCTGTGTCACCCCATCACATCATATGGGAAAGCCATCAAATGAATACAGCTTTGCATGGAAACCTGTTACTGCACTAGACCTTACCACACTGAAGTCCCAAAGCTTCCTTTCTGATTGGTTGAAAAATCATGCTCCACACATGATCACAGCCCTCCTTTGAGAGTCCTCACTTCCTTTTCTCATGCTTTTCCTTGGACAATTTTGTCCTGGCCCATGGGGCATACAGCATCTTCCTACTTGTTGCTGTAAGTCAAACTTCGGGCTGGCTTGGTGAAAGAAGATGACCTGACACACTCTCAAGAGACAAAGCTGTCGTTGCTTTTCCAGGTAGCAATTTCTGGCAGCAGTGACAGAATCCCTGCTGGCTCACAGGTAGGGGAGAAGAGAGGATCTGCTAATCTATGGGGCAGTAAAATGGACAGTCAAGCTGTAACACAAGCCTGATGTGGTTTAAGGTAGGAGAAGAGCAGCAAGAGTGGCACTTTTTAGTGACAGCCATATCATAACAGGAAGACAGAGCCACAAAGTTGGCCATTACATCTGAAAGGCAAAAGGTGGCACTTCCAAATGAAAAGCAAGGCCAGCACGTCCCCTGTGCAGTACCATAAATCAAACTGAATTATCTGGGTACTGAAAAGGATGTAGTGTGTAATGCCACAGGAATTCCACTGCAATTCTAAAATAGGAGTCTTTTCCCTGTAGACGTTTCAGAGGGGATGTGGGAGTGGGGTTGGGTGGAAGCTGTCCAAGTGCCCTCCATGGACAACTGGAAAATACTTGAGACCCAGCCAGCTCCAGCTAACCAGCTAACAGCCTAATGAAGTCACAGGGGATTCCTGGCTCTGCTTTCATGTCCTTCACCCACCACAAGGAAATTCTTCTTCCTTCTCCCACCAAGCCGGGAGGGTCCCTTTTCCACCAAACCTATGCTCGACAAGCAAGGAATCCCTCAGAGTTCCCAGGAACAAGCACCACCCTGCAATAACATTTTGGATTTGTGGACAACACATTCCCCCAAGGCTGCAAAGGATTTACACAACACACAGCAACCTTGCTTCTGAGGCAGGAGCCCAAGAGCCACAAATCAATCCATGAAGACAGGTGCTGAACCAAGTGGTGTGACTGTTTTCAGAGAGCAGACTCTCTAAACTCTCCATATCATCAGTAAAGAGAGGTGCTCCTCCAGATGGTGAGCCAAAGTGAACACCTTCTGATTCACCCCACCAAAGGACTCTTCTCCATGGTGACTCCATAGGGGGGGTCTAAAGAGATAATCATCCAGGACTGGACTCTCTGCTTGCACACATGAATTCCCCTTGCTGCAATTTGTGAATCCTCATCCTTGTTCTCAGCACATGAATTCCCAGGTGATGCTCAGCCTTGCTGTCTTGCCCTGCCACAGGCAGACAAAGCACAACCCCACAATGTCAACAGGACATGGTACCATCTTGGCACAGCATGCAAGCCAAGATGGGTTGGCTTTGTCTGTCTCCAGACTAGACTGACAGTGATTCTCACAACCACAGCTGCCTCATGCTCTGGGTGTACCTGGCCTGAAGTTTCTGGCATTAGTGCAGCTGGGGGGGTGTTTTATTTTTAGGAAAAAGCTTGAGTCCTTCTGTACTTGTTAAGACTACTTGCATCCCCATGACCACGGTCTAGGAGCTCTGACTCCAGCCCAGCACTATGCTGGTATGCCACAGACATCGCTGCCAGCATCATGACAACTTGACAAGGCAGCAACATCCAAATGACTCTCATCTGGACAGGCTTTGGTAATGGAGCCAGACACAAAACACATGCCAGAGGTGAAGGGAAGGGACAGCCAGACATTCCCCTGGGATCATGGGAGGCACAACACTGCCAGAATAATACCCTCTGTAGTTCTGAGGAGTCTCTCATCAGCTGCACTGGATGTTGGACTCCAGCCAAAAAGCATTTGTGTACTCAAGGGATGAGGGCATCACACATATCTCAGACACGCCTGGAAAATCCCACCTCTGAGGCACTGACAGCATGAGCAGAACAGCCTAGGAAGACACCATCACTGGCAGCACTGCTCAAGATACAGCTTAAAATTTGCAGCAGTGGCCGAATTTTGAGGTGTCAAAGAGGGCAACAGGGCAAAACGCTCCTACAGGAGGGCCTTCAGGATCAGGGATTTCCCTTACACATGAGCAATTCCTGCTGGATTTGGAGGTGACCCTCAGACTCCATGTGGGAGGTGGGTTTGGCTTTGGGCCTGAAGCAGTAGCAGATACTGCAGGGTCAGAGTGTTATGCTGGCAAAGCTGCAGGATGGGATCAAAAAGACAAATTGCGGTTCGAGACTGTGACCCTTCCCTATAAATTTACTGGGGAAATGGACCGAGAAGGCTGCAGATCTCTGGCACACAGCAGGCAAGATCCTGGTTACATCAGATGGCGCTACGCAATTTCTTGAGGTCAGATTTGGGCAATAAAGACAATAACATTAGCGTTAAATCAGCAAGCCCTGCAGTGCATCTTGCCCTGAGATAGGCTGAAGAATAAGTACTACTAACAATGGCACAGCCCAGCTATTCCTGGAAGCGTTTGCTAAAAAGTTATTCACTAAATCGTCACTGAACCAGCCAAAGGCAATGCTATTTTAGACCTGGTTTTGGTAAGCAGTGTAGAAATTATGGAAGAGCTGCTGAGAGAAAGAAAACTTGGCCTGAACTAATAAAGAGTTGATTCAAATTAACTTAAATGGAGGGATGAGCACAGATTTTGAACTAAGAAATGAAAATGAGAACTGAGCAGCAGATGCTGCTGCATCTGAGGTGCTGGGGAAAACGGGGCAAAATGGGAATTCCTGAAGGCAAGCTGACCCCAGTGAAACTGGAGGCGGGGGGTGGGAATTAAAAAAAACCCTTTTAGAAATAAGAAGAGCGACAGGGGGAAGAAGCTGGTCTGCTGAGCAGGGAAGGTGGAGCTGAAGCTCAGCACAATTGAGATGCATCCCTGGACAAAATTAACGCATGGTCTTCACCTTTATTCTGGAATGTGAGGCAGAACTAGAGTTTCCTTCCAGCAGGGTACAACAAGATTAAAAGCATCATAGTGGCTCAGAGCTCAAGATAGAGGGGAAAAAGGATGAAGTGCAATTTAAGCAGGGTGGAAGATGAAATGTTGGGGAGGTGGCAGTGAGTCCCAATTCTGAAAGGGATGGGATGCAGTGATACAGAACAAGGGGCAAGAAGCAGGAATAGAGCGCAGAAATGGAAATATTCATAGATAAATACAAATAATTGGATGTACTAAGACATTTGCATCAGGAACCTGGGGAAATACAATCCCGAATCCAAGGGACCAACCACAGGACATATGACTGGAGAACAGCTGAAATTATACAAGCTGATGTCTACAGGGGTGAAATAATGAGACAGGCTGCTCTGGTTGTCCTCTCTCTTAAATCCACCTGCAAATTCCAGCTGACTTTTGGGTATAAAAGTTTCCACGTTATTCTTTTCATCTTCATACCCCACCTTTCGAAAAAATTGTGGAAATGCATAAACCCAAGGACTGATGTAGCTGTGATCACCCAAAGGCCAGTGAAGGACATGCAATGTCGTCTCTGGGGAAACTCTGAATACACTGCCCAGGATGCCAAATTTTTAACCAGCTGCCTGCACTGAGAGATCCCAGACCTTGCTGCTGTGAGCGCAGGCAAAGGCATGCTGCACTTGGTGGCCTTTCCCTCAGGAAGCCATCAGGCATCAAGGACTCATCTTTGCCTCTAGCACCACTCCAGGACACCTGACTTAAGGAAACCCACATTAATTCCTCCCCACCAGCTTGCTCAGATACTGTTTGCTTTTCTGCTGTGCTCTGGTTTTGTCCCTGGATCTTGTCATAGCCCATTGCAGGGCGATGGACCGGTTTTGGGGCTGGTTGCATGTGGCACACTGGTACTTATGTTTTGGCAGTTGAACTGAGGATGGTTTCCCCACTAACTTGCATTGAATATGTGATAATTAACCTTGCAGCACGGTGGGCACCCTCAGGACGCTGATGAGTGCACGGACCCCAGCAGGTCTGACCACCCCTTCACATACAGCCTCCTTGTGTGGCTTCTAGCAGGAGGTTTTGCCAAATCTAAGGCTTCTCTTTGAGGATGCTAAAGCATCTGCCTCATCAGCCCCCATGTATTTTGACCAGCACTGCAGGAGTGGGGACCTTTCTCTCATGCTCCTCTGAAGGGACAGGGATGTTCAGTGGCTCTTCCTTCAGCACAGATTAGTCACATGTGCATCAGATGCTTGGATCATTGAAAAAACAAGACAAAACACAACTGTTTTCATGATGCTTGCACCCTCAGGACAAGGCTGGTTTACCACCTCCATTCAGCTGCTGGCTGCCACCCACATGCTGGGCACCACAGCCTGTCCAGGGCCTCTTGGGATGGCTCTGCTGGGAAATCCACCACATCTCCATGTGCCTGTGTAGGTTTCCTGGCTATAACTGAGGTACCACCATCCCTAGGACATCTTAGGAGGAGGTGAGGTTTTTCAGAACCACTCCTTTGGACCCAGGCAACAGCATTTTGTCCAATTTGCACTTCAGTTTCCCCAAAAATCCAACGGTTATGACTACTTGATAGACCTATAATCTCTCCTGAGCTCCCAAAGCAGTTAGTCCTGCACTGCAGAAAGCACCAGCACCAACCATCAACAATTCCAGAAAGTCCTGGTGCCTGACACAGAAACCATTACATTATGAACCTAGGAGAAAGTCCCATGTTTGCGCTAGGGGTAGAAGTCTACGCTTTGCCCCAAGGAGAGGAGCCCACATGTGCCTGTTTGCCTGCCTCGAATTCATTTCTTTTAAGAAGGAGGAGACCAATTCACCACATTGTCTCCTCTGTTCCCAGCCCAACTACCATCTAACATCACCCCATTGCTGGATGGGAAGGGGCATCTTTCTTCAGTGGCCTCATGGAGGAGGCATCTGCACATGGTCCTATAGCACAGACATCATCCTCCAGCAAGAAAGGGCTTGGAGAGATGACAGGACAGTGGGACGAGGAGCTCTGGGTCAGGATCAGGCCCTCACAGAGGAGAAATCCTGGGCTGCAGTGAAGCTGATTGAAGGAGACATGAAAGGAGACAAACAAGGGGGCATGGCCTCTGGCTCGGCAGGGACTACCTGACCTCTCCTCCATGGGGGCACGGCAGCTTTTGGCTGATGTCGGCAGCCAGCCCCATGTCCTGAGAGTTGTTGCTGCCTGGCAGAGATGGTAAACGACAAAGTCCTAATTGGAAAGGACAGCTGGATTGCAAAGCTCCCTCCTGCACTTCTCTGCCCAAACAAGACAGGGGAGCTGGGGCTGGGACCCCTTCCTCCTGCACTGCTCTTCCCCCATCCTCAGTGCCTCCCCTTCAAACTGCCCTCAGAGGGGACAACAGCCACACCAGTGGGCCCCAGCCTCCTGAGTTGACCTGCCAGAGCCATAACCCTCCATCACCAGTGCTCCTGTGCATGGGAAGAGCCACCAGCAACGTTACGGTGGGGACATCTACTCTTCCCAGCCCTTCCCCCCCACATCGTCAAGCCAGCCTTCCATCTCTTGAGCTACTTTTCACCCAGGGATCCCCTGCAATCCTGCCACATCGACACTCCCACAGCCTGCTTTAGAGTCCACCACAACACCAGCCCTAAGGGTTCCCTTCCCAGGGCAGGGACAAGGATCTGGAGGAAGGAGGTCCTTATCTTTGTGAGGCGATCTTCCCAAAGACTTTCCTCACACAACCTCAGAGGTGCGACACCCCTGTATAATTCAACACAGAAAACCCCGTGCCACCAAGAATAGACCCACAAATTCAACATTTCTTACAGCACTTCAGGCCTAAAGTATCATTTGGTTCTGCCAAAAAAACAAAGCCTGTACACACTCAGAAGTTAATACAAACAAAGCCAAATGCTTCCCAAAAAGCTCCCACAGGAGGCTGGCTTTGAGCTTGTGTTAGCACTACCGATTCAGTCCATGAACCTTCCTTTTCATCCCCGCAGGGAGGACAAATCCATGCAAGTCCCATAAACTTCCTGGCTTGTGTGACAATTCTTGTGTTGCTTAAGCATAATGGGCCATCAACTTTCCCCTGGGACAAATTTGTCCCAGCAATTTGCGCTTTAGTGCTCTACATCTTGGGGGAGCTGATAGCATTTGGGGTTTCTTTTAATGGGAGTCGGTAGCCATGATCAATTGTAGATGCCCTATTTCCACGGAAATGGGTATTTAATAGATTTTTGAAAATGGTGGCTATTGACCCAATGGGCCTTAATGGCTTAAAAACCATCTGATTGTAGTACGCGAGAGTAAATGCATATGATTTTCAAATGCATACTGGAATAGGTAGTAAAAGCCTTTTTAAATTGCAGGAACCTGGTCAGTAGGGAGTTTCCATTTGCTTGTTTGGCCTTTCTATTTCTATCAGAGTGAATCATGGCCATCTCTTCCTCAGAAAAGCTTGCCGTTTCCTCATGGCTGAGATCATCTTCAAACATGCGACCCATCAAGGTGTGGGGATGCCTTTCATTAGATTGGGTGGTGATGCAGTCAGGCTTTCAGAGCGGCTCAGGTCCCAGCTGCTCTTGTGGTGTGAGCAGAGGACACATGGACCACCTTTCATTCTCCATGTACTCCCCATTGCTACCAGTGAGAGCTCCTTAGGACCTGAAAAGCCACACATGCCTCAGATTCCTCGGTTTAAACTCAACCTGCAGGCTGCCAGTTGTCAATTCTACAGTGAAATTCCCAACCAGAAATTTTGGTTTATCCAGGGTTAACATGTATCAAAAACATCAATAGGAGTGAAATCCAAAGGAATGTACTAATTACTAAGAGTGAATCCTGGAAGAACACAATAATTTTGGTTGGAAGAGACCCTCAAGATCGAGTCCAGCCATTAACCCAACACCAACATCAAACCATGTCCCTAAGAACCATCTTTTCAACCCCTCCAGGGATGGTGACTCCACCACTGCCCTGGGCAGTCTGTTCCAATGCTCGACAACCCTGTCCTTGAAGGAATTTTTCCTAATATCCAATCTAAACCTCCACTGGCAGGGGACTAAACCCCAATATTTATTTCATTATGTCTGTGAGCACTGACTGAAACCCCCCCATCCCCACTAAGACATATATTTAGGGTTATCACCCACACCGGTTCTTCAAAGTCTACAAAGGTTCAGCACCTTGTGCCCATCATAAGGACAGCTGCCCTCTCCTGCTGATTGTTTTCACGAGCCTTGGCCACATAGGTGGCCAACACTTTTATTTGTTTGAAATCAGCCTGTAGCTTTAGCCATTGCAAAGAGGATCATGCAAGCCACACATGTGCAGGACGGCAGGGCTACATATGTGTCACCTCTGTAGAATAAGCCATACAAAAATCCACAGACCTAAAACCACTGGATATTCAGAGACATCTGTCCTCCTGCTTCAAAAACCCAATGAAGCAGGAAATAGAGAGCTCAGAGCCAGAGCCTCATCAGTGGAATAAGGAGACAAATATTGCAGGTCACAACCTGCTTCCACCCCAGCAATGTGTCTCCCATTGCCATCCCCAAACAGGTCCATAACACAGTGTCCTCTTTTGCTTGCAGCAACATTCAACTCCACCCCCTGAAGCCCAAGAGCATGAAAGGAAGGAGCAATGCTGCTGGCCAAGTGCAGACTCTGGGCACAAACCACAAGTCTTACAGGTGCCTGGGTGATAGGACCCTGCTGGGTTGGGCTTTCCACCTGCACCCAGCACTGACCTCTCACTCTCAGCAGGCATGAAGGAGGCTCAGACCATCACAGTGGCCTCTGAAAACCCATAGTCATCCCACCAGAGTATAAGCTTGGCCATCTGCAAGAGCATGGACCCAACAGTATAGCTACAAAATTGGGAAGATATTGCACATCTACAGGGCTGCATGAGGGCTGGCTGAAAGCCTGGTCCTCAAGAAGGAGAGGGGAGATGTCATCCCAAAGCATCATCCCTGAAAACAGGGAAACAGCATTGGCTGGGGGAAGTTCATTAGAAGAATTCAAAAGAAGGAGAGTTAAAGAATTGTTTAGGGGAAGGGAAGGAGCCCTAGCAGGGAGGAAGGCAGCAAAGCAGCTGTGGGGGGAAGGAGGGAGCCCAGTATCACCCTGGGCTGCAGAGGACCAGAGCCCAGCTCCAGCAGCGTCCCAGCTCCTGCACACACCGACACACTTTGGACAGGCTCACTATCCACCTCGCAAGTGCTCGCCTTCTTTTGATAACACTGGTGCTGGTTGATGAGATGCTCACGTTGTGCAGAGCACATGTGAGAAGCACTGGGGGAAATGGAGAAATACATTTACAGCTCCTTGTGGTTTTGCAAGGCAGAACTCAACAGTGGCAAGTTATTCTAGAGCCAGCTCCAAGCTAAACAAAGCCAGGTATGGTTTGCTTTCTGCCTGGATTGTTTGCTTCAAGGAAAAACAAAAAAGCTCCCAGGCCAGGACCAAGCACTTTTGGCCTGTCTCAGGTTGCACAGATAAGCCCTGTCCCATCTAACTCACAAGAGTAGATCTGGTGTAAATCAGCTTTCTCTTACTTTTTGCCTGCAGCAAAAATACAAAGCAACATTCCAGGTTTAGGGAGGTCTTAAGGTCTCTGCAAATAAGTCAGGGTCCCTAGGACCTTGAATTTCAGTGCCCATTTTTATAGTATAATTCATGATCTGCTGAGGGAAAGCAGAGGGGACAACAGTCCTGGTCTCCCCAAGCACCACATGGTCTTCACCACTTCAGAGCCTCAGGGCCAAGAGGCTCAGCAAAGAACACTGGACAGAGCATTAAGTAAGTGAGAGCATCATTTCATTCCTTGCATTTAGCCAGGACCAAGCAGTTTCATCTCCTTTCATTAAATGCTTCTTTTTCCCATCCAGGGACAAGGAGGCAAGAGACCAGAGCTGCAATGCCAATAGCAGCACCTCATTGCTGCATGACTCGGGGGCAATAAGATGTCTAAGACCACTGTGCCTCAGTTTCCCCAGCTGAACAACTGGGATTACCCTCACCGGCAGCACAGACAGGTGTCTGCAAACATCTTAGAACACATTATTTTTGCCATGCAGTGTTTTCAGAGGAGCTTGGAGAAGTTAAGCACCCACATCCCACTGCTGTTCCATGGAAAGCAAGTGTCCAGCTTTTCACCAGGTACCTCCTCCTTTCCCACCCACCTGCCACAGCATGCTGCACTGCAGGACAGAGGAGAGATGGTGGGAAAGAGGAAGAGCTACAGACTGAATAAGCATGGTGGAGATGACCCTACAGCACGTGTTCCAGAATGGATGTACCACGCTACCGCCCAAAGCCCATCTCCAGCCAAAGTGCTGGCGCAGATGTGTGTCACCACCATCTTCAGCAGCAGGTCTCAGGGGGCAGAGTGCATGTGGTGTGCATGTGCATGTGCTAGGACCAGTCACGACTGGAGAGAAACACAGACTAACAGGAGGCAGCTCCGTTCTCTCCTGAAAGTAGGCATGGCTGGTGCAGAGGGACCAGATCACAACTGCTTTCTGCATGGGTTGGGAAGGCAAAGCCCCTAGCTTCAGGTCATCTCCAAAAACTGTTCTGGTGACCAGCAGGTGACAAGCAAGAGTCAATTTCTCTTCTTTATCCAGCCTCCCTCACTAGTAGGGCAGCAGAAAATGAAACACAGACAGTGCAAGGCTGGGGAAGCATTTCTGATGATGCTGAGATGAGCCCACAGCAGGATGCAATGCACATGTCCATCAGCAGGGAAAGGGTGGGAGGAGACCAGGGTGTCACCTTTCCATCTCTGGCCTGCCTCATCTCTTCAGACTGAAAGCCTCTGAGTACAGACAGGAGAAGGACCCTTTAACAGGGCTGACAACAGTGGAAGAATTTGCTGAGCAGAGATTATGGTCCCAGGGGCATTAAGCTAACAGCTCCCAGTTCTTCTGCAAGAAGAACCACACAGCCCTGTGGTCAATAAACCCCTATCAGGCACTCTTCATCATGACGATAGTGTGCAGTCTTGCTGAAATACATGGAATTCGGCTATATTCACTCTAAACTTCTCACCGAAGGGCAAAAACTTGCAGCCTTGATATTTGTCAGGAAAGGGATTGAGACAGAGTAAAAAGAGGAAATCTATTCAAGCCAAACATCTCCCCCCATGCTTTATATATATATATAAATTTTTTAAAAAAGGGAAAAAACAAGTCTCAAGCCTCCAACTTATTTTTAGGCCTAGGCAATTGGGTGTCCCAGCCGGAGTGCAGTGCGCACAAGCCAGCATTCTAAAAATGCCTTCCTCGTGGATATAAAAAGGACACAAGATAATTTATTGGGGGAGGTTTTGTAACGTAATGATCATATGTTAACCACAAACAAACAAACAAATCCAAGGCTGCCTCTGGTCCCCAGCACGGCTCTTGGCAGGCAACAGCCACAAAGGCTGAGCATCCTCACCCTCCCCAGAGCCTCCCAGCAAAGTGCTCTGCCTTGTGCCATCTCGGTGTGTTTGGGCTCTGCCAAACCCGTTACTTGTTGCCCCATCACCCACAGGGGCAATTTGATTTCCTAAATAACGGTGGCAGCTGGGTCAAGAAAAACCAAAAGCAGTATGTTCACTTAACAACTCCAATGGCCACAGTTCAGCCTGCCAACCCAAACACGGGCTAAATCATCCCGAAGATCATGTCAACGCCAAACTGGTGGAGTCCCACCACACGACTGCCAAGCTCCCATTTCAGTTCCTGGGGTCTCACCAGCCTGGCCACAGTCTTGGCTGGGGTCCTGCACCCATGGGCAAGGATATGGCTGGATGAGGAGGAGCCCTGGTGGGGGCTGAACATCAGCACAAAGAGTGACCCCCCTCGCCAAGGCCTTGGACACATGCTGTTCCTTCACAATTGCCATTTCAATACAATCAGCCCCCCTTAAGTGAGCCCCGGGGACAGTAGAGTTTGCTAGAACAATAGCTCACATCTGGGACAGCTGTTTTCCCCAAAAGCACCCAAGCTGCACACAGCCGCTGGGCAGACATCCTCTCCCCTCACTCACACGGGGATCATATTCTCCCTCTCCTGTCCAGCAGCCACCCCCAGGGGACCTGGAAGGTTCCTTGAGGAACCACCCAACAGCTCCACTTGCAGGAGTGAGCAAGACTCATCCTCCAGCAGAGGTTTATTGAAGATTAATCCCCAAGCCTTTACCTTGGGAAGAAGTGTATTGCCGTAGATTTCATTTCCTACTTTTAGCACCCCAAAATACATGGAAGAAGCTGTTTTGCCTAGCACCAAAGCCAGGCACTGGGAACCAGTCCTTGGACCCAGACACCTCCTCACCTTCATGTTCCTCTTCCAGCCATGCACTTCTGCTTCCCTGGAGTAACACAACAGACCTCTGCTCCCAGTGCTACAAAGAACCCTCTGCTCTCAGCCAGTGTCCCCGAGACCTTGTGTTCCTCAGAGACTGTCTCAACCCTGGAGCCCCCACCACCCTGTCCTCTGCCACTTCAGACCTTCTCATGGACCTCTCATCATTTCAAGTTACAGCTCACAGCTACCCTTTCCTCTCCATTACCAGCTCATGTGAGAGAGGTTATAACCTCTTTCTCTCACATCTTTTTGAGAACAAAAGCACCAAAGGATGCCTGAATCATAGCCTCATTTGTGAAAAATTTTGGGAGACACAAGACAGCTCTTTTCCAAGAGCTTGGAAGAGTTGCAGGAGAAAACCAAGAGACCAACACATGCAACTTCTTCTGAGAAAGACAAGATCAAGACACATAAGGAAAGGAACAACCTTCCCAGCAAGAAAGGAACCAGAAAACACAAGAAGGAAGACCAAGTAAACAATATATATATGTCTCAGGGAAAGTGAAGGTAGCATGTGGAAGGCAAGGTGTGCAGATCCCGACCGCTATCCAGAGGTGGCACATTGCGGAGCCCACTAAGTCACACCGACCAAGCACACGGTTCACGCATCTTGCCACCACCCTGAGTCCTTCCTCCTGGAAGCACTCAGAGCTCCTCACTTTTGGCACAATGCACCAGACACTTACTAAGGGGTTGCTACATGCCAAATACTCTCCAGTGTACTTTGATCGAGAAGGACAAAAGCAAATTTAGGGTCTTCAGCCCTAAGCCAGGTCTCTGAGTGAGCTGAGTCACCCAGAGATACTCTCTCATGGATGTAACCTCCAAGTCCCATCACAAGCAAGCAGTTTGGTAGACATCCTGCCCTCTGATATAATGGGCTCTACCAAGGACAATCCCTTCTCCCTGTGCCAAGTTTTGAAATCAGTAATCAATAGGAAAACCCAGAGAGAGTAGGTTTTCTACAGTGAAAGAGTAAAGGAGTTTATGAGCTCAAGTCCAGCCACTCTCATTAAACTTTAAAGCATCCACCAATAAATCATCAGGCTCCAGCAAAAAAACCTCTTAATTACTGTACCTCCCCAGCCCCAGCGCATCTACTAGAGGAGAAGCGACAACATCAGCAGCCAGTGAACCCGTCACTGTCACCTTTGAAGCCACTAAAGTGCCCATCTCCTCATCACCACACTTTCAAACCCTGAGACTTGGTTCCATCACTTGAGACTTAGTCCTTTGGGAACCACCAGACCAATATTGGGACATAGGCCAGTAGAACTCCAAGATGCGCCAGAAGGAGTAAAAATGCAGCCAGGGCTCAAGCCTTGAACAGGGGCACCTCCTAAATGTGCTCCTTCATGGGAGCATCAAGCAAGCAGATTGTCTCTTCCACTTCACACCGCACAGGCAGCAAGTTCAACAGCACACAGATAACACATCCCTCCATTTGTCCCTCAAGTGACCAGCCACCCTAAGCAGCAAGTGAAAGTTTCTACAGACACCTACAATCCCCATTTGAATCTATGCCCTACAACAGTGTTGGTGATCTTAGGTTGTTGTCAAGACTTATAAATTTACAATAACATTACACATACCTTCCCTCTTTCACTGTGAGAAAGATCTGCTGAGGATTCCTGTAGCAAAGGAACACGAAGGGGAAGTGAGCAGCTAATTTGAATGTTATTTTACCCTCTGTTTGGGATTAAGGTGTGGGTGTGTCAGCTACTGCCCCAAAAATGGTATCCTGGCCCCACCTGCTCTCAATTTTAGTCCAACCAGCTTAACATCTCCTGACAATGGGCTGCCAAAGTGCCAAAGAATAGCTTGGAGTGATTTGTTCATTTTCCCGGGCTTGTCCACAAGAGACACTCAGTGATGTTAATCTGGATCAGCTTTTGAAGGCACAGCTTAAACAGCAGGAGGCTCCCAAACAGCCTTAACCCAATTAAGCATCCTTCCCTTGGGACGGGAGGCCAGCTAAGCTTTCATTAAAGCCCATCAAGTGTCCTGTTAATCAGGTACACTTCAATGTCACAGCTGTGGCCATCCCAGGGGAGGCCACCAAGAGGCTGGAAAGACCTGGTCATTTTTTCACCTCCTTTTGTCACTTTGGTTATTTCTGCCATTCTTTTGGGTGGTGAGATGGAAGGCACAGCAGCTCTGCCCTTATCTGCTTTGCTCTCCAGACTCCTCTCCAGTTTTTCTTTTCACATTAACTGTGTCACACACCAGACTAACTGCCCGAAGGGGACCCTCACTGGGTGTTAATTGCTGTTAATGAGCTGTTGCTTCTTTCCTTCCAAGAGCACCAATTACAACAGCACTCAAGCACTGTGAGAAGATGCATGTCTGCAGGAAATTAAGGCACGTTTTACACCAGACCCTGGCATTGCAATGGCAGAACCTCTGGCACATGCTTCTCCAGCAGGAATGACTGATGGAGCAGCATCCAGCTCTCCTCCAGCTACAAAGAGCTGCTGTCCACATCGAAGCACCAGGCCCCTGTTGTGCCACCTTTCTGCAGTTTGTCACATTTAATTTCATGTTATTTCTGCCATTAGGGCTTCCACCCTTCAAATCCTTCTGTAAATTCCCCCACTGTCCCCCTCATCATCATAGAATCACAGAATAGTTTGGGTTGGAAGGGACCTTCAAAGCTCCCCCAGTGCCACCCCTGCCATAAGCAGGGACATCACCCAGCTCAGGTTGCTCAGAGCCCTGTCCAGCCTGGCCTGGGATGTCTCCAGGGATGGTTCATCCACCACCTCTCTGGGCAACCTGGGCCAGGCTCTCACCACCCTCAGTGTAAAAAAAATTCTTCCTTATGTCTGGACTGATCATAAATGTTCATTTAAGTATAACACCTTAAGAGCAAATCCAGAGGTACTTGCCCAGCGGGAACTCTCACTGAACGCCCTCCCTGTATTAAGGATGCCTGATCATGTATTTTGGGATTCACCCACCAACTTTGGCAGAAAAATACCAACCTGGCTATGTGCTTGGGCAAGCTCAAGCTTGCTTTGGTTTTTCCCAAACCCATGCTACCAATTTCCCAGTGGTTTTCCCACAAACATATCTATTCTCCTCCAGAAGCCAGGGTACCCTCAGCAGGGATGAGCCCAGGTGTCCACCAGCATTTCTGAAGAAGCCAGCAAAAGACAGCTCAGAATTGCTCAGCAGCAGTAGGATTCCACTCATGCCCCCACATTTCCCAAATGCTGGGCACACCGGATTTCATTTTTCAGAGCTTAAGCTACAAACAATCAATCTTGTCTCCTGTGCAGGCCAATGAGGTCTGCGGAAAGAAAATTGCAAAAGATTTGTTATTTCCCTAGTGTTCCCATTTGCCCATTCCTTTCCCACAGAAGCAAGGTTTTTGTTTTATTTTGTTTTGTTTTATTTCTTTCCCAACTTTCTTAGGAAAATCCTGACAAATGGAAGCCCTGATTCATACCAGCAAAAATTTGGCCTTTTTTAATTTAAGGTGGAGCCCTTCTCGTCTGAGGATGAAAACATTTCTCTAACTGCACACAGAGAGCAAGGACCAAGCTTTTACCCTGCTGAAGCCAAGGCCAAGTGGCCTTGGATGCTCATGGCCACCACGAGCCGAGAGCCGTCCTGCAGGCAGGAGAGGCAGCATGCAAGCAGGAGAGCTGCTCATCATCCCCAGGCTAGACATGGGGAAGAAATTTTTTACACTCAGGGTGATGAGACACCAGTCCAGGTTGCCCAGAGAGGTGGTGGATGCCCCATCCCTGGGATGAGACATCCCAGGCCAGGCTGGACAGGGCTCTGAGCAACCTGAGCTGGTGAAGATGTCCCTGCTCACAGCAGGGGTGGCACTGGATGAGCTTTGAAGGTCCCTTCCAACCCAAACTATTCTATGATTCTGTGATTCTGTGCTCAGAAAAGCACTGCCCATGCTTGCCCACAGGGATGGGAAACAGGGGACAGACAGGTACAGGGGATGGTGGCTGTCACCAAAGAGACTTCCAGGGATAGGAAACCATCTTCTGGGGCAACAGAGAAAAGAAGCTGGCTTGAGAAAGAAAAGATGTGTAGCCACAGCCTACCTGCTCCCACACCCAGGAAAAAAAAAGGAAAAAAGGTAAAGGAGAAGGAAGGAGATCAAAGGAGCAAAGTGTCCCTAAGACCTTCCCTTGCAGCTTTTCTCCCCAGATGCTGCCATCGTGCTGCACTGCTCTGGTGGTCACCTCTGCCCATTGCCAGGAGCCAGCAGCAGGGAACAAGCAATTTTCTCTGACATCAAGACAAAAACTACTTAAAAAAGAAAAAAAAAGCCATGACTTTTTTTTCCCTTCCCCACCTCCGGACAGAAAGCACATTTGGCAGAGCCCTGAGCGCTGGAAGCCATCAGCAGTACCGCCAGCACTTCAGAGGCTCTGGGAAGAAGGGCAAGCGTGTGCAAGCCACTGACTATGCCAAGGACACTGTCCCCACTGCCCTCGGGTCCCCCATCACATGGAGGGGCTCCCCCTCTCCATCCCGTCCCAGCTGCTGCCTCCAAAGGGCCCCAGGGAGCACAGAGGTCACCTAATGTTATGCAGGACATTTTGCACCTGCGGCACACGTGAAAGGCACATGTCCTCCTCTGTCACTGAGCAGCCACCCCATGCCTTGCCTGAAGAGGGGGATTTGCTCCCAAACCAGCATTTGGCTTTAAGGTGCAGGGTTTGTTCAGCCCCTGCTTGTCCCCAGCCAAGGGCATCTCCCCATGGGCATTGCTCCCTGTGGTGAGATTCAGGGAGGCTCATGCACACTGAAACCCATCTTTCCAAATCCTGCCACTCACACATACAGCATCACCTCCTTCTCCCTACCCCATCACTCAGGCAAAGATATTTTGAAACCAAATGGAGAAATCAGGCTTTTAGACATACCCAGGGAAGGTGAGGAAGGGGTGGCAATCCCCCTCCTATATCCCTTGCAGGGGCGTCAGGGGACACAGCACCCTTTGCATGGGGCTGCTCTGCCCACCTCAGGGTGCCCACAGTCCCACTGGTGTGTCGCTGGAGACCAGCAGCTCTGCACTGGGAATACCCCTGAGGGGAGTTCTGCTTCACCCCCTACTCATTTTGGGGTGGAAAAACACTTAATGGCAGGGTGTCACAGAGGGGTGCCAATCCCACACTGTGGGATTTACTTGCCCTCAATGACAAGCACCCCTGTCCCATGGGAAAACACCCCTCTGCCTTCTGACCCTGGAAAGTGGTGGATCAGAATCAACATCCAGGTGCAGAGTGGATGTCAGGGAGAGGGTGCACCCCATCCCTCGACATGCCACCCCCCCACCATAAACCCCGCACCTACCGCTGGGGTGAGTCGGGGTCAAAGCAGGTCCTGGCCACATCAGTGAACCGTGTGTCGCAGCAGTCCCCGTCGTCAAAGTCATCCAACATGTTGTTGCACTCCATGTGGCAGATGCCATCGCGGCGCTTCCAGGAGAAGCAGCGGCCGGGCCGGCGACAGTCCCCGCCGTCATAGCCGGTCAAGGGGTGGTCACACTCAGGGTCACAGCGCTCATTGCCCACCTTGCTGGGCTCACAGCCCAGGAGGACGGTGCGGTGGCGCAGGGAGGAGTTGCGGACCTCCAGCAAGCTGAGCTGCCAGGAGATGTTGTAGGGTCGGAAAGCTTCGTTCAGTGCCCGGTGTTGCCGCCAAACCTGCTCCTGGCTGACTGTCGGCCGCCCACCGTCGTCCTCCACCAAGTTCACAACGCGGTACCGCACCACCTTCCCGCTGCGCAGTGGCCAGTGCCAGTTGTACTGGGAGACCAGCTCCACATTGTCGCAGGCGGTCTGCCCGCAGGTGGGGGGACCCAGCGGCCGCAGGACAGGAGACGGTGGGGATGGCAGCACCCGCTGCTGGGGGAAGGCGCCTTCCCGAAACGGCACCCAGTGCTCCTCCGGTGTGGCGAAGCCAGCGGCCAGAGCCAGCCCTGCCACCCCTCCGGTCACCCCCTCTAGGAAGATACGCTGGAGATGGGGTTGGGACAGGGCCCTCTGCCACAGGGCCAGCCTGGCCAAGTGTCCCCGGAAAGTGTGCGCGGTCCCCCAGGCATCCCCCCCCAGCAGCAGTGTGCGGCAGGAGGACATGAAGGCGCTGTGCAGGGGACCCTCCTGCCCACTGATGCGGCCCACCCGTGTCCCGTCCACATAGAGGGACATCCACTGTCCGTCATAGGTGGCAGCCAGGTGGGTCCATGCCTCAGGGCGGTAGCGGTGGTAGCTGGTCACCTCAGTGGCAGCGGCCGCCCGGTCCGTGCGGAGGGAGAAGAAGAAGCGGGCGTCCTTCTTGCCACCCAGCTGCAGGGCACGGATGCCCAGTGCCCAGCCCTTGTCACTGGCCACGTGTGAGCAGTTGTCGAAGACACCTGCAGCGGGGACAGGGATGGGGATGGAGAGAGAGGAGAGCTGGTGAGGATCAGAGAGCATCGCCACTCCACCCTGGAGGGTCCTCAGCAGTGGGACAGCTTTTAGCAGGACTGGAAGGGAGCTCCTGTTGCTGCTACCACTGCCATGGGTAAATCATTGAACAGTCTGGGTGGGAAGGGACCTTCAAAGCTCCCCCAGTGCCACCTCTGCCATGAGCAGGGACATCTTCACCAGCTCAGGTTGCTCACAGCCCCATCCAGCCTGGCCTGGGATGTCTCCAGGGATGGGGCATCCACCACCTCTCTGGGCAACCTGGGCCAGTGTTTTAACAGCCTCAAAGGAAGGCTGGGAAATGGGTGCAGAAACAGGGGACACCCCAGACCCCGTCCAAAACCATTTGGATGAGCAGGTGGCATAGCCAGCAGGGATGGCAGAGGGATGGAGAGGAGAGGAAGAGTGCAGACAGGAGGCAAAGCCGAAGAGCAAGGAGTTTCTGACCTGCTCTCCATAGGAGCCCTCCTGTGGGATGAGATTAGTGGCCAAGCTTTTTATCTGCGGGCCAAAGCTTTTAAGAATTAGAGCACAGCAACCCAAAGCAAAACAGCCTCCTCTGGGGACTCCTTCCCCAACAGCTCACAGGCAGATTTACAGCTCTCCTTTATGCTCCAGTTTTCCTCCCAGTCATGCATCCAGTGCGGGCAGATGAGGGTCAGAGAGGGGGATGCACTGTCTGCAGCCAGGTGGGTGCAGTCCTCAGCCCCTGAAGCTTTCCCGAGCATAAATCCATCCCCAGGAATAGCTTTAGGCTCAGCCCTGTATGCCTGAGCACGTTGCAGACCTGTGCTTTAGGCTGAGCAAGACCTGGAGCTTTGCCGACTTTCCCCGAAACTCAGGCTGCTGAGTGCCCGTGGTGCTCGCAGGTGCTGAATGCCCTCGGGAATCCATGGCCACAAGGCACTTAAATATTGGCAAGGGCAAATTGACCCACATGCTGCTTGAAAAAAATGTTTCTGGAGTCCTAAGTCACCACAGCTGGGATGTTCATGGGGTCATGAGCTGAGGTGAGCATCTTCTAGGAGCTCCTGCTCTCCCACTCCTCATTCCAAAAAATTTCTTCCATATGCAACGGTGCCGTGATGCTCCCAAAACCTGCTGCCATGCCTAGAGGCCTTTTTTATGCTCCTGCTGTGATATTTCTTATGCCACAGAGTGCTTTTCCCTACTGCACAGGTTCTCCTGTCCCTCACCACGCTGCTTCCATCACATGCACCACCTGCCAATCTCTGTGGCGTCACAGCACCACAGGCCAAAACAAATCACTGCTGCCCTGTCCTGCTGCCTCACCTGTCCCTGAGGATGCTCAGCATGAAACTCTACCTGCCACCAGGATTTCAAAGAGGTAGAGAAGGATAGGAGCAGGAGCTCCAGGAGGAGCAGGACCTCTTGGCTTTCATCCAGGGGATGTGACTGAAACTAGGTTACCATGACCCCACGTCTTCACTGTCAGCCCTCATAAATGTGGCTGGCAAAGCTCACTGCCCCGCTGCACCCCAGGAAGCAGCACCCCTCCCTCCATCCATCCCTGTCACTGAGGGCGAGATGGGTGGTGGCCTCTTGGCCGTCCCACAATCGTACCCAGCCCGGGCGTGGATCCCTGCCACCGCTCACTACAAAGCCTCCGTGGGCGGATGGGCTTCGGCCAACTCTTGTTTTCTGGTGGATTGTGAAAGGGAAGCAGAAAGAGCAGGGGAAGCTGAGATGGGGAGAAGCCAAAAAGCAGGAGGCAGGCAAAGGAGCCTTGCAGGGATGAGAAAGCAAAGCTGGAGAGTGCTTTTGGGCTGGGTGCTGGCTGAAAGGTGCTTAGACCTGCATGCTCAAAAGCCATCTTCTAGTATTTGGTCCTTGCTGGGGCTGAGAAAACAAGGCTTGATACCTCATCTCATAGGAAAATTTATGCGTTTCACCGTGAAATGATATAGAGTGCCCCAAATTTGATTAAACACTAAGGAAAAAAATGGGGTAAACAGTGTCAGGGTGGAACAGCATTCTAGGGTGAGTGTGAGCGAGCATCCTCACAAACCCATCTTGAGGCCAAGCCCAGCCTGGAAGTGCCTGACGAGTTCAAAACTGTCCAAAAGAACCTTATGTGAGCCTAAAACCAGGTCTGGAGGCTTCCCTAAAGGGATGCAAGTAAGGCCAAGATCAGCTCTGCAACAGTACACCAGTGAAGCAGAGATGTCCAGCACCAGGTCCTGACATCTCACAAGCATCTCCACCAGAAACCGCCAATGGACCAGTTTCAAGAGCCTAAAATTTGCTAAAGAACTTGGTATTTTGTCATGGGGCAAACCAACCAGGAAGGGAAAGAGCCGTTTGTAGAGGAGGTGCAAGGTGATCTCCTCAGCACCTGTAAGAGCAACTCTGCCTCTGCTCTGCCAGGTGAGAAAGGGGAGCTCTAACCTGGTTTGTGATGTTCGTATGTACTTAGGGTGATAATTTTGGGTTTAAAACAAGAGTTGTTTGCAATGGTAGAAAAAATGAAGAGGAGGTTGTCTGCCAGGAACAGTGTCTGATGGAGAAAAAGCCTCCAAAGAGATGAAGTGCACCACTGTGTAAAGACCACGCTCAAAGCAGCAACTTCTCCCATGGGAGCCAGGAGCTTTACAGCTCGAGGAATAGTTCAGCCACACTTTGAGACTCAGATACCAGGGGAAATTAGCAGCTAAAGCTCTGCAGGGTCTGACAGACCAAGAGCACAACAGCCAGCCTGAGAGGGTGGTCACCCCTCAGGGCTTGTGCTGGTGAACATCTTGGGGACCTGAGGAGGGCACCTGGACTTAGACACAGCAGAAGTCTAGGACTGCATGGTGAGGGATCTTCTGACCCGAAAAAACCATCTTTGATCTCAGTAAAAACAAACCTCAGCCTGGCACCAGGGGAAACCCCCTTGGGGTTTACCAGAAGCAGATCAAGTGTGGAGGAGGAAAAAGAGGAAAAGAAAAAAGAGGAAAAAGAAATTACATCACATGAAAGGACTATCATCTGCTGCCCAAAATGAGGAGGACATGGAAGAGGGACCACTCTCCTTCTCTGGTGGCAGCTGTGGCAGGGTGCTGGGGTTATACCCCAGCAGAAATCCCCCCATTCAAGAGGGGCTAAGAGGGATGAACAGCCCCACCAGGGTGGCCCTAAAGGCAAAATGTGACATATACGGGAACAAAGCCTCAATTCCTGAGCCTTCAGTCCAGGCAGCAGCCACATCAACCAACAGGACAGCTTGCTTTGGCCAGACAAAGCTGCTCACCCTGTCCTTACTTCCCAAGCAATGACTCTAGGAGATACTCAGCTCTGCCCTGCTTTCCTCCTGCCTTCCCTCATGCACGGACACCTGGAGCATCTCCAGCTCCTCCACAGCTTTGGACCACCTCAGTGCTGGGTCCGCTCTCCACCAACAGAGCAGGAGCAGCAAGTTGGAGGCAGATTCAGCACTTGCTGAAGGGCTGGCAGCCACCTGCATCACCTGCTTGCATGAAACGCTCAGCAACACTGGCCTGTCCCTCCTTTGCCACCTGCGCCCGGGCCCCGCGGCCTCAGCTGCAGGGAGAGGGTGAGAAATGGCCAGTGACTCAGGCAGCCGGAGGTGCCTGGGGCTGACTCAAACCCCGGAGCACAGAGGCTGGGGGATGTTACCCGGGTGACTGTCAGTGCTCACAGGCAGCACTCTCAGTGCTAATAACCATCCCACCCTCCACAAGGAAGTTAATTAAAAAAAATAATTTAAAAAAGACAAAACACTGGAAAAAGCAAACCCCGGCACCTGCAGGCCAGACCTCCAGATGCAAACAGCTCTGCTGCGATGCAACGGCTGGGAAGTATGTTCCATGCATCCCGAGCTGCCGGACCCCAGTGGGAAGGCAGACAGCGAGGCAAACACTAGGTACACAGCTGCTTTCCCCCTCTGCCACCCAGCTTCTAGCCTGTCCCTCCTCCCTCTTCCACAGCAAAGGTCCAGTTGTTGCCCCAATAAGCCATGGAGATAAACTAATGAAAGGAGCCAGGCAATGTGTGAAGCAGAGTGGTGGCTCAATGCAAGGATTGCAAGTGGAGGGAAAGTCAGGATAGAGGGAGAGTTTCCCAAATGAGCCGGTTGGTCAGGATGGCACAGAAACACAGCAGCCCCCGCACTGTTCTGAGAGGGACCCCAGGCATCCCATGAGAGCAAGACATCTTGGTGCTGCCACCCATTCCCAGCCCCGCTCAGCATCACTGCACTGCCCTGCTGTGCTTTTACCCTGCCACAAACGCCCATCTTGGCACAGCCACATGAATGTGACATCTGCCCCGCTTGGTGCCCATCCACTCTGCCTCCTAAGGCTCCCCATCACCTGCCTGTTTCTTAGGTTGGTGAGGTGAAGGGGTAACTCCCGGTAGAAAAACCTTCTGGGGCCTCCCTCTGCCCCGGGGGGCCGCTCTGCAGAGCCCTCGGGGCCAGGTGCCCGGGGTTTGGCGGGGGGAAGATGATGCCGGGGCCGGGGCCGTGCATGCGGCGCGGCTGCCACCGTGCGGCCGCCCGTCCCAGGGACCCGTCGGGGCCGGCCAGGGCGGGTGGGGAGCGCAGGGACCCGCGGCCGCTTCGCCCCGTGGGGAGCCCCGGAAAGCCCCCGACGTGCCCGCGGCCACCGGGAAGGAGAAATGGGGTGCGGGTCGGGCGGAGCGTGTCCCCCAAAGGGACTTTACAGCTCCTGGCGGGAGGAGAGGGAGAAACTAAATAGGAGCCGGAGGGGCCGGGCTGGAAGGACGGGGCGGGGGGGAGGGAAGAGAGAAAAGGGGATGTTTTAGGGTTTGGTATCAAGGGAAGGAGGAATATTTCACGCCTGGGGTGCTGAGGACACGGGTGGGGACGCGTGGTGTCACCTGCCACAGCGCAGAAGGCAAGGCGAGTCCCTCCACGGGGGTTTGGGGCGGGGGAGGGAAAGTCGGGTCCCCATCCCTCCCTGCCTGCCTGCCCGCCGGCGGGACGGAGTTTACCTGCGATGATTGCCGGGTTGCTCTGTCCGCCCTCCGCCTTCACCCACACCTCCAGCGTGAACTCCTCCCGCGGGATGGCCGGCAGCGCCTCCGGCCGCGCCGCCAGCTGCTCCCGGCCGCCGGAGAAGTACAGGGCGGGCAGCGACCGCTCCCGGTGGGGGCTCGGCACCTGCGGCTCCCGGCCCCGCAGCTTTTCCCTCCGCACCTGGCTCTCCGCCTCGCCCCACGGCTCCTCTTCACCTCCCCCGACTCCCCGCGCTCTCCGGCCCCGCGGCCGCCCGGAGCCCGGCGGGGTTGCAGCGCCGAGCACCCCGGGACCTTGCGGGTACAGCCCGTAGGGGTGGTGCGGGGGGGCGGCACGGCGGCTCGGCCCCTCCATTCCGCAAGCGGAGAGTCGCGGGGATTCGGGGGGCCGGGGGTCCCCGCGGGCCAGGCTGAGCAGCGCCAGTAGCAGCGCGGCCAGGGGGGCCCCGCCGAGCAGCATCCTCCTTGGGGACGAAAGTGGCCGGGGGGGTTGGCCCCGGGGAATAGGGGCGCTCAGGGGGGCGGCGGGCGGCAGCACTGGGGCATCCTCCCCCGGCCCCCGCCGCAGCCGCTGCCCCCAACTTTTCCCCGGCACCGCTCTCCTCCTTTCTGCTCCTGAGGGAGGAGGAGGAAGAGGAGGAGGAGGAGAAGGAGGGTGAGAGCACCGCGGTGGGGACCCCCCTTTCTGCCTGCAGCCGGGGTTCCCGGGGCACGGCGGCCACTCCGCGGCTTCTGTGCGCTGCCCGGCTCTGCCTGCGGGAGCGGGGGATGCGTTAGACGCCCTTATCTAGAAAACCCCGGGGCGCTCCGCTCCCCCCCGCCAAGGAGGGGTGTGGAGGGGGGGGCTGCTTTATTTAAAGATGATTATGTCCAATCTAATAAACCCCGAGCGGTGCATCGCCCTCCTTTCCCTCCGCCCTCCCGGGCTCTGCCCAGGATGCTGGCGGGGAGGGGATGCGGAGGGGACCCAACGACCGAAGGGCGTTGGGTCCCCTTCGCATCTCCTCCCGCCGCCGGGGATTTGGGGCAGCACCTGCCCTGTCCTGGGCTTCTCTTGGCTTGACCCATCAGCCTTCCCACAGCCCCGCTCGCTGCCTCTCTCCTTCCCCGGCTCGGCAATCCGGCTCTTGGTTTCTTTTTTTCTTTTTTTTTTTTTTTTTTCTTTCTAAATTGAAACATGCCCGTGTTTTTTCTTGTTGGAGCTCAGGGTGTGATATCTGCCTGTCCATCTCACCTCCATCCTCTATCTCCATCACCTGGGGTTGAGAAAGAAGGCAAAAGGAGAGGACACCCCCCCCCTCAGCCCTCCCCTGGCAAGGGGAAAGGTGCTCTTGGGCTCAGCATGGGCAAAGAGACCCAGGGTCCCTCCTGAGCCAGAGATTTTGCTGCTTTTTCTCTCTCTTTTTTTTTTTCCTTCCCCAAACAATGATCCCCTCTGTTTGACACGTGCAGAAAGGTGGGCTGGAGACACCTTATCTGGATGAGAGGAAAAAAGCCACATCCAAAAGCCAAAAAAAAACCCAAAACAAACCCATAGATGCACCAAGGGAGCAGACACTGGTGGGAGAAGTATCTCACTCATCGCCCTGCTGGAGGGTACAGCACCGGCACTGCCAGGGGAGAGCTGCTCAAACACAAAACAAGCCCCCAAAGATTCCTCTTGGTTCCCAAAACACTATCGCACCAGCACGCGGCGCGGGAGACTAAGAAAACTTCAGTAAGAAGATTCAGCAAGAAGAGATTTTTTTTTCCCTTTCTTTTCATTATTATTATTTTATATATATATAATATTTTTTACTAATATTTAATATTATATAATATTTTAAATAATATCATTATTATTATTTTATATATATATAATTTTTTTTACTCTCAAACACTATCTGTGGCGGTCAGTCTGAAGCAGGGTTGCCAGCGAAAGCTGAGAGGCCCCTTCCAGGGTACAGGCTTTCAAACCAGCGAGGCAGGAGGGAAGGGATTTAAGAACAAACAGCAGGAGCTGGCTGCGTGGGGCTGGGGTTAGTTTGTTGGGTTTTTTTGTCTTGTCAAGGTGGGAGCATGATGGGAGGAGGTGACGGGGGGCTGATGCTTTAGTGGGGGGATAGAAAAAAAGTACCAGTGCTGGAAAAACTTGAGGGTTAGGAGGGGGGTGAGCACTGTGCTTCACCAACTCCCTGGGAAGGGGGGAGCTAGGTGTAAGGTAAGGGCATGGGCATGGGCTGGAGGTTCTGGAGAGAAAGTAAGGACACGCAGAGAGCAAATAAGGCCAGGCAGAGCAGTGATGGCTCATACAAAGGAGCTCGAGCAGCTCTCGAGGACCTTTGGGGTGTGAACGACATCCAAGCACAACACAAACGCCCATCTCTCACGGGGAGGAGGCGAGAAGAGGTTTGCAGCTCTCCTGCTTGCACCCCACAAAGTGGTGCCCGTTTGTCAGTGGTGGGGACACGGAGACAACCCAGCTCGGCACTTGGCACTGGGGAGGTGACCCAGCAAGAGTGTTGTCCTGGGGCCAACGCCAGCAAGAGTTGCTTGTAATGCGTATTCATTCAGGAATGAACCGAGCTCCTGATAGCCCTGTCTACCAGGGTCTGATAAGACAGGATCCCACGGGATGGCTTGTTTTGAATGGTGGTAACCTTATTAAGCAGTTATTAATCATCTTTCTGCAAAACATCCTGCCCTACCGGTCATCAGACCAGGTACTCCAAGGAAGCAAGACCATGAGACCCTCAGTAGCATCTGCTGCTTTCTGAGGGGTTCGGCAGCGCTGCCTCCTCAGGGACAGCCTGGCTGGGACAAATCCAGCATCAGAGCAATAAAATCCTCCAAAAATGCACCCAAGCGATGCCTCTATATATAGGCTCTGGCCTGGGTTAAGCCGCTTGCTTGACAAAATGACACCCGCAAACAAATAGCTCTGCTGGCTGTTGGGCTGATGTGGAGCGGGAGCTGCAAAGGAGGAGTGAAAGCCCATCAAGGAGACCCCTTTTTGGTGGAAGATGGGTGAGAGCAGAAGAAGCCCCCCCCCATCATGCCAAGCCCCTGGCTCCCTCTGTCCTGCCTGCCTGAGCCTGAGCCTGTCCGCATTTAAGGAATCACCGGAGCAGGCAGGCAAGGGCATGAATCATTCCCGGTGCAGGCTCCAGCGCAACCTGCGTCCTCACGCAGGCAGGTTCCCCTCGCAGCTTGGCTGCCAAGGTGGGGCCTGGAGGAGGCTGGTGAGGATGAGGAGGGCAAGACCATGGGGGCACCTCACTGGGTTGGGTCAGCATCTGGGGATCAGAGATGCTGGGATGCTGTTCCCATGTCAGCACCACTGCCAGCTACAGAGTAAATCCCTGTAATTTGGGTAGTTTACACATATATATTTTTTCCCTTAAAAAAAAAAAAAAAAGGCACAATTAGCTTGGCCAATGTGATGATTTTGCTGCTTGTAAAGTGAAGACTGGCCCTGGGGATAAGCCAAGGGACTTGAAGATGTCGTAGTGGTGGCAATGTGCCCTTGTCACGTTTTCTGTCTCTCGAGGAAGTCAGGTGGCATCTGTTAGAGGTCCCAGCTCAGAGCCAGGCTGCCTTGGCCAAGGAATGCAATGGCTGGGCATCTTCCAGGGATCCTTGCATGCAGCATCTGGCTGGAGATGCTCATCCCAGGCAGGATCCAGCTGCAGTTCAGATTTGCTCAGGAGTAAGAGAAAGGATGCTGGATGGTGGGAATCAAAACAAGATGCCGAGCCATGGCTGTGGGGTGACCCCAACAGAGGAGCGGGGTTCCCTGTGCGGGGGAAGGCAGAAAGCAGCTCTTCAGCTGGGGTAGAGGCTGAGCCCTGCTTTTCCCCACGCCTGTCAAAAGCCATCAAGAAATGCCTTCCTCTGCCGCGACTCCTCTTCAGGAAACCACCGGTGATCTTGACATGGGGAATAAAAGCTCCAGGAGAATCCAGCTTTTTTTTTGTTCATGGCCAGGCAGGCAAATCTTGCGAGCCTGAGACAGCAAGCCTCAGAAATCAAAGCCGCGAGCGACAGCGACCCTGCTCAGGGCACAGCCCCAGCTCTCCCTCCTCTCCCTCCCGAGTCTGCCTGCTTTTCCCAAGCAGATTAGGAGCCTGTTCAAAGGCGCAGGACCCCCGGAGGTCAGAGACGCTGGCCTCCCGCACCAGTGGTTTGCTTGGGAACTCACTGAGTTTCCTGCTCCTGGTGGGTCTGGAGATAAGCCCTGGTGTGTGGTTGTCACCAGTGCCAGCACTGGCAGGAGTCTGCACACCTTAAAATCCAGCAGTGGAACCTCCAGAGCCCCATCTGCCATGTGTTTGTGCCCCGAAGTTGGGCACATTTTGTAAGGGACAAGAGACAACTGGGGAGCCCTCCCACAGGTATTTTCACCTGGATTCTCCAAGGTCTGACAGGAAGGCTGGGTCCCTCCAGCCCCTCCACCCCACGACACCTAGTAGGCATTCCCTGTGCTGTTTGGCCCTGTGAATTTGGTGACAATGCTTTCTCCAAGCCCCTCTGCTGAATCCAGCTATACCCCCCACAAGAATCCAACGAGCCAACCTCAACTGCTTTGGCAGCAGAGTCAAGAAATTAACACAGCGAAGAGCAACCAGGCAAGGATATGTCTGTTCCATCCTCCTCACACCTCCCATCTGCCTCCCCACCTTTGTTCAGAGCCACACAGCCTGCAGAGATCCAGCCCCACGGCAGCCCCACTGCAGCAGGGATGGCGGGAGCACATGGAGGAAGCCAAAGAGCTGAGCACTCATCAGTGCAACAACTACAGCCCTTTGGAGGTGGTTTGGTGCATCACCATCAGGTGCAGCTATTTCGGAGCAACCCTGGGTGTCACACTGAGCCCTGAGCTGCAGGAGAGCTGTGCTTTGCAGGGCTCTTGCAAACCTCCAGTAAAAACCATTTACTTCCATTTGGGAGGTGAGGATGATACAGAAGCTCAGCAGGATGCTCACATCTCTACATCAGGAAGACATTGCCTATACAGTAGTCTCCAGGAGTCTTTCTGCAAGCCTGAGTTTTGCACGTCAGCAAGAACTTGCAGGTGCTAAATTAAGACCATCTAGAGAACAGGGCATGACCTTTGCCAGATGGGGTGTCTCAGATATTGAAAATTATTCCAACCACTCACAAAAAGCAGGGAGTTATCTACTTTTACATAATGTAACTCTTCCAGCAGCTACGGAGGAAAAGCATACATGAAAAAAGAAGAGGGAGAAAGGGAATCAGCCTTTCCCTTCTGTTCTGCCACTGTCGTTGGGGAGTTTCAGCCCCATTAAGTCTGGATTCTTCAAGTGCATCTCCATATACCAGCTGGGTGAGCAGCATCTGCCAAAGAGAAGAGCGTCACGATGCCAAACAGCTCCATTGCCAGTGGCAGGGGCAGGATCCTGGAGGAAGATGTGAGCTCTGCAGACACCTGCAGAAGGAACATATTGGTACAAACACAGCAGGGACTGACTCAGGCTTCCAAAATCCCAGCCCAGCAGAGCCAAGGGCTGCCGGCAGGAGAGCACCACGCTCACGGCAGCTCCAGTGGTAAGTCCCAGTGAAATAATTACATGACCTTGCCACCTTTTCACCATCCCACACCAACATCTTCTTGTTAGTCCCTCTCAGACACTCTACTCACATGATAGCATCTCTTCGTTGGTTGAGCATGACTTTCCTTGCAGGACTGTTGGCGTAATTACTTGTACAAACATGCCTCGCCATCTCCAGATAGCCTTTGCTCTGCCTCTTGCATTTATATACACTTTCACATGTTGTCCGGGCAGAAAAGCCCTTTGCCTGAGCCAGTCAATAAGACACAGAGCAAATATTTAATCCGGCACAGGTATCTGAAGGACAAGAGGAGGGGAAAAATGGCTCATGCCACCCTGGCACAGCAGCTTTGCAAAGCTCAGCAGCTCCTCAAACTCCCATTTTAGCATATCTCCATCTGACCCTAGCCAGGGAACAGCTGCTGTAAGAGGAAATGGAGAAAAATGAGGAGAAAATGAGCATGCTGGCTGAGGTAGAGATGAAGGGGCCATATTTCTGAGCTTTGCCCTCAAGGTAAAGCAGGATTTTTTGGCACTGAACGGCACCGTGAATTAGAGGTGTCTCCTGACTGCTGGTCCAAAACACGCTGTCACCGTGACATTCTCTACTTTGCTCCCAGGCCAGTGAGGAGAACCTGCTCTGTAATTTGGCAGCAAGCAATAAAAAGAAGCGTGAAAGAGTCAGACTCAGCTCTTAAAAGCTGGCCAGCAGGGTTTTAAGTGTTCAGGTTTCGGACAAGATCATCGCAATAAGGAAACACCTCTGCCCTCCCCACTCATTTTCAGAAGAGACAAATAAAAATAGACTTGCTGGGAGAGCCATAGGCAGGGTGGCGAGGTGGGGGAAGCTGTGTGTCAGCTGCTGAGGCAGTTCCCAGTCTCCAGGTCACATCTGTGCCACCAGCCTGTGCCACCCACTTTGTTCATGTCCCACCTTGGGGTAGGTTGAAGTCCTGGTGAGAAGATGGAAGAAAGGATGAGCACACACTCATGTTCTTCTCAAGCAAGAGGGATGGTTTTAAACTAAAGAAGGGGAAATTCAGGCCAGACACAAGGAAGGCACTGAGGGTGGTGAGAGCCTGGCCCAGGTTGGCCAGATATGTGGTGGATGCCCCATCCCTGGAGACATCCCAGGCCAGGCTGGACGGGGCTCTGAGCAACCTGAGCTGGTGAAGATGTCCCTGCTCATGGCAGGGGTTGCACTGAGGGAGCTTTGAAGGTGCCTTCCAACCCAAACTGTTGTAAGATTCTAAAAGGCCACTGTGGCGAAACACCACAGCAATCTTGCCCCAACGCGAGGGGAATCCTTGGGCGCCTACGTCTGAAGTGGGCAGCAGTCCAGGCACATCACACACACCCATGCGTGCTGGTGCGGTGGGGACCCCGGCACCCACCCAACACACTGTGGTTCTTGGTCTCCCCCCAGTGACCAGACCACATATAACAAAGCAGCAGATCTGGCTGATGATGCACAGGAGGTTTCCAGCCTCATGAGCAGGGCTCCTGGCTCCCTGTATCATTACCAGGTAATTATACTAATAATTATTTCTCTGAATCCTGCCAGGGAATGAAGCCCTCTTACTGGGGCGGTGCCTTGCTTTTGCATTTTTGGAAGCAAGATCCTATTTCCCTCCATACACCAGCACTTGAAATGTATATATTCATTCATTAAGGAGCACCGACACCACTGTGGCAAATGACCTGTCAACAGATTTACAGCAGGAACTAAGTCACTGCCTCCAAGCCTGTGTTCTTAATGTAATTAAAGTCCTCTGTTTGGAATTCATTGCTAATTAATATTCATGCTCTGTTCCCCATCTGCCATTCCCATGTTGCTGGTTCCTTCTGAGATTGATCAGAGGGTTATTAAGGCAATGAGCAGACTTAGAAGGAGGGGGGCGGCTGGTGGGATGGGTTGGATCAGCTTTTGGTAAGGGAGCAGAATTGCATCCAGGACCCCAGCTGCTCCGGGAGGGGATGGTTAGAGCATCATCCTGGCTTGCTCCATTGCTGAAGGGAAATTAAAGGGCTGGTGGGAGTCATGGATCAAGAGATAGACACCATTGGTTGGCTCATGGGGTTTCTCGGGGCTTGTTTCTCCTCTCCAGTCCACAGCTGCCATGGCATTTCCACGTGCCTGCAGCACAGATCCTGACAAGATCAGATATGCATAGGAATATCCACAGCTCCTGTTTGAGCAATGTTTTCTGGTGAAACCAGGCACACATGGACCTCCACTTTGAGTGATAAATGTGTCCCCATGTTATGGACTGGGAGCCCAGTGGATGTCACCCCGCTGAGCTGTGAACAAACTCAATGCTCTGCTGCATGAAGAGGCCAGGCTGGATATGTCCCCACAATGCTGACCCTGTATCACCCCATGTCCAGATGCTGGACATGCTGGAGCTGAACATCCTTTGAAACTAAGGGCACTGCATATACTGTGAAGCCTCTTGAAGACCCTTCCTGCTCCCAGGTGCAACCCAGGAGAATGGGTGGTCTGTGGCTGGTGCAGACAGGTTGGCAGAGGAAGGCAGGTCTTAAAGCCATCCTCCTTCAGCAGGAGGACACAGTTCCTCTCCCTGTCCTGGGCACCACTTCTTTCCCAGGAAACAGGCCTATGAGAAAGATGGAAACAGATGTTTTCACAGGGCCTATTGTGATAGGACAAGAGATCATGGTTTTAAACTAAAGGAAGAGAGATTCAGGCCAGACATGAGGAAGAAATTGTTTACACTGAGGGTGGTGAAACACTGGCCCAGGTTGCCCAGAGAGGTGGTGGATGCCCCATCCCTGGAGACATCCCAGGCCAGGCTGGATAGGGCTCTGAGCAACCTGAGCTGGGTGAAGATGACCCTGCTCATGGCAGGGGGTTGGACTAGATGAGCTTTGAAGGTCCCTTCCCACCCAAACTGTTCTATGATTCTATGAAAGGTGGCACAGGGACGTGGCATCTCAGGACAGAGGTTCCCAAGGGACCCAGCCAGCCACCGAGTGCTGAGTGACCCTGACACTGTCGCAGAAGCATGAGTGGGGTTTCCTCAATTAACGAAGCCCATTTCAAATGGTTTTTAGATCCTTAAACACAATCATAGGACTCAAATTGGATGCAAAGCCAAGGCCTCCTGGCATCTGCTGTTTATACATGAACAATCAAAGTGATTTATTCATCTACCTAAAGCATGGTTGCTCTTTGACCGTCCATCCATTATTCTTATCTCTCTGTCCTATTTAGGAACCCAGCAATCCATCTCACCCAACCTAATCTACGCCAAACGACTTTGTGAGCCGCCGCGCTCCGAGCGGGCTCTGCCGTGGCAGACGACACGGGGCTGGTTTCCAGCAGCGCTAACGCAATTGCATTGACGTCAACCGGAGCTGCCCACCGTCACCCTCCAAGAAAATTAAAACCTAGGACGGGCAGAGCCGAGGCAGGTGCTGGAGGGCTCTGCGGTTGTCATCTGGGCCGGATCTGTCACCGGGCTCACCATGCAACGTGCGGACCCTGTGCCATCAGTCTGCAAAGAGCCTGTTCAACCCAGACAACTTCTGGTGTCTCCTGATTCAATTGCTAAAGGAGGACAAGCGGTGCAGTCCTGGGACGGCATCTTTTCATTTGTGTCTATAAGACTCTGCTTCTCCTGTGCCTCATGAGCATACAACAGGCACAGCTGTCCCCAGGGTCTCCAGCTGTCCCCAACTGGAATGTCACAGAGGGGCAGCAACTTCTGCACTCAAACTTCAGGGGGTATCACAGGTGACAGTGGGCCACAGACCTCCTGTCTCCTAGGGGAGAGAGGTTTCCCATCTTGTAGAACAGGAGTAAGTGAAGCACCGTGTGGCTGCTTCCTCCCTGGAAGTGTTCAAGGCCAGGTTGGATGGGGCTTTGGGCAACCTGATCTAGTGGAAGGTGTCCCTGCCCATGGCAGGGTGGTTGGAACTACAAAATCACAGAATCACAGAGTGGTTGGAGTTGAAAGGGACCTCTGGAGATCATCTAGTCCAACCCACCTGCTAGAGTGGGTTCACCCAGAGCAGATGACACAGGATCATGTCCAGGCAAGGTTTTAAATGTCTCCAGAGAAGGAGACCCCACAACCTCTCTGGGCAGCTTGTTCCAAGTTAGATGACCTTTAAGGTCCCTCCCAACCCAAACCTTTCTAAAATTGAAGGCTGAAAGCATGGTCCCATTGAGAGGGACCCAATTTCACCTCCCCAAGCGAAGCACAGGGTGTGACAGCTTTCCAAAGGAGGTTCAGGAAGGGTGCTGGCCACAGGTAAGCCAAATGGTTTTCCTCTGGCTTTTCTCTTGGAAATAGCTGACCCATTTTAGTTGAAATTTTCCAGGGAAGTTCAGGTTGAGGCAAATCCCTGGCAGACAATTCCTACCTAAACGTTCGTGTTTTGGCATTGGTCTAATCAATGGGAAATACAGCCCTATAATGGGAAATATTGGGTAACCTCAGTAACAAGTAGTGTTATCTACCCTGTCTACAATAAAACCATCAATTCTCATTAATTTGCCCTCTTCGACTTTGCAGAGGATTTCCAGATTGGAAAAAAATAAAACAAAATAAATAAAAAGAGGAGCAGAAAGCAATGGAATTAGTCAACTCCCTCCGGACTTGAGTCACTCCAGATCTGTGCGATGGCATCTGGCAGAGCAAGGAGAGGTGTTAGGTGCTGTGGCTGGGAGATCGCTGAGCTCAACTAATAAACAAGAAAAACGTTCTTGCTGCTGCTGTTTCTGAGCAGGACCTTCACCGTTGGGTCATCTCAGAAGAAGCTGCTGGGTCATCGAGGAAAATTAAGGGGTCCTGTAAAAGGAAAAGCAGATATTTTCATGGTATTTGAAACACGATTTTCATCTGTGCAGAGTGTGCAAGCGATGCTCTTGCATCCAGATTCTTCACAGCATTGATCAATAGGGTTTACAGCCTGTCTGAAAGCAGGAGTCAACAATTTCTTGTGAAAGAGGCTGTTTTGAAAGATTTCCAGCCTGAGTAATTAATGAGGTTTGGATTACCCACAGAACCTCCTGGTAAGCACCTAAAATTTGGGGAACCAAGAGACCCCCAAGGCCAGTGCCCACAAATGGGTACTGGGATGCATGGGTTGTATTCCCAGTTCTGCAGCCAACTTGGTAAGTCAAAACAACATGAGATGACCTCCGCAACCACACACCATCTCCATTGTCGCCCTGGTTGGATGGAGACAGAGGTACTGAGCATCTCTGCTGCCAACACGGCTGCAGTGCTCATGCAGTCCAACCCAGCAACCCACCAACACCTTCTGAGCCGTGATCTTTTGTCTTTTGGAAATTCCTGGCTGGGTTGTGCCAAAAGATCACCCAGGTTCCACAAATCCATTTTGCTGTAGAGTGGGATGATTCTGTCTGCAAGCCTGGGCTACTTCATAGCCGGTGTGAGTGTGGGGACACTCACCACGCACTTCGAGAGAAGTCCACAAACTAAAGAGGTGCTTTTGTGCAGCGAAACTATTTTCACTGAGCTGAAGTCAAGCAATTAAATATTCATAGGACACTAAAGCATTGGGCTCACCGGCTGCCTTCTTATGGGAATTCAATAATACTGGAGACAGCCTTAATTCAATATTCAAAAAGCCTCTTTCTCTTTCCCCTTCTCTGCATCTCCCAGCTGTCTCTTCAGGCTCAGAGATCTTTTCGGAAATCTCACTTTTATACGCTGGATGCATTAGTGGAGAGAGAATAGAGGGAAGGATGGATAGCAGAGAGGAGAAGTGGGGGGAGAAGGAGTGGGAGCGCAAGGATGGGGACCACACACAAAAGGCCTGGGGATTTCTGGTCCCCAAGCTGCCTGGTGATGCTTGGCTGGATGGGCTGATCCAGCTTTTCCTAAAGCCACATCTGTGTGGCTTTTTGGGGGTTGGACCCACACTTGTGCTTAGACATAGCTGGTTAGGAGCCAGCTCTGGTCCAGGAGCTGTGTGTAACTGTGGTCATGCAGTCCTGTGCTCCCACCAATAGACCCACCTGGCTCGGTCATGATGTCATGCTAGCAAGACCAAGCCCATTTTTGGCTCAGCATCTATCCTGAAAACAAGAATAGTGGAGACGGAAACTTAGTTCACCAGCATGGACTGGTAATCAGGAGAGCTTGGATCAGATGCTGAGGAGAGGTAAAGCTCTGTGGCTGCAGTGACGCTGGTGCCATTCAGGTACCTGCACCCACATTGAGGACACAGACACTGGCAGGGCTCTAATGAGCCATTTTGGTGCTCTCAGCATTCTACAACTCTTGAGTGCTGTCCTGGAAGAGCAATACTGACACCTCCCTCCCCATTTCAGAGACAACAAGGAGCAACCCATGAACCTCTTCCAAAAAGTCATGTTTTGGGTGGTGTTGCACTGACTTAACCACCAGAAGCCAACACTGACACACAGATTCTCCATGCCAGGAGATGGGCACTGCTTTGCAGTGGGATGGAGCTGTAGCTCTGCTGGTAGGACCTTTCTGCCCATTGTCAGGAGGAACAATAGTCAAGGATGTCACCAAAGCTCTTCCAGACATCGAGAGGCCAGGGGACTGCTTGCTGCCCCTCAATACAAAAACAGGGGGCACCAATGGATATGAGCAGCAGGAGTTGGCTCCCCACACTATCCGTGGATGCCACAGGGGCAGGACATCACATGGACTAAAGCTTTGCGTGGTTCAGACAAATTCAGGGAAGAAAGTCCCCCATTGTGACCCACTTGTCACCCACAGCTTTGGAAATTGATGCTCTCTAGGTACTGCAAATGGGAGAGTTAGAAAAGCAACAGCTTTCCAAGCACTTAGCAAGGGGTTGGTGGTTTTTTTTCCTCCTCGTAGGATCCTTTCCCGGAGAGTATTTAAAATCAAATTATTTACTCCACAATGAATGGTTATTTGGTTTCTTCTGGCATCTCCCTGTCACGAATGCCCTCAAGCAGCTCAATTTCAACCTTCAGAAAACGTCTCTATTAGCATTTCATCTTGTCAAGCTCTTTTTATAGCCACTCTTAAGTGGAAGCTGCTCGATGGCTATCTGCCACACTGGGGCACGCAGGCAGATGCCAGCTAGCAGGGACAGAGCATGGTCCCCATGCAGGATGTGCCAAAGTCCCAATGATGGTACAAACAATACATAAAAACCGAGAGAGGTGCATGAAAATTTGGTCCATGTTCATGTGCTGGGATGAGGATGGGGAGCTCAGCATGGCTCAGAGCGGCTGCACACCTCAAAAAACAGGTGGGAGACCTTCGGGGGGAAAAATGGCCAAAAAAAAAAAAAAAAAAGATTTTTTCCTTACTTTAGCATCTCCAGGCCTGATGCTCATCACGCAAATACAGTGAAGATACTCTTTCTTCCTGTTGATCCTTTACAGATTCTGGTTCCAGCTGTACTTGGAATTATTTTAAAGACTTTCCGGCAAATCACCAGTCCCACAGATGATTGTTCTGGAGCAGATTTTCCCATGCATTTGGAGCTGGTGCAGGTCTGATGGGGTCCCAGGAAGGTCTCCTTGTTCCTCACCTGCTCTGCTGGTGCTCTGGGTGTATCCCAGCCATGTAACCCCATAACACTCACTTCCCACCACATCTGGGCACAGCCTGGGGCCTCCCTCTCTCTTTTGTGTCTTCAAGCTGGGTGGAACAGCCGGACCACATTTCCCAGGGGGCACATGGACTTCTGGGGCACCCAGCACTCCCTGGAGTCACCTGGTCCATGAAGATGAGGGGAGATAAGGTGCACATAAGTGAAGCTCCCAAAAGGCACTGGCAGTCCATTGTCAAACAGGAATTCAATGGTGTCAGGCTCAAACATTTCTCTGCATGATGTAATATCTCAGATACAGCACATTAAACCACAATCCTACCATCAATACAGCTATAGCATTGGTGTGTGTCTGGGCTGGAGAGGTGAGACAGGTATTCTATCCCATGGCAACCTGTCACTGGAGGTGGGTAGTTAGTAGCTAGAAAACTAGTTGTTTTGTGGTGAGCAGAAGTGATAAAGCTTGGCTTTCTCCAGATTTTGAGTCTTACACTTTGACTCTCAGTTTCAGAGCTCCAAGCTAGCCTTTTTCTGCATTTGTGGTGTTGACTGCTTCATGATGACTCTTGGTGAACACCAGAATATAGTTGATGGATCTTGCAAACCACATTGGGAACTGAAAGCAGAGACATGCACTGATGTTTCAGGTAAGAAAGCAGGTTAAAAAGCAGGTCTAAATACGGTTACATGGGAGCTGTGTGGCAGAGCAGAGATGCGATACAGGGTCTACAGTAACGCCCCCCACACCTCACCTCAATACCTTTCTTCTCAAGGACAGTTTGAAAAACCTGAAGTTCCCCCTTTGCCCAAAGCATCTATTGTACCATGGCTCTTGGGCTGCTGATGGGTGAAGGACCAGTTCTGTGCCCATGAAACACATGCTGGGGTATCCCCATGATACCAGCTGCTGCCAGCTTCTCCCTCAATGAACCCCCCAGGTGGAGCAACCCACAGACACATAAGCCTCCCAAGAAAACCTCTGCAAGGAATAATGTCCCTGATGGATGTTGCCTGTCTGCATGAATTGTCTGTTAGTAGGTCACAAATTACTCAGATGTGTCTGTTATACCAAATTATTCCCTGATTCACACGGTGTCTTACGCAGGAGCTTCTTGATTAGATTCCTCAGTATCGAACATCCTGGTTCATTGGCCTGACCTTCTCATCCACGTAAGCCTGCAGGCCATAAACCATCCTTATCCAAAATCTTGACCTCATGTTTAACGTCAACAGACGTTAAATTAACGGAGGTTAGTTAGGCTTGAGCACACACTGGAAGATAAGCTTTCCTGTACCAAGGCCTCTGTGTGTTTCCCTACACTGACTGATGACCCAAATTCAGGGATGCCTTTTCCCTGGCTTCAACAGGCTTCATCTTGGCACACGCATAATTCCTGGAATCAGTTCTCTACCACCGATGATGATGAATCAATCATTTACTTTCTGAACCCGTTCCACAGAATTCCCTCAGCCTTCAATGCACTGGCAGGCTTTCCCACCAGAAGATTAGTTGGCTAAACAGTTCTTGGGATAGCAAGCACCCCAAGTACCATTACTGCCTTGAAACTAATGGATTTAAAAATTTGAAGTGAACTTCTGTGGGATGACATTTTCCAGCAGTTCCCCAGCCTTGGTGAGAACCAGACTCAACAAAAACGGATTTGCGGGTAGAGGGTGGTTGAGAAGAAGCATACATGAGGGTTCATGTATGGACACCAGTCAGTCCAGGACAGTCTAGAGAGTGTTTTTACAGGTTCAGCAGACCCCTGGGTACCTGACCTCACCTGGGCCATTCCATGGAAAACCCTATAACACTCAGGTTGAATTCACTTCACATTGGATTTCTGTGAGGCTGGTTGGTTTGTTTGGTTGTCCAAAGCAAGAAGTCATCCAGGCTCCATCTCTGAAGAGATGAGCAAGAGTTCAGCCCAGAGGTTGACTTATCCCAGGTATTTGAGGCAACTGGCTTAGATGGGATGAATCGCTCTCAGTTGCTTCAATCATCAAGGCATCTTGGACAACAGCTTTTGCTGCAATAACAAGCTTTTGGATGGCTGAAGTTACCTAAAGTGGATCTTACACCTTGGTGCCCATCTGTACCTTTGCAAGTCTCCTCCACTGTCCGAACACTCCATTCTCCAGGCTCCACTTCCACACATTATCCTCCACGGTTGCCGCATAAGAACAAAACACCTTCAGGCAGTGGTGGGAGAGGAGCCAGCCAGGCATCCCAGTTCAGGGGGCAAATCTCATTTGGCATTTCCCAAATTTGGCTGCTTCAGCAATAAGGCTGGATCCTCCTGCCAGCAGCAGGGGCTGCCCACAACATCTCCTAGCACTTCATTCTTTTTTTTTCTGGCAGAAAGAGGGTTCCTCAGCTCTTCCCAACTCTTTTACTGCAGTTTAAACCAATCAGTCCTTGCTTTTTTTTTTTTTTTCCTCAAGGGACAGTTTATTCCTTCTCTGGCAGTTTGGGGTGTATTTGGAGCCTGTTTCTGTACCTGCTTTTGGTGGAACTGCCCCAGCACTCCTCTCTTCATGCTGGCTAGTTCTTCCGTACTCACGCATTAAGTTTCAGTATTTCTGAGGCAGCTGAAAACATCACGTTTCTTCCAACTCCACAAACCGACTGTCAGCATCCAAAACAGGAGCCCAAACTCAGACGAAATGGTTGCAAGCAGACCTGTAGAGAAGGACTTGGGGATACTGGTGACAAATAGAACATGAGCCAGCAATGTGCACTCACAGCTTAGAAAGCGAGTTGTGTTCTGGGGATATCAGCAGCAGGTCATGGGAGGAGATGCTCATCCCCTACTCTGCTCTCCTGAGACTCCACCTGAAGTCCTGCATCCACCTCTGGGGTCCCCAATATTAGGCAGACATCAACCTGGTGGAGGGTCATCAAAACAACCCAAGGGCTGGAAGACCTCTCCTCTGAAGCAAGGTGGAAAGAGTTTGGGTTGTTTAGCCTCGAGGAGACTCTTAGTAGATCCTTTTTACAAGGGCCTGTAGAGACAGCACAAGGGGTAACAGCTATAAACTAAAAGTGGGGAGATCTAGGGTAGATATAAGGAAGACATTTCTTATGAAGAAGGTGACAAGGCAGTGAAAGAGGTCACCCAGAGAAGTTGTGGATGCCCCATCACTGGAAGTGTTCAAGATCAGGTTGTACGGGGCTTTGACCAACCTGATTTGACAAAACATGTCCCTACCCACAGCAAGGTGCTTGGACTAGATGACCTTCAATGGCCCCTTCCAACCTATTCTATGATCCTCAGACCATGATTTAGATTTAAGATAAATGCCTCTGCTTAAAGATGCCCAGCTCCAAAGCCCGGAAGGAAAGCTCAGTGGGGCAGGGGACCCTCAGCACCTCTGGCAACCACATCATACCAGCTTGAGTGCCAAAATGGGGCTGGGGGAAGCTGAAGTCTCAATATCAGGCCAGGTGTGGGTGTTTATGTATTGGCATAATGTAGAGCATGTTTGCAAAGAGAAATGAATCATTTTTGCCTATCAGTTTAATTGTTGAACGCTGCCTTTCTCCGCAAACTATTCAGGAATAGATGACAACTTTCTCTAATTTAGTCATTAGTCCTAATTATTCACTCCATCTCTCCTATTAATAACATGCAGCCAGCAGATTGACAGTAAACAGCTCCATGCAATTATTTTGCTCAGTGAAGTTTGAAACATGAGCTGTGCCAGGTATTTCTGATGGGGCACAGATTGCATGGCACATCTCTGCCTGCCCACTGCATGGCTATGAAATCCTAGAACTGGGTTCCTGGTGTGAATGCCCCTGTTTGCAAGATGAACCCATGCCAGAAAGCTGCCGGTTCCCAGACTCAATGGCATTTGCTTGAGTATCTGTGAAAAGCGAATACACAGAAGGACCAAAGCAAATATATTTTAAACAGCTCAATAAATCATCAGTCTCCACTTTGCAGGAGACTGTTTTCTTTAGATCCACAGTGTACCCATATATTAAGTGACAGTGAGAGAATTTGCCACCTGAAACTAAGTGATTCATTGCAAAGGTACACAAGGAGTACCAAATATTTAATTAGCATGATGCTAATTAGCTACATCACATTGCTGTCTTCCATCCACACTGTGATCTAAGCAGGGTCAGGCAACTGAGCAGCACATGCACCCCTCAGCCTTTCCTACCCTGTGTTAGCTGGGCAAGGATCCTGGACAACACCAAACCATCAGTAAGTTACTTCAGGTTTAGCAGTTTTAAGGCCACAGCCCTAGATTTCACCTTTAGCAGGCAACAGAATTGTGAATCTCCTTTATGCAAATAGAGACTTACATTGAAAGCCCCATATTAGACAAAAATTGACAGCTCACAAGCATGCCCTCATTCCCTGGAAGAGGCAGCTGCAGCATTAACTTCAGACAAAAAAAAATCTCTGCTAGAGAAAACATATTGACTTCTGATGGGGAGAGCTCCTGTCTTGGTTGTAAATTCACTCAAGATGCAGAGTTTATTCAATTATTGGCCATCTAGAGAATGAAATGTGGCTTCACTCCAAATATCAACTGAGCAGGGGAGAAGATGACAACTAGATTAACCCTTCATTTTCTCTCCAGCTACACACAGGGTGGGCAGCAGGATAGTACCAACTGATCCTACATACATGTCTCACACGTCTCCAAGGTTAAAGCTATTGGCTCAGTCCCCTGCATGCAGAAAGGGCTTTTATACTGGCTCTGCCTAGGAGGGCAGGTGGAAAAAAATCATTTTGATGTGGTACCCTATGGGAGGATGCTCTGTTCACAAGCCCCTTTTGTAACGGGGACCCCATGTAGTACAAAGGGGCCTCTGTCCTCAGGGGAGACCCACGGCTGTAAAAACAAAGAGAGACACCGGGAAAGCGTCTGGTTCATTATTCCCCTTTGAAAAGCTCTCCAGCGTCAGGCTTTTTAAAGGGAGACTCTGGGCAATGAAGGGGGTGTGGATTAACATCGAGATTCATTGGAAGAGGCAAAGGGGGGAGCTGGCAAGATGTAAATCCTCACCAAATGCCCTGGGAAGTGCAGAGGGTCTCAGTCTGGCAGCAGTGACCACATGCCAGCACATGGGGCTCCTGGGAAAGGCCAGAGCTGCAGCAGTATAAACAGTTTGCTTTGCTCCTCCAGGATGCATGTGAAGCACTTGAAGGGCACCACTGCCAGAGAGGTCACCTTAATGTCACTGGTTTTGCTGGGACTGTGCAGCCACACTCACTGGTGGCTCTGGAGAGCAGCAAGATGCTGGAGAGAAAACAAACACCAGCCAGCAAAGCTTTTAAACGTGCTGCTCAAAGTCTGTTCTCAGCCATAAATACAATATCTGCTAGAGGAGGAGCGGCTGGGGAAGGCTATATTGTCTTTGGGATGCTAAAGCACAAACCTGCTGCTTTCTGGGAATCTCTTCTGTATGAGGCTGATCTGACTTGGCTCTCACAGCATCATCCTCGCCACTCGCTGCAGCATTCCTGCAAAGCAAGACTTGCTCTCGGGGGAACTGGGGAGCAGAGCTTTTCCTGGCAGCAGGCAGAGATGGAAGCTGGATCTGTCCCCTGCGAGAGGGCCGGTAAATGGCCTCCCTTTTGTCATTACCTGGCAGCAGCAGCCCTGGCAGGGCTGGGAAGCAGCAGCTGCAGTAACCGGGTACAGAACATTTTCGCCTGGGCTGAGCTTGCCCTCTGATGGCAAACACTGGTAGTGAGAAGAAACAGGTCTCCCCCAAACACCTCTCCCCTAGAGACCCAGGGTGGGCTCCCCATCCCCAGCTGAGCTCCCTGAAGCTAATAAAGCATTTCAGAGTGCCGCTGCTGCCATGAAGGCATCCTCAGCTCCTGGGCTGGAGGTTGTCCCAGTGAGGGCAGCTTCTCCAGCCACCCCCTTGGCCATATCATAGAATCATAAAATCCTTTCTGTTGGAAGATACCCTTATATCATCAAGTCCAACCATTAACCCAACACTGGCACTAAACCATGTCCTTAAGAATCTCAACTATGTGCCTTTTAAACCCCTCCAGGGATGGCGACTCCACCACTGCCCTGGGCAGCTTGACCTCCTTTTCTAGGCAGAAATCCAATCTAAACCTCCCCTGGTGCAACTTGAGGCCATTTCTTCTCATCCTATTGTTTGGTACTTGGGAAAAGACATCAACACCCTCCATGCTCCAACCTCCTTTCAGGCAGTTCAGAGATCAGAAGGTCTCCCCACAGCTCCTGTTCTCCAGGCTGAACCCCCAGGTCCCTCAGCTTCTCCCATCACATTTGTGCTTCAGACCCTTCACCAGCTCCGTTCACTTCTCTGAACTCACTCCAGTAAACTCACAACTTTCAGATTATGAGACTGATGCCCTACCCCAAGCCAAGCTCAGAGGCCAGGGGCTGGTGGAGGGCAAACAAGACAGCACAGGAATGCTGTAGCATCTCAAAGAGGGCAGCAAGGCCACAGAATGCCTTTTTAATCTCTAGCTTAAAGGAGAAACCAAAGAACAGGAAGAGAAACAAGCAGTTTTTGCCATCCATCTATCAGCTCACCCAAATCCAGCAGCTGACTATTTTGGTGGGGTCATTACAGCACTAACCACCATGACCTGCCATCCACTCAGCTTCACAGAGAGAAAGCAGGCAGGGTAAGCAGTGAGGGCACAGCCACAGCTGCACTTGCCAGGGACAGGGAGAAGAGAGTTGCCTCATGCAGGGGGACCCCAGCACAGCCAGGCACTCACCAAAGATGCAGCCTCATGGGGCCTGAACACAGCAGGAAGGGTTGAGCACCAGTAACAGGGTCCATCACCACAGCAAAGGAAGAAGGTCCCTAGTCCATCAAGGAGCAGCACAAGTTGAGGCAGGACTGAAGACTTGCCCAGGTTGCTTGAAGAGGTGGTAGATGCCCCATCCCTGGAGACATCCCAGGCCACACTGGACGGGGCTCTGAGCAACCTGAGCTGGTGAAGATGTCCCTGCTCATGGCAGGGGTGGGACTGGATGAGCTTTGAAGGTCCCTTCCAATGCAAACTAGTCTATGATAATTCTATACATATAGCACATGATCCAGGCAGAACTAAGGAGACTAACCACTGTACCACATACCAAGAAAAGCAAGGAGCCCGGGCCTGACCTTAAATACAGCTCCTGGGCCAATGGCCAGGTGGTGTGTGGGTGGAGGTCCCAGGTGAAGCTGCTCAGGATAATCAAGGCTTTTTTGCTGTCCCAGGGTCCTGGCAGCCAGTGTGATGCTGTTTGGACAGAGCTTAACCTTCTCCAAATGCCTTTTTTCTGCCTCTCTCCTATTCCTCTGCTGAGGGTTCTACCCTGGGGGTCACCTCCACAGCAAGAGAGCTGCTGGCTGCTGGATTGTCACAGGAATCTGCTCCCAAAGCAGGTGCTAAGCAAGGACATTGCTTCCTCTCTGTTCACATGGGAGGAGACATAGAGGATTTGACAGCTGCCAGTCTTTCTCCCCTGTTTCAGATTGAAGGAAAAGAAAAGCAGCCATATGAGCATGGAGGCTGCACAACCCAGGAGGGAGTGATACACACACGCACCTGGGGATTCCAGGGATGGATGTGGGGAAGAAGACATGTATAGGAGATGTTAAAAATGAGGGTGTTGAAAGTGTAGATCAGTGGGTGAGGACCAGGGGCGGTGATGACTTTAGGTGCTGAATTTCATGTGTGGTCCCCGGCATCCAGCCTGAGCATCGCACTGCATTTCCCTGGCCACATGTGCAGGGAGGGATGAGAGCAGGAGCAGCTTAATGAATGGAACCAGACTGGAAAATATTCAGGCCGGTCAGCCCTAATACCATCACTGGACAGGCTTGAAAATCCTGATATTTGAAATAGATTTCTCTATATATGTTTCATATCCTAATTTTTTGAAATCTTACAGCTTACTTTTCCTGCCCTGCCCCTATAACCACGGGGGCCAGGCACATGCTTTCCTAGAAACACCAGAAAGCAGCATGGCTCAGGCAAACACTAGATCTAGACAGCCGGGGCTGCAAGAAAACATCAGCTCTTGGAAGCCACACAGTCAATCCTGACAGGTGGCGACACTAAAGACAAAGACTTTTGCCGTTCATAACATAATGGAGAGTTCACAGGAGGTAGCATCACATGCTGATGTTCAAAAAAACAATTGCAAGCCACAAAATAGACCCGTTCCATGCGCTAAGGGCACATAAACTACATCAGCGTCAATCACGTTTTGTGGGAAAGAAATCACCCTGGACAGAGATGCCAAATTAATCTTTATTAAAATTATTAGTGCAGTTACACAAGGAATGAATTTGAGCATGGTTGTGTTTAGGCACGGTGTATTAGCTGAGAGCGGGAGCGATTGCAGGGGCTGAGTTTGGCCAGATTTGGGGGGTGTTGGTGGGAGCAGGCACAGCGGGTAAGGAACGGCTGAGCCTTGCCACTGAGTGAGAACCAGCTTTGGCAGAGCTGCAGGGTCCAGACATGCACCTGGGGCTGCACAAACCCAGGGTGGGCCAAGCCGGTGTGAGAGGGAAACCAGCATTAGCCCTCCTTAAGCCAAGTGGGGAGTTTAGTTAGTATTTGCCCAGAAAGCCCACTCTGAATACAAGACTCAAAGCAAAAGTACGTGCCATAAGGGAACCATCACTCTGCCCCCAGGTGCATATATTACAGTGTGGTGTTTAATAAGAGGATGGTATCCTTATTTTTCTTTTTTTCCCTATAAAGGGAATTTCATAATTCTGAGCAGTCAATGATGTGCTTCTGCTTGTGTAGGTCAGAAATGAAGCCAGGCTCCTCTGTTGCTTTGCTTCAGGACACACACTTTGACACGGCAGGTGCACATGCATTTCTCTTCGTGTCTGTAGCGCCTGGAAACTTTGGAGACAATATTTCAGTATTACAGAAGACTCACCAAATGATTTTAACCTCATTTTAGTTCCATCAAGTCAAATGCGTCTTCAGAAGGCGTGAATAATGTAGTTGCAGTGAACAGGGATGACACCTGTCCAAGATAACCTTTTATTTTTTTACTTTTCTTTTTTCTTTTTTTCTTTTTTCTTTTTCTTTAGAAGATCGGTGCTTTTGAAACACAGCAGTAAATGTTGGTATTTTATTTTGCTGATCACTTCTGAAAACTGTTAAACCACTTTTGCTCAAAATCTCTACAGCAAATGGAGGAAGGCTGAGGCTGATGCATACAATTAATGGTGTGTTATAAAGCATTGAAAAAACATCTTTTTTTTAAATAATAGTGTATAATCCTAATTATAACAGATGTCACTAAGCATCCTGCCCCCCGGCACTACTTGGTTCTGCACTACTGAACTAGAAAAGAAGTTAAAAAGAACAAATCAACCAACCAGGCAGGTCCCCCACAGTTCCTGCTGTACTCATATCCCAAGCAGCCTGCTTCAATCTAAACAGTATGTTTTAAGAATGAAATACTCCTTCACAGGCAAGCTTCAGATGATGACCAGACGTGTACCTGTGTTGCTATAAGAGGAATTAGTTCCTACGTCTCTGCCAAAACACAGTCATTAAGCACATTGTGCCCTTTCCTTGGGAGCTCTGCACTGAAAATCTGAGACGTGCCCAGGTTTCTCCCACTTAACAGAGGTGGGGGTCTACCTGATGGGTAGGAACTGGGTCTCCTAGAGAGCTTTGCTGCAGCTTGGCTTTAGGAGAAGCTGCCGACAGCCTAATTTTCAGATTTACAGAGCATTAAGAGTTCCCATTTACTCTGTAACCAGGTGATGAATCTGTCTACGCTTCATTTTTCTCAGTTATAAAAAGGGAGAAATGCCATTTCTGTCACTTGCTAGCTGGGAGGTTAATGCAATGATTATTAATAAAGCTCTCTAATGACCTCTGGAGCAGCATTTCCCAAGCCAGGGTGGCGGCTCCTGGCAGGAGCTGCTGCACTCCTGAACAGACTAGCGGACCCAGTGGAAATTAGGTAGCAGCAACGGGCTCAGAAACAGAAGCAGAAGTAATTCTGCTAATGAGTCTCCAGCAGTTGGGAGCAGAATCCGGGAGGTGACTGTCATTTCCCCCAAACATCCGGCCCACACGTCACTCTGTGTGGAAGAAGTCACAGCCTCCCTGCATGGTGAGCCATGCAGAGCATCCTTAATGATTTTTGCAGCTCTGCTTCTGCTGGGCATCACACCTGCAACTGCCTGTTGCACAGGTAAATGGAGCTGCAGTCATAAAAGTCACAAAATCAGGACTTATAATAAGGAGGATTTATGTACCCAGAAGAGCAGAACCTATATTGCTATTAAGGTTCATTCATCTATAGACAGTACTTGTCTGCTCCTTCCTTCAATGTCAGGATTAGTGCGTCATCCCTCCTTGCACAGGATCAGAACTGGTATTTCTCTGCTTCAGACCTGGTGAGTGAGCGGCTTCGAAGGCTGGAAAATACAGAAAAGAGCAGATTCTTACAGACAGTCTCCCAAAATGCACATCTCTCAGGAATACCAGTTTCATTGTACAAAGTAATTGCTGAGGGCTATAGCTGGAGATGATTTATCCCAGAGAAACTGATTTGTTTCCAGACTGTCAGGAACAGGTCTCGTTTACATGCTGGGTAGGAGGTGCTTGCCTTCCTGCGATCCACATGCCTTCAAAGGCAGAGGGATATAATATTATATCCCCTTCAAGAGAGAAAAACCTCTCACAGCTGATCTATCGTGTTTCACTCTTGTACTCCTGCCACCAAGTCTAATAACAGATTTGTCAATATTTGGACAGCAGCAAATTAATTCTTAGAGCTCATTTTGTGCTCATGGGGACTGGAAGATAACTGATGCACCACTGCTCCAGCAAACTTTAAAACCAGGAGACTTTATCCCAGTACAATGTGCAAAGTATCTCTGCGAAGCAGCATCCAATCTTCCTTTAGGCTGCACACATTGATCTTGGAACGGGTAACACAGTTCTTCACTTAGAGGGCCTCCAAGAGCTTGTAATGACATCCCAAAGCTCAGGGGGCCAGTCTTTTGGTGCTGGAGCTGCTGGGTGCCACACTCACTGCCTGGCCTATGGATAGAGGTGTTGTGAAGGCCAGTTACATACAGGTATAAGTGGGCATATATTTGATCTTTATCAGCTTTTACCTGTGTCATTTTTTCCTCCCCGGAGCACAGCCAGTAGTGGCATCGAAGGATAGCAAGACTTTCCAAGGACCATCCAGTATTTCAGTACACATAAAGCATGCACAAGTGCTACTGCCAATACTACTGCTTAATACTGCTTTGTTCTTCCCTTGGAAACCTAGAAGTCCATTGCAGATACTCATCCATAAAGTTTTTGGTCCCTCTGGAAGACAAGGAAATGAGGTTTTCCTTTGTCTTAGCAATAGCAAATATGATGCACACAGACACCAACAGTCAGGCTCAAAGATATTTATGCTCTTCTCTTTTACTTCTACTGAAAAAAGGGGGAATTGATGTGTTTCAATGTCTTTATGGAGTTAGTCCTGAGACCTGCCACTCCAGAGGCTATTTATTGAAAACAGGAGAACACAACTAAAAATCCACAAACCAAACCACCAAAAAGAACACCAAAACTATAAAAATAAACATCTTAATAACAGCAACAAAAAGTTAAATCATGGGAATGACTAAAACGGCAGATGTCAGCTTGCGAAGGTGAGACTACCAGCCAGAATTTCAAAGTAAAGCTGCCACAGAATTTCCTGGGTTGCACCAATCCACATTTCCACAATAACATTCCTCACAGAGACTGCTTGGGTTTTGATGACTGTCTTGGGATTTATTTTGAACATTAGGGTTAAATACACGGAGGCAAACACCCAGTGGTATTCAAGCATAGTTGGGAGGTGAGGGCAGGAGGAGCACTCCGCAGCTCTCCATGTGCAGCAGCATCTCTGGAGCAAATCAAGAGCTGCATTTCACTGCGTTCCCTTTGGCACATTTGTGAACCAGTGTCCTTGACACCCTGCTGCATGCCAGAGAGGTCTCCTGGCCAACACTGACTATCCAAAGCCACCTTTTTATTTCTCTCAGGCCAGTTTTACCAGCTTTCATACAGGTTTTACGGCCCACCGAAGGCTCACTGTGCTGGCTTCACTGGGAGAAGTGCTGCAGAGCTGATCTCTTTGGGTGTTTTCCCATGCCCGGCTTTAGGATTACCATCCTCAGGGAATGCCCTTGAGTTTCTCCAGCTGCCTTTTTAACCCTAGACAGGTAAAGCTGACTACGGATAATATAGTTACTCAATGCAAAGCAGGCAATATGTTTCTATAGGTTGTTGGAAGAGAAACAAAAGGGAGCACCAGGTATCTCTCTGCAGTATTTCTGGCCAGGGTGAGAAGTTGGCAGGTGCCAAGTTTCACGAACCCTTCGATTTGGCTTGCAAAAGTCTGGGTCTGTGGGCAACATCTCCCTTAACACCTGAAACATATTTGTGGCATCGTTCATTAACACTTTACCCGTTACCTTATGCAGAGAGCAGTCTGCCCTTGCTTCTGTAAAACCATGGGCTGTTGTAGGGAACCGGGAACAGCCTGTGGGCCTGGCTAGCGGGATTCCCTTGGGAAGCAGAGAGCTGGCTCAAGCCCTGCAAAAACAGAGCTGCTCTTTGGGATACACGTAGAATCATAGAATCGTTTTGGTTAGAAGGAACCTTTAAGATCATTAAATCCAACCATTAACCCAACACCAGCACTAAACCACGTCCATAAGAACCACATCTATGTGTATTTTAAACCCCTCCAGCGATGGTGACTCCACCACTGCCCTCGGCAGCCTGTTCCAACGCCCGACATTCTTCTTTTCGGGAAGAAATTGTTCCCAAGATCCAATCTAAACCTCGCCGGGGCAGTCTGAGGCTGTTTCCTCTCGATAGGTCCTATCGCTTGCATTTCATCCAAGGCGATAGCTGCAGCTGACAGCACCCTGTGCAGCACAGCGCAGCGCAGTCCGACCCTTCAGGGACCCCCGGTGGCACCGCACACCCACCGCTCCCACCGGGGACCCCGCCGCCCCGCCCCGCGGGGAGCCCGGCCCCGCCCCGCGCATGCGCGTCGGCCTGTCCTCTTGTCAATAAAGCTTGAACAAGCGCCGCGCGGGCGGGCGTATTTTTTTTTATTATTTTTTTTTTCTTTGAACGAACTTTATTGTTCTCGCGGCGCCGCGCGCGCGGGGATGCGCTGAGGCCGCTCCGCCGTCGGGGGCCCCCGCTCCGCCCGGCCCGGCCTCGGCATGTCGGGCAGCCGCCCGCCGCCGCACCCCGCCGCGCCGCCCGCCGCCACCCCGGCCTCCTCCTCTTCCTCCTCCTCCTCTTCGGCGGCCATGGCGCCGGGCTCGTCTTCTTTGCAGGCGGCGGCGGCGCGGCCTGTGCTGGTGGCGGCCGCCGTGTCGGGCTCGGGAGCGGGGCTGGCCCGGCTGGCGGCGGCGGCGCGGCCCGGCGGCGGCTCCTCGGCGGGAGGCGGCGGCAGCGGCGCGGGAGGCGGCGGCAGCAGCAGCAGGAAGAGGCCGCTGCTCACCCCGCTCTGCAACGGGCTCATCAACTCCTACGAGGACAAGAGCAACGACTTCGTCTGGTGAGCGCGATACGTGTCGCGATAGCGGCCCCGCGGCGCCGCCATGCCGGCGGGGTGCGGAACACGGCGGGGGGACGGAGCGGCACCGCGGGGGCTCGCTGGGGCTTGAGAGGCTTCGGTGCGTCTAATTATCCTCGAGGGGTTTGGGGTGTTTTCGCCCCGTTTTGTGCCTGTTTGCCGTTTGGCCCTATGTAGCGGTGTTGGTTTCACCCTCTCTTGTGTTTTTTAAGCCAAATCAGGTTATTCCCGGCAGGTTCCTCCTTGGGTACGCGCCGGAGCAGCACAACTTCTCGGAAAGGACCTGCAACCGGAGATGTTTCCTCATAACGTGTTGACATGGCAAGGAAACGTCCTGTGTGTTTGGGCGGGGACCGGGGGGGCTCTGGTCTCCTCTGGACCCACTGCGCTGCCCCGCTCCAGCCCCTGCAAGAGCAGCCAGCAGAGGATTTTGTGCCCCTGTGGATGGAGATCCGAGGGGACTCGTGGTGGTTGATCAATCCAGTAAAGCTGGTGTGGGTTTGCTTCCCATGCTGGGAAAGGTTGGCTAGTTTGAAACAGCAATAAGGTTTGCGCCCCTCTGGCACCTCAAGTCAGATGGGTGAGAAATTTTGGTGTTGTGATGGGATAAAGATTTTTCTTGACAGTGTTGAGGTGCTTTCCTTCTAATGTTTGGCTGCAGCTCATAGCTGGAAATAGTCTTTCAGCAGAAGTCATAGACTAAGGCCCTCTGTTGTGTGTGGTTTGGGAACTTGTTGGTAATTTGCAGTTTTAAAGAGGCCCCATAGCTGATGGGTTTCAAGCCTCCTAACTTAAGGAGTATGTTTGGTTTTTATAGCTGGTTGAATATACTAAAATGTAAGAACAAAAGGCAGGGGTAAACATTTGCACCTGAGAGACAAGCAGTGAGGAGATATTGGAGAGAAGCTCAAGTTGTAGGGAAGTTATGTATTGGAAGGAAACAGATTAAAAAAAAAAAGGAAGATTGCTTTGTCTGACAGCTGTGACTTATAGGTGAGGGTTGGTTGTTTGGCAACTCCAGAGGACAGGTGTTTTCTCAAAAACCTGTAGACGTGGTTTTACAGCTTTGTAACCTGTCTAGCAGAGTAGATAGGAAATATCCCTGCTGCTAAAGCAAGAACCTGAAGCTGCTAAAAAGTTAGTGGCAGAGAAAACAGTAACTATTTCTTCTTAGTTATAAGTAATAATAACAATTAGTACTTCTTACTCTAAGTAGTGTTTGCTCAGCAGCAGAATTGGGATGAGGACACACAGCAGTAATCAGCTGATGTCCTGCCCTGGCTGAAAGCTCTAGGCCACATCAGGTGGATTTAAGGGCATGTGGTGTGGGGTTTCTGTTGGTGATGGGGGGTTGGGGGATAACTTGATTGCAAATGCTTGAGCCCCTCTGTTCCCTCTGCAACCATTGCTCCCCATCCCTTCCTGGTCAGCTGTCATTTCCCATTTTGCTGTCTGTCATAGAAATTAGGGTGTTTGAGGGGAAATGACACTTGTAAGAAGTTTGTAGGCCAGCTGAAATATTTTAAAGACAGTTCAAAAAGCTGAGTTTCTTGGTTTTGTTTTTTTTTCTTTTCCTGCAGGGTAACTACTGTGTATGCTTTGAGGAGAACATGTAATTAGCTGTTTTCTCCTCATCAAGGAGTGCTGCTGACTGCATGAAGTGAGAGGAAAAAATCACTGAGTAGTAATCAGGGCAAAATATCTTCTCTTGTCCCCCTCTTACCATTTACAAGAGAGCGATATTGAGCATATTGAACTGCAGGTCCAAAGCTTTAAGAGCAGACATTATAGTTAACTTCCCTGGATTCTTAACTGCTGTGTATTTCTGTGGGCTGTAGGGCTTGTTCTTGCTTATTATCACTAGCTTCAAATTATAGTGTTCCTCTTTGTTTTTTTTCAGTTAGCAATACAGTTACGCAGTACAGAAATAAACTCAACTGTGCAAGTCTGGAATTTTGAGCAATGTCCAAGAAGACAGAGGGGTGTATGTGTGTGGGGGGCATTTAATTGATTTAAACAAGTTTTGTATATCTCAGTGTGAAAAGCAGAAATTTTCCATATGCTTTTTTTTTTGTAAGGACACTTTCAAGATGCTGCCAGCTGCAGGGAACATTTGCTAATTTTCCTGAGCATGGGCTGTGAGTTGCTGTTAGCTACGGCATAAACTCAGTGGTAGATTCTGCCTGTACCAGACTGAAGGTGGGAAAGAGTAAAGAAGTTTGGGTGAGTTTCAAACACCAAGGTGCAAGTGGAAAATCCTGTAAATAGTGTTAATATGTGCAACCTCCCTGCCTGTCTTCTGGAAGTGCTATCTCAGCAGTGTGAGGCCTGGGCTTTAATGTAAATGTTGGCATAGGTTGCTAGTCTGTGTTGTGAAACATTTAGTAAGTGTGTACCATTTGTGGTGTGTATCAGCTGCTGCCTGGAAATGTGTAACTCTAGTCAGGAAAGCAAATAGATCTAACTGACTGGACAATTTTGTTGTGAAAGGGGAAACTTTTTGTTTCTCTTAGTGCAGGATGTAGAATTTAAAGGTAGTTTGTGCTGTTGGTGTAGGCAGGCCTCTTTCCACTTGCCTGGAGAG